>NC_082695.1:54282471-54882471 GCF_949987515.2 Delphinus delphis
AAACCATTCCCAGAGGTCCTCAGCCTCACTCCAGCTGCTAAGGAACACTTGCACCCAGTACACACTCAACTGTGACACAAAGGACACCATCTCATTCCCTGGCAGGGGAAGGGTCAAGTCAGCAGGTTTTGTCTGAATAATTTGTCATTTTCCTGAATGTCTCTGAAATATCTGGCCATGTGTATGATCAGTCTGATTTTGTATCCACAAAACTGAGAAACATAATATGAAAAGTTTTTCCTTCCAGGTTTTAGTCTGACTGTGATTGGTTTACATTGCATTCACTTCGTAGATATAGTTAAAAGAAGAACACAATGAGCAATTCCAATCCCAGAAATGTTTAATTCAAAGTCTATGCTCATATCTCATTAGATGATGAGCTGTGTGAATGGCCCAGAGTAACAAATAAGGTAGGAATTTGTGCCAGTAACTTAGCCACTTCAAGTCTGTGTTTTCCATTTATAATATGCGGAGACTCAAATGATAATACTGTGAAACCTGTCTCAGGAATAGAGAGCTATTCAATAAGTCTAGTTCTCCCAGATCTATTTTAATTATTCCTTATTCTACCACATGGTCCTATAAACAACATGGAATGTTTCAGCCATTGTTCTTATACTGTGGAGATGATGGAATCTGTATGATTATAATGATCGATGTGTCACAGTTTTCCAGCAATTCATCTCTGTTGTTTACAACACTCAATTTATTTTCTGCCAGTGCTGATTGGATGATACTACATGCTTCACAGTCTATAGTTTTTAGAATACATAACTTTGAGTCTATGGATTCAAAAAAGGATATACTAGTTTTGTACTTTCTAAGAGGACTCACACCCCTGCACCCTGATACCCAGTGTTGTCAGATTTCAAACACATATTTCTCTTCATGAGTAAGAAAAAGTAAATAAAAATTTCCAGGAATCCTCAGAAATTCCTGCAATCATAAGATATCCTATATTTTTATAATAATTTATTTATATATTTTAACTTTGTAGTGAACCACTATAATAATACACAGGAAATTATTTTTCTATGAAAGAGCTATATAAAGCTTTAGATGATTTTGTGTGGAAAACAAGGAAAAGATACAATAATCAGTGTGTAGTTTTGTATTATTATGAACAAGTATATTGTGACAAAATAATGTATTTCAATAATACATAAAAATGATGTCTACCTGATATTGTCATTTGATAATAGAAATCATTAAGAAGCAACTATTTACACAAAATAAAGTTTAAATAAAACTATTTAAAATATTGAAAGATATACCATAAATACTTAAAAGCTACTCTTAAAATAAAAATTTAAAAACATGGCAAGGGTTAATCTCCCTGTTCCATATTCTTGATACTTGCATCGTGGCAAATATTGCCAATGAGGAAAATTTTCTTTCATTTTTCAGTGATATTGTGGTTGAATTATTAAGAGTGAATCCAAAAGCATCTTCATAGTGCTGTTTCATACAAACTTTCATTAGTTTACTATTGCTGCTGCAACAAATTACCACAAAATTACTGGCTTAAGACAACACAAATGTATTATCTTATATTTGTAGGTCAGACGTATCATTGGGCTAAAATCAAGGTGTCAGCAGAGCTGCATTCTTTCTGGAGATTCTGGAGAAACTGTCATTTTTTTGCCTTTTTCACCTTCTAGAGGCACCTGCATTCCTTGGCTAGTGGTTCCTTTCAGCATCTTCAAAGTCAGCAATGTGGCACTTTCAAATCTTTTTCTCTCTAACCTTCTGCCTCCCTCTTCCATTGTTTGACATCTGTGATTGGACCCACTTGTATAATTCAGGATAATCTCCCCTTCTCAAGATCTTTAACCTAATCACATTTGCAGAGTCCCATTTGCCATATAAGAATATTCACAGATACCAGGGATTAAGATGCAAGCATCTTTGGGGGCCATTATTCTACATACCACAAGCTCATTCCTTTTTCAGTGATGGAAGTGTTGTATCTGCTTTACAAAGAACTATAGTTTATAGCAAATATTCAAACTCCAGCATTCATCATTGGGCAACATTTGATAATGTAACATACATCTCTCCTAGCATCATTCATAATACATACAAACTCACCTGTTGAAATTGCCAATTTGAGGACTTATTTTGCTTCCAACTTTACTGTTTGGAATATCACCTGTACAAATGTATAATGAATATGATACATCTAAGTTTATTAACATATGTATTATTGGCAAGGACAACTCATTGTTTATAGCAGACAGGGCCGCAAACACGTAATATGGTATCAGTTACGATGCAGGAAGGTTAATTATACTGTGACCACTTTTCTCCTGTGTTCCTGTCCTGACTCCCAGAAGTGGCTCCATTTCTTGCTCTTGCTTGGACTTAACATTAGCAGTTTCCTTTAAATTAGTAGTCTCAATGTTGATTGTCACATTTTAAATTTCACAAAATTATATTTTTCCCGATTTCCCCAACTTCTTAACAGATGTTTTCTCAGAATACAGAAAGTCATATAAATTTTCTAAGAAATGTCAGCCTGGAACTCCTACAAAAAAACACTGATTACCAGAGCAACCAAATTCCTGGGTTGACTGGTTACATAGAAGTTTCTAGGCATTTATGGTCTACAGTAAATTGACAGTTCCTTTGTAAGAGATCTTACATCATTTGAGCTAAATATTTGGATATCCCTCCTCTGTTAAAGTTCCAGGGCCATGGGGAAGTGTTTTGAATCAATTAGAAATGGGTTCAAGTCACCTGTCTGCCAATTAATGGAAATAGCTTTTTTTTTTAATATCTACTGAAATAGTTTAACCATTTGACACCATGTATCATAGTAATTAAGAGCATAGGATGAAGCCAGATAGCCTTAGTTCAAATTCTTACTTTATCCCTAATTACTTGTGCAATCACAGGACAGTTACTTCACTCCTCTGTACATTAGTTTCCTCATCTGTAAAAAGAGGGTCATATTATTATTTTTTTCCTAGAGATTTTATTTTTCACACCTATTTTCTGAGTAATAGAATAGCTATATTTAGTTCCCTCCTCTGAGGGAATCATTGTCTTAAAATTGTTGTGCAAACTTCCTAAGCATTTTCTTTATATGCTTACTATGTGTTGAAGTCACAAAAGACATAATTGGCATCTTTTAAAAATATTATGTATTATCTTGTTTTAGTTTTCATTCCACAGCTTGCTTTTTCTACTCAAAATTATTATTTTTTATGTTTGTCAAACTTGACCAAGTAGATCCCATTTATTCTTTTTAGTTGCTGTATACTATTTCCTTGTTTGGTTATAATCCAACTCCTACATTATCTCTGGTGTACATATGCAAATATTTCTCTAGGATATAGACTAGAAATCAAGTTGCTGGTTGTTAAGTATATTTTCTTCACATTTACTGTGTATTAGTAAATTGCTTGTGGCTTTTCATTTACATGTCTTGCCACCAATGCTTGATATTTACTTTAATTTTTTTCTTTCAACCTGATGGGTATGAAATGGCATCTCATTGCTGTCTTAATTTTCAGCACCTGATTACTTGCAGGGTTACACAGTTTTTCATAGTTTTTTGTTTTTTTTTTTTTTTTTTTTTTTTTGCTGATTCAAGTTTCCTCCTTAGGGATTATTTATAGACTTAAGGCAAGTTTTCTATTTTTTTTCTTAATTTTATGTAGGAATTCTTTTATTACATAGAGATACCCTGAAGTTTAACTTTGGCTTCGGTATTCATAAAAAATATGATACATGGTTTTATCAGACATTGAAAGACAAAGTAACCTGTTTGATTTCTGACACACTGGTCATCTACCTGCTCAGTGCAGGCATGGCCACATACATTCCCATCATCTCTAATCAGCACAGTGATGTCAAGAATATGAACAAGGGGGCTTCCCTGGTGGCGCAGTGGTTGAGAGTCCGCCTGCCAATGCAGGGGTCACGGGTTTGTGCCCTGGTCCGGGAGGATTCCACATACCGTGGAGCAGCTGGGCCCGTGAGCCATGGTCGCTGAGCCTGCGCATCCGGAGCTTGTGCTCCACAACGGGAGGGCCACAACAGTGAGAGGCCTGTGTACAGCAAAAAAAAAAAAAAAAGAATATGAACAAGGTGTGGACCCTGAATTGATATTAACATCTGAATATTCATTGATATTCATTTTTAAATTTAGATAGGCATTCTAGATGCAACTTGAGATGAAAACCTCCATGGGCTTCTTCAGGCAGTTGAAATATAAGCATATTTATTTATTACAATAATAAAATCTTGAGATAATTAATGCTGATTTTGAAAGCTGTTAATTTGTTGTACAAAAATTATTAAGAACTTTCAAATAGTTGAACAATATTAGCAGTTATTATGAATAGCAGAGAGTGCATTAGATAGATAACATTAACAAGAACATAATATCCACTTTGAGCCAGCAAATGTTTATAAAAATTTAAATGCTAATAAAAAGGCAGGATAATAGAAATTAGATTATATCACAATGCTAATCTTTAGAAGCATAAGAGCTATATTTAATTTTTAGTTAGTTAATTCAGCTCAGGCCAAGTGTTTTCAAGAAAAAAAGTCCCATTTGAAAAATCTTCTGATCCCATGAGGATGAATTAAAAGCAGAATTTCAACTTTGCCACCTCTAAATGTCATGAGGAGGAAAAACTGCAAAATCATGTGCAATGATATCCATGATAAATCATTTTTCATCTCAACATAGTGAAGAATGTGAAGAGTATAAATCCTAGAAGAAAGAGTGGAAGGGAAATAAAATAGTTCAAACAAATTTTCTTCTCATTTATCCAACTTGAAAATCACACTCTTTAAAAGTACACCTTAAGAACACAATTTCTCATCTGTTTGAATCTGGACGCCCAAACTTTAGGCATGGTTGAAATACATTTTAGAGACTGCTAACCATTTTCAGTATCTAAAGTTGAAGAATTTTTGAGATATGCTCAAAACTTAAAAAAAGAGTCTTCTAGAAATGTTACTGACTTTTCCCACCTGAATTACCATTTGATGCATATAACTATATTAGTGATGTATGGCATATCTGCTACAAGTGAACTTCACTCTCAGTGTATCAGTGGGACTGTTGAAGCTATTAGTACTTAATAGTGCAGAGAAATGATTGTTCCTGTACCATGATGTCACACTTTTAAATTTAGCCATTCAAATTCTCAATAAGTAAATTGTCACACTCATTTATATTTGCAAAAATTCAGATTTAATTTTGTACCAGGAAATTGATTCTATAACATTTACATTCAAAGCTAGCCAAATATTTGTTATTCAGTGACAATAGGTATTTGGTAAATGTCTACCCAGTAGATATTACTCTATTATTTATTTGCTTTTCAAATATATATTTTTTCAGCCTGTTACTTTACTTTAGGATTTTGTTTATGGTATTTTTTGCATAAACTGCAGCACTTTGATGATTCAATTCCATTGTCCTCCTTGCTTGTTATAGCTACAGAGACTTTGACTGCCAGTTAATTCCATTATACATAATCCAGAATAAGTCCAGAGTCAGGTCTTACATTGGTAACTCAGGGTTCCTGCATCCTAGATATATTGTGGTGTAATGAAAGTCGGTCATCTTGTTCAGGTTTTCTTTTTCAGTATTCATCCAGGAGACCAGCATTCTCTTACCACTCCCAGGATTCTCAGATCCCTCAGTGTGGTACTTCTGTTATTGTGTAAGTCCATTTTGCGGACCCTTTTGCACACCATGACAGGAACACAGTTTCAGTCTGCAATGCTCTGGGTACAAATGTTGTCCATTGCAAAGGTGAATAAGAAAAGAGCACTGCCCTCCACACCATGTGTCCCCATGGAAGAATAGATATGTAAAAAATAGTTACAAATAAGCATGTTATTCACTAAAGTAAATGTATGTAATTAAATAATTATGATAATTTTTCTATGTATGTAAATACAGACTCTGATACCTAATTGAGAATAATAGTCACTTTTGTTACTCAGTATAATTCATAAATACCTACCTTGGAAAGATTATAAAAATCTCTCTGAGAATTTCAGATTTTGGAGATGCTGGAAGTCAGTGTTGAACTGCTCATTTCATCCTTTAAAACTGAATATATCCTAGCCCACTGTCCCTGTGAAATCACCAAGCCTGCAGCCAAAGTCTGCTAAAGCATCCTACTCCAGGGAACTTGCTCTTTGATGCCCACTCTCAAGTAGCAAACTCTGGGATTGTTTCGTACTACTCCATTGCACTTGGTGAGCAGGGTCTCCCTGACAGAGTTTTTACAGAACCCAGGGAGTAGGGGATGGAGCTTCAAAACCCATGTGTGAAAATAACAAGGGTGAACTTCTTGGCCCTGACTGATTTCTCACTAACTGCAGTGGTAGCAACAGCAGCTCAGTGCCCTTATGGGGAATGTTAGGGCTCCTAGAAAGCTTATTCTTCCCTGAAAGTCTGCTCCTACTTTGAGTTACCTTCCCCATATCCTTTAACGTGTCCTGTTGGTGTCTTCCCATCAGACAAGGCAGTGTCCCGTTTCAACAACAATAAAAATCTTAGCTAAATGTAAGTTATCTAATATGGTACCTAGAAGATAATAGATTCTCAATAAGTATTATGGAAATAAATATACAATGAAAACATGCATAATCAAATCATCATTATTAAATATGGAAAGAACCCCAGATATGATGCAATAAAATTGCAACTGAACAGGGTCATTTACTTGAGAACTCTCCTGCACAAAGCAGCACATTTTAATTTTGAACAGTTTTTACTGTTAGAACATTCTCATTATTTAGCCAAAATCTGCCTTCTTACCATTCTGTCACCAAGTCTCATTTTGCCCTGTGTATATTTTCAGAGTAACTCTAACTTTTTTCCTATATGAGTCCTTCAAGTATTGAAATATAATCATCTTTATCTCTTCTTTACTTCTCTTTTTCTTTTGTCATTTTTCATTACAGGACTCATTTTTCAGCCTTTTAATACAAAGTGGCCTCCTTCAGAGTACACCGTAATCTCTTAATTCTTTTCATGTGTGTTAATTACAACCTAACAACATCCCTCTTCTGGTCTGACTGCCTGAGGACCGTGGGATTTCCATCTCCCTTGTTCTTTCCAGACACTGCATCCTGGAATCAGCCTCAGTTTGCATGGACCCCTTATTCACCATAATTTGCCTATTAAGCAGTAATACTGAGGTTTTGCTTTCACTTAGCATTTTGAACACACCTCTATTTTCTGTTTCTCATACTGTACACCAGTCCCTAGTTTTCACAGTAACTTTCAAGATCTTTGAGGGGAAATGCAGCTCATTTTTCACCTATAAATTCCTTATACCCGGTTCAATGTGAGGTATCTCTCAGGTCATCAAAAATACTTAATGAGTGTATAAAAATAAATGAACAAATGAAAGACCTAATTTCTATTTTTATGTAAACAGTTTTTAATATGTGTACTACTATTCTCTACATGTGTCTCCCTTTTTGCTCCTAAGTATGGAATTCTATTATTTTATTACTTTTTAATGATCAAAATGCACAGAATTGAATTAATTTTGCTCTGCACTTCATGGAACAATTTTGCCATTGGCCAAAGTCAGACTTTTCATTTGTTCCTATGAAACTTCAGTGTGGTGTCTTGTATCCATTACTCCTGCCTATTATAACTTGTATTTTCTATGATTAGCTATCTCACACAGCTCTGTATCATTTGCAATTTGTTCAGCAGAGTAAGAGGATTAAGAGAGCAGAAACAACAACAAAGAATAGATGATAGATTAAGTGCTGAATTTTAGAGCTGGAGACTTTAAATGCTCCAGGAATTTGGCAGAGACATAGAGCTTGAGCATGTGAACCAGATAAGCAAACAGTAGAATCATGGAGAGGTGAGCTGGGTTAAAAAGGCTGGCTGGGATTAGAAAAGAGAGAAACCTGTGAGCAAAAGGAAACTAAGAGCCCTGTAGTTGCCAGACAAAGAGGGGTAGGCTGTCTAAAGAAAAGTGGTAGGATAGTCATTTGGAGAGTTTGAATCAGGATTCCTCTTCCTTCTTACCCTTTCTCTATTAAGGCAGATGAAGTAAGAGACATTGTTGAGAAGCATCTTGCATTTTCTAAGAGCTTTTCTGTAGGCATTACTTTAGAATTTGGGGATTTGTATTGGAAAGAATACAAAGAGAAAAAAAAGAGGGCAGGTAGCATGTAGAGCAGTAGTGAGTAGTAGTAATGACCTCTGGGTCTCTTGTCACCACTAACCCCCCTTCTTCCATTCCAGGCAGAACGAGCCTTTAAGAGACCTCCTTCCTACTTTTTATTTAATTCATACTCCACCCTCCCATAGGCCTGAGGACTCTCCTACTGGCTGCCAATAGAGAAGTCACTCAGATGGTTACTGTCTAGCAATCTGTGGAATCTTGGAAATCCCATATTTAGCTGGGAGTGTGAAGACCTCATTACTTAATATTTTGGATCTTTTCTTATCAACCACTGTGATGCTGATGTGCCTCTTAGATGCTGGACCTCCATCAGCTCTCCTTCTAACACTATGAATTGTCTAAGTAACATGGTTTTTGTTTTTCACTTCACACTGACTGATAAAATATATACAGCCAGATTTGTTCCTGTTTATTGCTAATATTGATATCATCATATAATTCACTATTTAGATTTATTGCCTTCATTTATTGAACCTCATTTTATTTTATTCCATTATTATGTCACAGTACAATCCTCCAATCTGCCTCCACATCCTGGACATCCTATCTGAAAACCGTTGGTCTAAGAAAGTTTGTCTAAAATATAGACATCAATCTAATCAGAGAATTTGGCTTGTGGCTAAGATAAATAAGAATTGACTAATCAAGCTGCAGATGCTAAACTTTTACTAACATCAAGTTTTAGTTTTAAAGCTCTGTTTTCTTTATTGCATTGTATCACAATTTGTGAATAATTTGCAAATGATATGTTAATAAAGTTACTGAAGAGCTTCTGCCTGGCTTTATGAATAAATATGGAAATATTCTCAAGTACTAAAACAATAAAGATAAGAAAGGAATTGACATATATGTTTCTTTGCAGCTTATCATACTTCCTTGACTACAATCAAAAGCAGGATTCAGGAGTTTAGTTCATGAAATATGTGATGGTGACATAAACAGAACCCACATGGTTTCAGAAGTGGATGCGTCACATCCAGATTCCTGAATCTCCCACGGTGCTGTTGAAGACATTTGATAATGAAAAAACATTGTGAAAGCTGGTTTTCTTCCATCAAAAAATACCATGCAGATTTTAGATACACACAGTCTATTTACTCCAATATACAATGAGGACAGAAGTGGACTTTTAGAGGATGTCTTGTTGAACATGAAATAAAACACAAATGATAAAAACATTCCTAATGTCTATATATTTTCTTGACATTTGAAGTAACTATTCAACATTAGGGACTATTCAAAATACCACTCAATAGTTTGATTGTTTCCAGGTAGTACAAATTCTACCTTCCCAGTACCTAATCATAGTAAAAAGAAAATAAAGCTACATTTCCTTGCAGCTGGGGTAAAGATATGTTTAGGTGCTACCAGTCAGATGCTCCTTGACAAAACTGATTTGTAACTGAATTATGTGGGAAAAGTGGAAGTGTGCAGAGAACCCATTTTACAAAGGCAAATCAAAGCAAAGCTGATGGGAAGCAGCATTAATCCAGGCTTCCTGATTCAGTAACTACTGCCAATAGCAAAAGTAAAGTGACCCTAACATGATTCTGAAAGTTCAACTTAGACTCTCCTTCTACCTAAACTAGAAAAAGTAAATTCTCTTGTCTGTAGCAAGAACCCTGCCCATTATAAGCATCTACCATTGATCTATCACACATTAATTTATCTGAAACAATCTTAAATGTGTGCCTGTTTTACCTGCTTTGGGATTTAATTTATTATGTTTCCTATAGACATGTAAATACATGCCTGTTTTATCTCTATAATATCATCAAAACTTAATGAGACATACAGAATAAGTTATACATTTAGACCCATCAATATGGACTAAATTAAAGAATTTAAAGAAAAATATTTGGAAAATACTTTCAGTATATATATAATTTTGCTTCCATTACCCTACAATTACAACCTAATCATTACATTTTAAATTTTAAAATATGACCACTTATTACATGCATAAGTGAACACAGTTATATGAGATAATTAGACTATATTAAAGCAATCTATAAATTAATCAATAATCATTTAAGGACCACCCTTGTGTGACAATCTTGGCTAGGTACAAGTAGCCCAATACATTGTCCACTTTGCATTCCAACTGGAAGATTCAATATATGTTTATTCGACATAAAACTATATGTTCTAAAATGGCTTTTTCCCAAATTACTCACCTGCAGACACTTCAAACTGCAGTTCCAGCTTAATCCATTTTTTGAGCCAATCTTGGCTCCCCAAATTGAGAACATTAGAGCATCATCATGAAGACACAGTGGGAAGCATGATTGTCCTCAACTGCCAATGACCCAGTACTAGATGTATGCAGGGTGTACCTCAGACATCTGTTTGTTTACCAAACCATGACCTTCCTGTAAGCTCTATTGTATTCACTTGGATTCCTATTTGGCATTTCATTACCCTGGGTGTGGGACCCCATCACCTCCATTTCCAACCATGGATGTGACCTTCTGCCAAAAGACCATCTGTAACCACAGTACTATCATACACCTGATTGTCCTCATTGCCTCTGCCTGAAGCCTCCTGCTATGTGCCCCAGCAGGCAGGGTTGGATACCCTCAGATATGGACATTGGCCTAAATCAAGCCTGAGATAATGACAAATCCTAGAGCACGGCAGTGTATGCTGCTAGTTGTACTCTTCTGGGGGCCAACCCAATAAAACAGCTAATATTAATTAAGTACTTCCTATGTGCCAAACACTGTTTTAAATACTTTGTGTACACTACTTCACTTAATCTTTATAACAATCACTGAATTATATACTATAATCCATATATTTTATATATAACTAAATCTGACCAAGCATGCTTAGGTAATTTACTCAAAATGTGATAAAGGCCTAAATGCAAGATCTTAATGACTAAGCCATGGTAATACCACTCTGTGACCTGTGAGCTCATGGCTTCAGCCACATTCATTTTTTTTTTTTCTTTTTTGTGGTACGCGGGCCTCTCACTGTTGTGGCCTCTTCCGTTGCGGAGCACAGGCTCCGGACGCGCAGGCTCAGCGGCCATGGCTCACGGGCCCAGCCGCTCCGCGGCACGTGGGATCCCCCTGGACCAGGGCACAAACCCGTGTCCCCTGCATCGGCAGGCAGACTCTCAACCACTGCACCACCAGGGAAGCCCCCAAGAATCTATTTTTAAAAAGAAAGTTCTAATCTTCTGATCTAGGTACACTTTGCTACACATTTTCCTAACACATTTGCCTCTGAGCAGTTTGCAAACAAAGGCGAAGACAGACAAAGAACATATACTAAATTGATCATTATTGTGTCTGAATATTCACTATTTCAGAGAAAAGAAACTGTTCCATCTGATCTGGGGTATGATTATACTGTAGTCCAAATTGAAGTGCTGTGGAACTGGATTGGGCAAGCTTCTCAGTTGCCAGTCATATCACTTACTCCGAGCGGAGTGAGATGAGAGCACTCATGGGAGACCGTGGAAGTGGTTCCCGTACACCTAGACAGATGGATGTTTCCCTTGCATGCCTGGAGTGCAGACAGAGCCTCTCCAAGGCTGCCAGTGCTATCCCATGCAGAGCTCTAGGGCACCTCCAAGAGCTCAGATGCTGGGTCATATGTTCTTCTCCAATCAAACCAGCAAAAGTGTGTCTGAAATCACTGGGCTTGATTGGTGAGGTTTTGTCCATGACACAGCAATACAGTTAGAGAGATTGGATGTAAACATGTGAAAATTTAAATAATGAAAGATTCAAGTTGTTGTTTCAGGCAACAATAAAAAAAAAGACAAAGTAAATATTTCCTGTATCGAAAGAGGAAGAATTCTTGTGATGAATGACATTTCTGAAATTGATCCTCATCATTTACCAAAAACAATTTAAATCATATCTATCAGTTTTAGCAAGGGAGGTAAGGACATAGTTTGGTTTGCTCTCACAGAAGTGGATGAAAGATTCATTCTTGCTTCTCCTGTCCCACCTGTTTCAGTCAAGGTTCTTCAGAGAAACAGAACCAATAGGAGATGATAGATGATAGGTAGGTAGATAGATAGATAGCTTTAAAGGAATTAACTCAAGCCCTCGTGGGGACTGGCAAGGTTGAAGTCTGGAGGGCTGGCCAGAAACTCAGGAGGATTTCTATTTTACAATCTTAAAGCAGATTTCCTTTTCTCTGGGAAACCTCAGTTTTGTTTTTATTTTTATTTTATTCTTAAGGCATTCAACTGATCGGATGAAGCCCACACACATTATCAAGGGTAATTTCCTTTATATAAAGTCAACTGATTGTAAACGCTAATCACATCTACAAAATACTGTCAACAGCAATATCTAGACTACTGTTTCATGAAACAATGGGGAATTGCAGTCTAGCTAAGTAGAAATGTATAAGAAACCATCAAAGCACACTTAGGGGACTCCTGTACACACACACACACACACACACACACACACACACACACACACACTCTTGTAAGGTCTCCTATGATGCAGTGCAATTCCCTTAAAACATATTTCTTCTCTAATTGACCTTGATTTTCATTTCTTCATACCATTCTTAATATTATTATTATTTGCTTTTGTTAAATATTTACAAATCAGCTCCACCTTTTTCATCATACTATTTTCTTTCATAACTAGTGGCAGGTCCCCAATCCCTTTCTTTATAATATTCTCAGGTTCCCCACAGTCTGAGCACACCGTCTCCCAGTCTCACTGGCTGGCATCCTTCAAACCAAGCTTTGGATGTTGTCCATTGGTCCACTCCTTGGAGCCCTCTGACTGAGCTCTTCCTTGCTTTGCTTTTTGGGGTTTCTTTACTCAGGGAACCTTCATTTTGTTTTTAACTATTGACATTTTCACCATGGATTCTTTGTTGATTTGCTAAGTACAGACTTATTACTCTCTGAAGCCCTGGTGAATGGCTTTCTAACTTTTAAGGTGCCTTGGCATCTGCTGACTGGTATATAATTATTCATGTGTCTACACATTTCCTCATTTTTTTGAGCACAAAACAGCATGAAGCTTGAGCAGCTTTCCATCTTTCAGTGTATCTCACTCAGATGCCAATGTGTGGTAGGTCTTTAGGATGTACTTTTACTATAAATTTTAAAAAAGGAAGGAAGTTAAAAAAAGAAGAAAGGAAATAAAAGAAGAAGGAAGGAAGGAAGGAAAATAAGAATTAAATTAGCTGGAGAGAGAGAAAATATGAAATCATGAAATATCAGAATTTTAATAATGAAAATATCTTTAATGATCTTCTGGTTTTGTTCCATCTTTTAATAAGGAAGGAAAATGAGACCCAGAAGTTTTTGTTTTTTTGTGTTTTTTTTGCGGTACACGGGCTGTTCACTGTTGTGGCCTCTCCCGTTGTGGAGCACAGGCTCCGGATGCACAGGCTCAGTGGCCATGGCTCACGGGTCCAGCCGCTCCGTGGCATGTGGGATCTTCCCGGACCAGGGCATGAACCCGCGGCCCCTGCATCAGCAGGCGGACTCTCAACCACTGTGCCACCAGGGAAGCCCTTGAGACCCAGAAGTTTTAAATGACTTGTCTAGACAAAAGACAAATGACCTGGGTAAAGTTAGCAGAAGTGGAATATACTTGTGTTTTCCATGACACCATGCTGCCAACACATGTATGATTCATGTCAGTGGACCACTCAATTACCTCCTCTAATGACCCTCCACATCTGCAGACATTTCATCATTACCTTACCCATCACAGGGTGTGGTATGATAGCCACAGATTGGTTCTCAAGTTCTACAGCCCCCCTCCTTCCTGATGGTGGAAGAGCCGCACTCCCTGCCTGCTCTGGATTTGGGCTGAGCCAGGGACCTGATTTGGTCTGGTAAATGGAAGAGAGAAAGGTTGCCAGGAACCACTTTGGTGGCTTCTCTTTCCTCCACAAGAGCACTTCTCAGTGTTTCTGACAATAGAGGCTCTATAAATCTGTTTTTAAGTCAGTATCACATAGAGCAGAGCCTCAAGCTGGCCTATGAAGGGACACATACAGAGATCAAGAAATAAACCTTTTGTGTTTCAAATATTGAGAGTTTGAATTTACTTATTTCTGTGTAACTTAGCCCATCCTCTCAGAAACTGTGGGCATGCTAATGGTGAGTATATTAATTTGTTATGACTGCCATAACAAAATATCACAGACTGGGTGGCTTAAACAACAGAAATGAACTTTCTCCCAGTTCTGAAGGCTGGAAATCCAAGTTCAAGGTGTTGGTGGGATTGGTTTCTTCTGAGGTCTTTCTCCTTGGCTTGCAGATGACTACCTTTTTGCTGCCTCTTCACATAATCTTTCCTTTGTGTGCATGTACCCTTAGCGTTTCTTTGTATATTCAATTTCCTCTTCCTAAAAGAACACCAATCAGACTGGATTAAGGTCCATTCCACTCATTTTAGCTTAATCACATCTTTAAAGACCCTATGTCAAAATATAGGCACATTCTGAGGTACTAGGGTTTAGGGCTTCAACACATAAATTTGGGGCAAACACATTTTAGGCAATAAAGGTGAGAATATCATAATCTGTTTAAGATGTTGAAAAACACATTGTCTAGTGAAGGGAATGCAAGCAATAAATTGATTTGATTGCCTTCCTCGGCCTCCACTCAAAAATACAGCTACAAGTGGGCAAATTTTATTTTGATTTATAGGATTAGTTTTAGTGTTACTTCCTGCCCAGCTCTGTTTTAGAAGAAGCTGGAGATAAAGAGTGAGGAATGGATAGTCACTGCTCACTCAATGTTTGTGAATTCTCCAGCATTTCCTAGCTTCCTTATTAGATGCAGCCATGTTTTAATAGTCAAAGAACTGTAAATAAAAATGATAAATCTCCCTTCCTGCTCAAAGTGTTTTAAACTGGGAGGCCACCCTGCAGTTTCTCTTCCCCGTTGGTGTGACTGTGGAGCCTGTGTTTTGGGATGTCAGAAAAAAAGTGGGAACAGCCCAGGTTGCTAAGTTACCACCTGGAAGATAGCTGACTTGTGGAGCTGCTGGTCTTATGTCAGATTTGTGTGAGCAAGAAATAAATTCTTATGTATTAAGCCACTGAGACCTGGAGTTGTTTGTTACTACAGCAAATGCCTATCTTATCCTTACCCTTAAAAGGAGCATAGGGTACATACAGAATAGTTGGGGTGTATATGCCCATAACAGCTATGGGCAACAGAAATAAACAAAGACAATGATGCATTAGCAGGGTGAGCTTTCTTTATTTTTGTTTTTATTCTTTTTCATATAAGATGGAAAGAAACCAATAAAAATCGTCATCTGCTTCACTATTTTACCTCAGGTTGGCCTCAGATACCAACCTAACTGAACCAACTTTTCCCCCTGGACAATTTGTACTTCAGAAAAACATTTGTAGCTAAGTTTTCAAAAGGGAGAAAGCAATTTAATGTTGAAAAGGTAAAGCCAACAATACATGAAAAAATGCATATCCATTGCATATTAATAACACAATATAATAATCTACCTCCTCACTTCTAGAAGACATCTCTGAGTCCTTTCCCAATGTTAAGGCAACTCTGAGCTCCAGGCCAATTCTGACTTTTTTCTCCTTGTTTCTACGAAGTGTTTGGGAGAGTTACAAGTAGACTCCAGGAAATCCATTTGAAATGGTACACTGACAAAATTCTCCTAGCCTAGAGAATGATGAACCAAAATGTGTGTAACTATGTCACCTGAAATAATAAAATGAACAGTGATGATTTATTCTACATAAGAAAGGACTTAGAAAGAGCATGGTTTTAATATTTTACATGGTGTCTTGTATATGATTGTAATGCAGAAATTACAAAATAATTTGTTCGTATGATTTGTTTTGAAGCAGTAGCAACCCCTATATTTTCAGGAATTAAAGTAAAGGAGAAATGACTTTCAGAGCTAATGTAGAAGAAATTTCTCTATTGGAAACTATGTGTTCAGTTTAATGAGAGTTGCCCTTTACAATCTATAGGATCTATTCATTATTCATCCAGAAAACAAATTATTAGTATTGGGTTCAGTGATATGTTTATAAATATCAAATAGGTTATACACCCTGACCTCAAATAGCTCATATTCTAATAGGGGAAACAGATGGATGACAGAAAATTCTATAATGGAGGGAGAGACAATGGATATCCACACATAAACAGAGAATCATACATTCTCCTGGTGGTTACTGGAGGGTTTTTGAGAAGGTAACAATTGGGCTGAGACTTGTAAAAAGACAAGGGCAAGAACAGACCATTACAGGTAAAGGAAACAGCTTATGTAATGGCTCAGAATATTAAAAAAAGTGTGTTCTATATGTTATGATCAGAGAAATGTAAAAAACGGTGTACAGCTAGAGCCTTTCATGGTGTGAGATGAAGATGGGATAGTAGAGAAGCCAGGATGTGGAAGCCTAGGTTTTCTTTAGATTTTATTTTATAAGCAATGGAAAACCATGACAATATCTGAAACCCATGATATGATTAGCCACTTTTGTACAATCTCATCCTTTTCCAAAGTTCCATTATTCCAAGAAATAATGGACTTTTACTTTCTTTTCACTTCCACAGTCCTTTTTCTATACATCTTAATAGTATTTAGCTTTTTTCTACTAAAATAGCCTTTATTTTTATCTTTGAATATTCTTCTTTTTCTTCCATTTTGATTATTCCAACAGCACTTAAGTGTCTTTAGTACAAGACTTGTGACCTCTTTGTCTTGATATATCTTACGGTGACAGGTATATAGGCTTGCCTATAATAGATGCTCAACAAAGGGCTATGACTGAGATGCTATGATTTAGTCCTTGTAGCAATCTCCTTATGCCATGGAGAGAATGCCAGATAAAAGTTATAGCAAAGTCTAAGGGGCAGCAAATATTTAATGAGCATGTAATTAAAGTTAGAATACCTGAGATCAAGAGCAAGACATGCCCTGTACCACATGAATTATTAACACATCTGAGACTCAATTCCCTTATGTGTAAAACTGTACTATAACTATGTTATTTATCTCACAAGGCTTTCGTGAGGATCAGGGAAGATGATGTGAATGAAAGTATTGCAAGAATTGCAAAATAATATAAAATTACTAGCAGTGTTGAAGATGATAATAATGTCAATAATGAAGATAATGATAATTAATTTGCAGGTAGCCAGACATACAGAAATACTCTGTACTCGTATAATTCAGGTATAAGCTTTAGAAATGAGAATAACTTTCTCTATCACATTAAGCCAAGAGATATTTATTATCTAAATAATAATTAGATAATAAATACCTGATTTATTTGTCTGAATTTGGTCAGTGGTCCTCCCTCCTGAGATAGTTTCTTTTTGGAAAGTCGTATCATATATTGTAGAAAACAGAATAGGGATTCAGAATTGCTAGGTGCTGGTTCTGGCTCTAACAATAGCTATCTTTTTGACTTTCATATCCATGGAATGGATAGTTATTCACTTTTGACCTCCTCCACTGGATTAAATTTTTGGTCAAATTAAAGAATGTCAAAATGCACCCCATTGTTTATGCAAAGAAATATGCTATTCTTATGAATGTAATACTGCATGGTGCAATATCAAACATATTCACTGATTTCTGTGGACCTACTTAGGCGAAGAATGGTGAAGCTTGGGAACTCACAGTTATGACCATCAACTACATCATTGACATCTACCTACTCTGAGCTGCACTTGTACATGCAGAAACTTTACGCATAGAAATGGTTTTCCCAATCACCAAGATTGTTGGAGCAAGGTTATTGCAACTGTATGGGCACATAAAACAAACAAACAAACAAACAAAAATAACAGGAAATGAAATGTCAACAGCAAGTGTAATATCTTTCTAATATATGTCCTTCACTTATTGATAGAGTTACCAGGCAGTTCTTGAAAGAAGAATTATTTGTTTATAAACCAGGTACATTATTGCAGCTCTTTAGAGGAAGAAAAAAAAAACATTTTCATCATATTTTCTTTCCCCATATCATCCAATAATATATTTTCTACATTTTCTTGAATACACATTAATTTATTCATTCTTTCACAACTAATTTCTGGGCAACTACTATGTGCTAGTTACATTTGAGAGAGTCAAAGCTGATGGAATTTTCCTTGCTGTCAAGCACCTTTCAATTTAGTAGGGAAAACCAGTCATGTAAACAAATCAGAGCAATAAAACATTACAGTTGTTATGATAGAAGTATTTGCAGCATACACAGGGAAACACAAAAGGGAATGTTTAATTCTGCCTTGGGAGAAAGAAAAGGTTTTATGAAGAAGGTGGAGTTGATTTTGTTCTTAAAATATGAGTGACTTTACAGGCAGACAACAAGGAGAATACTTTCCTTAGACAAAGAGAATGGGGGACTAAAAATATCTCTGTGTAGAATGGGCCAGAGGTTGGATGATCAGCTTGCTGAGTAAATTATGAAGCCAGAGTGCTCAAGGGAAATCATAGATGAATTTTGGAGTCAGGTGAAGGAATTTAGAATTTATAATCTGAACAAAGACAAAGCCATTGCAGATTTTAAGCCAGGGAACAACCTCCCATTTTAGAAAGAGAGTGTGGTGGTTGATGAGATAAGAAATGAGATTAGGCACTAGGACATCAATTAAGAGACCCTTGCCAGGTCTATATAAGTAAGAATGGTCAGCCTCTAGGTCCAAGGCAGTGTGAATTGGGTGAGTGACAACATCCCGCTGTATTATTCCCTTTTATTCCTACATCTCTAGTTTCTGCCCTCGTCCTAACCTATCAGAATTTAAAGATGTTTAAGGGTCTTTCATCTTAAAAACAAACAAACTTTTGGCTATCCACACCATTTTATCTTCCCCTTCATTGCTAAACTTCTTCAAGTGTTATATTTTTTAAAAAATCTTCAGCTCCAATTAACCTCTCCAGTTGAATTGAAGCCCTCAGTAGTCCTCTGGCTTCTGGGAAGTAATGCAATAGTAGTTAAGAGTTCGGACTCTGTATCAAGCCTCAGGTGTAGTTCCTGGTTCTACCACATTGAACCTTACAACTGGGAATAACAAGAGAAATTTTAATCTCTCTGTGCCTCAGTTTTCCCATCTGTAAATTGGGGATAATAATGGTAACTTTTTAGTGGATTTTTGTGATTCTTAAAAGTACAGATACATTAAAAGTATTTAGAGTAGGGCTTCCCTGGTGGTGCAGTGGTTGAGTGTCTGCCTGCCGATGCAGGGGACAGGGGTTCGTGCCCCAGTTCGGGAGGATCCCACATGCCACAGAGCAGCTGGGCTGCTGAGCCTGCGCGTCTGGAGACTGTGCTCCACAATGGGAGAGGCCACAACAGTGAGAGGCCCACATACCGCAAAAAAAAACGTATTTAGAGTAGCACTTGGCACTTGGTAAGTCCTCAATAAATGTTTGCTAATTTGGAGACTGGTCCCCAAGAAAAGCAATCAACAGTATAAATTGTGTATATCCAGAAAAATAAAGAATAAGATGAGCTACTGTTGTCTTTAAAGGTTTCATAGAAGAAGTGAGACTAAAATAGTCCATTAAATCATAAGGAAGCTATTTGGAAAGATAGCAAAACCAAGGCCAATGTACCAAATCAGTCTACCATTGATTGAATAAACATGTATAGAATATTACCCACATTAATAGCATTGTGCTAGGCCCTGTGGGAAACGGAAAGATGATTCAGACAGAGTCTGCTATCCACAGAATATAGCTCATCCAGGAAGATAAATAATATTAAAAATAATTTTTAAATAAGTTAAAAAGGCATACATGAATGTAGAGCCATGGTCAAATATCTAGATACGGGACAGAGCATGTAGGAATATTTGTCATAATTATCTACCTCTGACTCTGGTGCTGAGCATTGAGGACAGATGTCAGTCCCCCAGATTACAGGCACATTCCCCAGCTGTGTAATTGGCAAACAGTATCTTAGTTAATTCAGTCATTAGATGTGCTTCTGTGTACTTTAGTTGTAAACATCTTGGCCACAAGCAATTTTTGCCACAAACATTGTCACCACATAACTAATAGGCTGTAAGGCAATTTAGCTGTGAAAGAAAATAGCTTGTTGACAGTTTGATTTGACATCTACAATACAAAAATCTTGCCAGCTGACAATGATTTGCCCCAAGAGTTTGTTTCTTATTTTGAAACACTCTACATTGAAGGAAAAAGAGTCCAAGGGCCTCAAAGGCAGAGAGTTGAACCCATATTTCCCATAGAACTTTGGAACAACAATCAACAGACATGAGACAGTATGCTAAGAGCAACAACATTGTAGAAGGCTGTCACTATGCAACAGAAAGCTCAGTTACAAATATGCATCTAGTATTTGGAAATTGATACTTCTCTTAATGAAGAAAAAAAATTAGTGAAAAAGAAAAAGAGGGGGACCTTCAAGATGGCAGAGGAGTAGGACATGGAGATCACCTTCCTCCCCACAAATACATCAGAAATATATCTACATGAGGAACAACTTCTACAGAACACCTACTAAACACTGGCAGAAGACCTCAGACTTCACAAAAGGCAAGAAAATCCCCATGTACCTGGGTAGGGCAAAAGAAAAAAGAAAAAACAGAGACAAAAGAATAGGGACAGGACCCACACCAGTGGGAGGGAACTGTGAAGGAGGAAAAGTTTTCACATATTAGGAAGACCCTCACTGGCAGAGACGGGGTGGTGAGGGGGGAAGATACGGAAACACAGAGGAGAGCACAGCAACAGGGGTGCAGAGGGCCAAGTGGAGAGACTCCTGCACAGAGGATTGGTGATGACCAGCACTCACCAGCCTGAGAGGCTTGTCTGCTCATCTGCCAGGGTGGGTGGGGGCTGGGAGCTGAGGCTCCAGCTTCGGAGGTCAGATCCCAGGGAGAGGACTGTGGTTGGCTGTGTGAACACAGCCTGAAGGGGGCTAGTGCACCACAGCTAGCTGGGAGGGAGTCTGGGAAAATGTCTGGGCCTACTGAAGAGGCAACAGACCATTGTTTCAGGGGGCACGAGGAGAGGTGATTCCTTCCCTGTCTGCCCAAAGAAGGCAGAGCACCTCCTAAACGAGCTTCAGAGATGGGTGTGAGCCATGGCTATCAGCTCAGACCCCAGAAATGGGAATGGAACACTAATGCTGCTGCTGTAGCCACCAAGAATCTTGTGTGCAAGCACAGGCCACTATCCACAACCCCCTGGGAGCCTGAGCAGCACACCACTGCCAGGGTCCCATGATCCAGGGACAAGTTCCCTGGAAGAACACACAGTGTACCTCAGGCTGTTCCAATGTCACACCAGCCTCTGCTGCTACAGGCTAGCCTGCACTCTAATTATAGCTACCATACCCTTCCCACCATGGGGACATGAGAGAGCCAGAGCCCCCTAATCAGCCGCTCCTTTAACCCCATCCTGTCTGGGCTGGAACAGATGCCTGAGGGCAACCTACATGCAGAGGTGGGGCCAAAACCAAAGGTGAACTGCAAGAGCTGTACAAACAAGGAAGAGAAAGGGAAATTTCTCAGTGCAGCCTCAGGAGCAGTGGATTAAATCTCCACAATCATCTTAATGTACCATGCATCAGTGGAATACCTGAATAGACAACAAATCATCCCAAAATTGAGGCGGTGAATTTTGGGGGCAACTGCAGACTTAGAGTTGGCTGTCCACGACTGCTTTGTTTCTGATTTTTATGTTTATCTTAGAATAGTTTTTAGCACTTGTTATCATTGGTGGCTTTGTTTATTGGTTTGATTGCTCTCTTCCTTTCTTTTAATATTATTATTTTTTTATTTTAATAATTTATTTTTTCATTTATTCTCCTTTTCCTCCTGAGTCTTGTGGCTGACAGGGTCTTGGTGCTCCAGCCTGGTGTCAGGCCTGACACTCTGAGGTGGGAGAACTGAGTTCAGGAAACTGGACAACCAGAGAGCTCCCAGCCCCATGTAATATCAATTGGCAAGAGCTCTCCCAGAGATCTCCATCTCAACTCTAAGACCCACCTCCACTCAACAACCAGCAAGCTACAGTGTTGGAGACCCCATGCCAAACAACTAGCAAGACAGGAACACAACTACTGCCATTAGCAGAGAGTCTGCCTAAAATCATACTAAATTCACAGACACCTCAAAACACACTACCGGATGTGGTCCTTCCCACCAGAAATACAAGATCCAGCCTCACCCACAAGAAAATAGGCACCAGTCCTCTCCACCAGGAAGCCTACACAAGCCATTCAATCAACCTCACCCACTGGGGGCAGACACCAAAAAAAAACAGAGACTATGAACTTGCAGCCAGTGGAAAGGAGACCCCAAACACAGTAAGTTAAGCAAAATGAGAAGACAGAGAAATACACAGCAGATGAAGGAGCAAGGTAAAAACCTAGCAGACCAAACAACTGAAGTGGAAATAGGCAGTATACCTATAAAAGAATTCAGAATAAGTATATTAAAAAACGATCCAAATTCTTGGAAATTGAATGGAGAAAATACAAGAAAAGTTTAATAAGGACCACAGAGCAGAATAAAGAAAAAAGAATGAGAAGAATTGAGGACAGTATCAGAGACTTCTGGGACAACATTAAATATACCAACATTTGATTTTTAGGTGTCCAAAAAGAAGAAGGGAAAAAGAAAGGGTCTGAGGAAATATTTGAAGAGATTATAGTTGAAAACTTCCCTAATATGGGAAAGGAAATAGTCAATCAAGTCCAGGAAGTGCAGAGAGTCCATACAAGAAAAATCCAAGGAGAAATATGTCAAGACACATATTAATGAAACTATCAAAAATTAAATACAAAGAAAAAATATGAAAAGAAACAAGGGAAAAACAACAAATAACATACAAGAGAATCCCCATAAGGTTAACAGCTGAACTTTCAGCAGAAAATCTGCAAGCCAGAAGGGAGTGGCAGGACATACTTAACATGATGAAAGGGAAAAGCCTACAACCAAGATTACTCTACACAGCAAGGATCTCATTCAGATTCAAGGGAGAAATTAAAACCTTTACAGACAAGCAAAAGTTAAGAGAATTCAGCACCACCAAACGAGCTTTACAACAAACACTAAAGGAACTTCTCTAGACAGAAACAAACAGAAGGAAAAGACCCACAGAAACAAGCCCAAAGCAATTAAGAAAATGGTAATAGGGACATACATATTGATAATTACCTTAAATGTGAATGGATTAACTGCTCCAACCAAAAGGCATAGACTGGCTGAATGAATATAAAAACAAGACTCATATATAGGCTGTCTACAAGAAACCCACTTCAGACCTAGGGACACATACTGACTGACAGTGAGGGGATAGAAAAAGGTATTCCATGCAAATGGAAATCCAAAGAAAACTGGAGTAGCAATTCTCATATCAGAGAAAATTTACTTTAAAATAAAGACTATTATAAGAGACAAAGAAGGACACTACGTAATGATCAAGGGATCAATTCAAGAAGAATATATAACAATTGTAAATATTTATGCACACAACATAGGAGTACCTCAATACATAAGGCAAATGCTAACAGCCATAAAAGGGGACGTCGACAGTAACACGATAATAGTAAGGAACTTTAAAACCCCACTTCCACCAATGCGCAAATCATGCAAAATGGTAATAAAAAAGAAAACACAAGCATTAAATAACACATTAAACAAGATGGACTTAATTGATATTTATAGGATATTCCACCCCAAAACAACACAATACACTTTAATCTCAAGTGCTCATGGAATATTCTCCAGCATAGATTGTATCTTGGGTCTCAAATCAAGACTTGGTAAATTTAAGAAAATTGAAATTGTATCAAGTATCTTTTCCGACCACAATGTTATGAAACTAGATATCAATTACAGAAAGAAAACTATAAAAAATACAAACACTTGGAGGCTAAACAGTATGCTACTAAGTAACCAAGATATTACTGGAGAAATCAAAGAGAAAAGTTAAAAAAACCAAGAAACAAATGACAATGAAAACGCGACAATCAAAAACCCATGGGATGTCGCAAAACATGTTATAAGAGGAAAGATTATAGCAATACAACCCTACCTAAAGAAACAAGAAAAATCTCAAACAAACAACCTGACCTTACACCCAAAGCAGTTAGAGAAAGAAGGACAAAAAACAAAACAAAACAAAAAATACCCCACAAAGTTAGCAGAAGGAGAGAAATCATAAAGATCATTTCAGAAATAAATGAAAAATAAATGAAGGACACAATAGCAAAGATCAATAAACTTAAAGCTGGTTCTTTGAGAAGATAAACAAAATTGACAAACCATTAGCCAGACTCATCATGAAAAAAAAAGGGAGAAGACTCAAATCAACAGAATTAGAAATGACAAAGGAGAAGTAACAACTGACACTGCAGAAATACAAAGGATCATGAGAGATTACTAGAAGCAACTATATGCCAAGAAAATGGACAACCTGGAAGAAATGGACAACTTCTTTAAAAAGCAAAACCTTCCAAGACTGAACCAGGAAGAAATAGAAAACATAAACAGACCAATCACAAGCACTGAAATTGAAAATGTGATTAGAAATCTTCCAACAAACAAAAGTCCAGGACCAGGTGGTTTCACAGGCGAATTCTATCAAACATTTAAAGAAGAGTTACACCTAACCATCTCAAACTCTTCCAAAATATAGCAGAGGGAAGAACACTCCCGATCTCATTCTACAAGGTCACCATCACCCTGACACCAAAATGAGGCAAACATGTCACAAAAAAAGAAAACTGCAGGCCAATAACAATGATGAACATAGATGCAAAAATCCTCAACAAAATACTAGCAAACAGAATCCAACAGCACATTAAAAGGATCTTACACCATGATCAAGTGAGGTTTATCCCAGGAATGCAAGGATTCTTCAATATATACAAATCAATCAATGTGCTACACTATATTAACAAATTGAAGGTAAAAAGCATATGATAACCTCAATAGATGCAGAAAAAGCTCTCAACAAAATTCAACACTGATTTATGATAAAAACTCTCCAGAAAATAGGAATAGAGGGAACCTACCTCAACATAATAAAGGCCATATAAGACAAACCCACAGCGAACATCATTCTCAGTGTTGAAGAACTGAAACCATTTCCTCTAAGATCAAAAACAAGACAAGGCTGCCCACTCTCACCATTATTATTCAACATAGTTTTGGAAGTTCTAACCACAGCAATCAGAGAAGAAAAAGAAATAAAAGGAATCCAAATTGGAAAAGAAGAAGTAAAGTTGTCACTGTTTGCAGATGACATGATACTATACATAGAGACTCCTAAAGACTCTACCAGAAAACTACAAGAACTAATGAATGAATCTGGTAAAGTGGCAGGATACATAACTAATGCATTCCTATACACTAATGATGAAAAATCTGAAAGAGAAATTAAGGAAACACTCCCATTTACCATTGCAACAAAAAGAATAAAATACCTGGGAATAAACTTACCAAAGGAGACAAAAGATCTGTATGCAGAAAACTATAAGACACTGATGAAAGAAATTAAAGATGATACAAACAGGTGGAGAGATACACCATGTACTTGTATTGGTAGAAACAAAATTGTGAAAATGACTCTACTACCCAAAGCAATCTACAGATTCAATGCAATCCCTATCAAACTACCACTGGCATTTTTCACAGAAGTAGAACAAAAATTTTCACAATTTGTATGGAAACACAAAAGACCCCGAATAGTAAAAGCAAACTTGAGAAAGAAAAATGGAGCTGGAGGAATCAGGCTCCCTGACTTCAGACTATTTCACAAGGCTGCAGTAATCAAGACAGTATGGTACTGACACAAAACCAGAAAGATAGATCAATGGAATAAGATAGAAAGCCCAGCGATAAACCCACACACATATGGTCACCTTATTTTTGATAAAGGAGGCAGAAATATACAATGGAGAAAAGACAGCCTCTTTCTCCAGTGGTGCTGGGAAAACTAGACAGCACATGTAAAAGAATGAAATTAGATCACTCCCTAACACCGTATACAAAAATAAACTTAAAATGGATTAAAGACCTAAATGTAAAGCCTCTTAGAGGAAAGCATAGGCAGAACACTCTATGACATAAATCACAGCAAGATCCTTTTTGACCAACCTCCTAGAGAAATGGAAATAAAAAACAAAAATAAACAAATGGGACCTAATGAAACTTCAAAGCTTTTGCAAAGGAAACTACAAACAAGAAAAAAAGACAACCCTCAGAACAGGAGAAAATACTTGCAAACAAATCAACTGACAAAGGATTAATCTCCAAAATATACAAGCAACTCATGAAGCTCAATATCAAAAAGCAAAAAACCCAATCCAAAATTGGGCAGAGGGCTTCCCTGGTGGCGCAGTGGTTGAGAGTCTGCCTGCTAGTGCAGGGGATGCGGGTTCGAGCCCTGGTCTGGGAGGATCCCGCGTGCCGCGGAGCAACTGGGCCCGTGAGCCACAGCTGCTGAGCCTGCGCGTCTGGAGCCTGTGCTCCACAACGGGAGAGGCCGCGATAGTGAGAGGCCCACGCATCGCGATGAAGAGTGGCCCCCGCTTGCCACAGCTAGAGAAGGCCCTGGCACAGAAACGAAGACCCAACAC
Source organism: Delphinus delphis (assembly GCF_949987515.2). Lineage (NCBI taxonomy): Eukaryota > Metazoa > Chordata > Mammalia > Artiodactyla > Delphinidae > Delphinus > Delphinus delphis. The sequence goes on from NC_082695.1 coordinate 54,309,225, forward strand.
AGCCAAAAAATAAATAAATAAATACATTAATTAATTTAAAAAAAAAAAAAATTGGGCAGAAGACCTAAATAGACATTTCTCCAAAGAAGATATACAGATTGCCAACAAACACATGAAAGGATGCTCAACATCACTAATCATTAGAGAAATGCAAATCAAAACTACAGTGAAGTATCACCTCACACCAGTCAGAATGGCCATCACAGAATGGCCATCTTCAAAATATCTGCAAACAATAAATGCTGGAGAGGGTGTGGAGAAAAAGGAACCCTCTTGCACTGTTGGTGGGAATGTAAATTGATACAGCCACTATGGAGAACAGTATGGATGTTCCTCAAAAAATTAAAAATAGAACCACTATACGAGCCAGCAATCCCACTATTGGGCATATACCCTGAGAAAACCATAATTCAAAAGGGATATGTACCACAGTGTTTATTGCAGCACTATTTACAATAGCCATGACATGGACTCAACCTAGGTATCCGTCGACAGATGAATGGATAAAGAACATGTAGCACATATATACAATGGAATATTACTCATCCATAAAAAGAAACAAATTTGAACTATTTGTAGTGAGGTGGATGGACCTAGCGTCTATCCTACAGAGTGAAGTTAGTCAATAAGAGAAAAACAAATACCATATGCTAACACATATATATGGAATCTAAAAAAAAAAAAGAAATGGTTCTGATGAATCTAAGGGCAGGACAGGAATAAAGACACAGATGTAGAGAATGTACTTGAGCACATGGAGATGGGGGAGGGTAAGCTGGGACGAAGAGGGAGAGTAGCATTGACATATATACACGACCAAATATAAAATAGATAGCTAGTGGGAAGCAGCCGCATAGCACTGGGAGATCAGCTACGTGCTTTGTTACCATCTAGAGGGGTGGGATAGGAAGGGTAGGAGGAGATGCAAGAGTCAGGGGATATGGGGATATAAGTATACATATAGCCAATTTACTTTGTTATACAGCAGAAACTGACACAACATTGTAAAGCAATTATACTCCAATAAAGATGTTAAAAAAAAAAGGAATGCAAAATAAGAAGATGGATCAATGAATAAACAAATAAAGAATAAAAACTATGTATGAAAGACTTGGAAGACAAGCACTTAGATACAACCTACAAAATGAAACCAATTATTTGTGCAGTATTGCCATGAATCTACAGCCATTTTTAAATGTATTCAAATGTTTTGTATTTCACAAGAAAGTCTTTTTGATATTTTTTATTCATTTCTCATGTTTTATGTGTTTTTTAATATCCCTCTTTTTATTTGTTATATTATCTTTTGCTACAAAATTACCTTACAGTCAATTAGTTAAGTGGTGAAAAGTTTTGCCGCAAAAATGCTTGTGGCAAAGATGTCTAAGATACTTATGGCAAAAATGGTGGACACAATTAGATATGGTTCTTATCCTGCTTGTTCCTCTCAGATTTAGCAGATTTAGAGACTGGTTCTGCATTGAAAAAGAGTCTATTCTCCTCCAGGGCATGTGCCTCTATATAGCTGGTGTCACAAATTTTGTGTTCAGGTAGATAATGTCATCATTACTGGAATGGAAATAAGGTTACCTGGGGCGATCTTTTCATATAGTTGGAAGGCAGCCTTGCATAGTGGCCAAGGGCATGGAGTTAGGCAACAGGCAGCTTGCATTCAGCCTTAAGTGTGAGATCAAAGATAAGACCCTTCACTTTCCTGTGCCTTAATTTCTTTATCTATAAAATGGAAATAACAATAGTATCTGCCTCATAGAGTTGCTGTGAGACATCTAGCATGTGGTAAAAATTAACTTCTGTCATGATTATAACTCTTATGAGGTAAAGATGGTGAGATCTTTGTCCCTAGATAACTGGGTCATAGCTGCTGTTTATGGAACTTCACATACACCAGCTTCGCCAACCACTTCAACCTTAGTATTGTCGAGACTACCTGGGAGCATTTGACTTAAACTTTCCTGAATCGTTGCTTTAGGTTTTTATCTAAACATTTTGATTTTCATGCACTTAGAGGTAAAAGGATGTGTCCTATATTAAATGTTGGTCAAAGCATTTTTTTTTATGATTCTTTAAATAAAACCCCACACTCTCCATGACATTAAATTACTTAAAATCCACATACAGAAGTAGTGACTTCTCTCCCACAAATAAATTAAAAAATCCCAGAATGGAAATGCATTAGCTAAAATAAGTGTTTGATCCCCATTTCCTTCTTCCATCCAGAAAGCCTTGAAGTGTGAGTATTACACTACTGCAGATTTCTATGTAGGCAGGGGATATATAGTCTGCTTCTGTAATTAATAACTATTAAAGCTGTTTGACTGATCATATCTTTGGCCTCCTGAAATCTCTTATGTGCAGGTGTTCATTAATGGAATCCATTAAATTAATATATTTCAACAGATAGTAATTTACGATCTTTTATAAGATCTGTCAGGAGCCGCAGCAGGAGATACAGGACTGTCTCAGGGCATTACAGAACAAACCAGGCTCCCTCCCTCAAAAATGACTGGCCTTTGCATACTAAATATGAATGTCAGTGCACTGGGCAGTCACATTAGGTGACTTTGATGCCATTTGCTGTCTGAGAATATGCAGTATAAGCTTTTTATCACTGGTGAAGCTCTGAACAATTTTCAGAGATGGTGAAGGAAAGGTGTGGGGGAGTTCTAACCACTTTATATGTGCCATAAAAAGGGAGAAATTGAGAATATAGCAGGGCTCTGGGAAAGTAATGGGTTTTCCTAGCAGTGCGTTACTCTCCCAAAGCCAAATATATTTGCAAGTTCTCTTAATGGGGCAGCCTCCCCGTTCTGGGAGGGAAATCAAATCCCCAATCCAAGGAAAATCAAAGTCAGCCTTGAATTCTGCCTCATCCTGCCCTCTGGCCCCCTGCCCCAAATGAACCTGAATCCTCTTAGAGGTGGAGTATCCCTTCAGTTGGGGCTGGGTTTCCAATAGACAAAGTAGAAACCACCTTCAGCCACCTTCCTGGGGTAGGTGCAAAAGCTGCAGAGCCATGTTTATGGTATGAAATTATACTTGAGAGGTTTTCATAATTCACTGAAATCTGAAAACAAGCCTGAGAAAATCAATAAAAACATTATATAATTAGCAAATTACATCCTAGGGGCTGGTTAATGGACAGTCAGCTTAGAGCAGAGGGTCAGTGAATGAGGGGTGTGGGGCAGGAAGTCACTCGGAGTCACAAGGGGCTGAATGATGAGAACATGCTGGAAAAGTTAGAAGGCAGAAAACATAAAAAGTCTCTTTCATACTGTTTATAAATGAAGTGAAACAGTTTTCTGGTGCTTTTGAAAGGAGAGTGAGGGTTGAGCTGAGGTCAAAGCACCTATGATTGTGATGAATCTCTCTTATTGATGGAATGCTGTTGTCATTCTGAGAATTCTCTAAGACAACTGGTTGAGGCTTGCAGGCTCTATTTTAAAGGAGGTAACTGAGCCTTATCCCTATTCAAAAGTGAAGTCATGGTATCCATGACGCAGTGATGGTAACTATAATTTACTCTTTTCTTGGAAATTCCTGAGGAAACACAGACTGAAGCATCTGCTTTCAGAACCCACCTAACAAGTCAGCAACACCACAAACACCACCATAAAACTGAAACCAGTGTGTGAGAGTGAGCATCCTTATGAAGGTGGGGGGGTGCTTTTAAAATTTTGTTTTATATCCTTGTTCAATATTATATATATATATATTTATTTATTTATATACACACACATATATATGTATGTATACATATATATGTATATATATATGAATCTCTCAGTATATGATGAACCCTATTTTAAAGAAACTTACTATTTACTGAATAAGCTGATTAGAGGAGTTATTTATTTTTTTTAAATTCTTTGTTTTATGAACCAACTTACCATAGGGTTATCTATAGACAATCTACACCTAACATTTTTCCACCCCCCGATTTATAAATATGGGATTGTTCAAAATATAACTCTTGCATAAATATAGGATAGAACCATGATATAAATCTAACTAAACTAATATACCCATAGCTGGCTAAGTTATAGTCAGAATTTATTTAATTAACTTCCTTATTTCATTCAAATACTTCTGGAGATATTATAGGCAAGATTAATCAATGTTAACTACTTATATTAATGATTCAGGTTAAATCTTTTAAATAATAATTTGTCAAATAAATATTCCAAGATACTTGTTAAGTGCTAAGTTTATGAGGAAAAGTGAAACATGGTCCCTGCTCTTAAGAAACTTATCATTTAGTGAGAAAATCCAGGAGCTAATAATTAAGACAACATGCTAAACATGAATGAAGGTACATAAACCAGTGATGTGAGGTTATAAGACAGTCACAGATCTTAACGAGGGTGGGGCTGGGACCTCCGAGTCCTGGGGACATTTGATCTGAGTCTTGAAGAGGTCTTTCATTTACTCAACTTGTATTCATTAAGTGTCAATTATGTTCAGATGCTAAGTGAATGGAATTGAATTTTGTAAGGAGGGATACAGAAGGTCAAAGGAGGAAGATCATATTCAATCTGGAGCTGACAAATTGACAGCGAAAGGGACGGGAATTAATATTTGCTGCCCATGTATTGCCTACCAGGTATTTGCACCTCCCAACAGTTCTATTTCAAGAATTTTTATTCCCACATTACAGATGAAAAACTTGAGTTTCAGAGAGGTTAATTTGCTTGTCCAGGTTCATAGAGCTTGTATGAAGCAGAGATGGAGTGTAAATGGAGCCTGTCTCCTTTCACAGCCATGGTCTTCCTATTCTTGTAGCAGCTGCCTTTTTGTACAGGCAAAGAAACAGAATTATTTAAGATGAAGAGAGAGTCAGGGATGGCACCAGAGTCAATGTGAATTTGGTTGCTGAGGTACTTCATGCTTGAGCTGAAGAAAGAAGCTTCATAGGCAGTAGAACATAATGGAAAAAGTGTTGGCTTAGGGTCAGAATCAAGTGGGTTCATATTCTGGTTCTGTATTAACTAGCTATGTTGTCATTGATACTGAGCCTAATCAGAGGTGAAATGGGGATAACAATATCCATTGGGTCAATGTATACTGAAGTCCAGTGTTTAAGTAAATAATGCATTGTTTAGCTAATGTTATTTCAACTTTCCACTCTGGTCACTCAAGGAAAATTTATTTCTTAATGTTTTGCAGCAGAGAATTTCACTAAAAGAGAGAATTGGTATGAATCAAACAAAAAGGAGCTCTTCATATTTATTTACAAAGTGATCATTAACTGCCTACATGTATCATTGACCAAATTCCATATGCAAAGGGCTAAGAGCACTGGCTTTGATTCCTGTGTGGACTGTCTTGCTTCCTCTCCTGTATTTTTACGTTGCTTTGTTTGGGACTTTGTGACAGAATTGTAAGTCCAAAAGATCCATTGAGTCCAGCCATTACCTGCTTTGGGGATGCTTATTGGTTTTGGTTTTGAGATGTCCTACATGGGCTATACTCCTGTTACCTCCATGATATTAGTGTTAATTAGCTACAATTGCCCTGGGACCACCATTTTTCACTATTTTAGGTAAAGTTTAACTGACTTGAACTGATTTAGAAACTTTCATTTACTACCCAATTCACTGTCCTCACAATGCATGAGATGGGTTGACACAATGAGCTTGACCACAGTTGAGAGCATCCCCCCACTCCACAGGAGCAATAAGCAGAAGTGATTTCTGACATTAAGCAATGTCATATGATGACTACATTGGAACATTGAGACAATTACTTTAAGACCAGGCCCCTGAACTATAAGGAATCAAAAAGGATTTTAAATTGCTGGGTGACTATATAACCAGAGTAATATTCACTTTTGCATTAACCTATAGATAGGCTAAGTGGTGACACTTAAGGACAGTAGCCACACAAATGGGCCTGTTACATAATCAAAACTGCACCTTTATGGAGAACACTTTTAAGTTAAGCCTAGAGAGTAGAGTAAAAATGAATTGAATAGTATTTCTAAGAGATTGACTCAAGTAGAAAAGCTGCTAGAACCAAAAACCAAAAGAGAAGAAGCATCCAGTTGGAGAATTTTTTGAGTGAGATATAATCTCTCAGGTGATGGTTAAACCCAGACTAGACATGGCAGTAACAAATGTACTCTAAGGAACAATTTTGGTGGGCGGAATAAGTTGGCCTTATTGCCTTAATGGATCATTCCTTTATCTGCTGTGATATGAGAGCTGATGAGATCCTGCCCAAGACAGCAGGACTGCCTCAACACAGATTGTCTCTCCATCCACAGGGGTAAACACTTTACTGGGAGATTTAAAGTGAAATTTAGAATTACAGGGAAGTACCTAGGAAACGGATATGTTTTTTCTTCATTGAACTCTTAAGAGGGCTTGTCAGTAAAGTTCAAGCAAGCAGGTGTGCTGAAAATTGCTTTAAAACCAAAGGGACAGTAGGAGGCATGCATATGCCAGAAATTATAGCCCCCGTGAGAGAGACAAGCCCATTTTTCAGCAGGAGCAGCTGTTGGTGCATCTGCAGACAGGTTGCTGTCAGCAGTGTTGAGCAGGGAAACTTCAGGAGAAAGGCGCTCCCTAGGAGGGAAGAGGCACAAGGTCTCTGGTGCATGAGATTCAGCCAGGAAACTTGGGTGATGGGCTGAGTCCTGGCCTGACATTCTTGGAATTTAGAATTTCATCTGAGATTGGGAGGCTGGCAGAAAGTGGCACTGAGACTTGAGATTGGAGTTTGTTAAATCCTGAGCAATAAAAAATGCAGTTCACTCTAATGAAACTTCCTGGGAAGACTATTAGTATTAAACAGAGTGACTCTCCCCCCAGAAATAATGCTTAAATCACGGTCACAAATAATTCCAAGTCCAGTTCTGCACAAGGCAGAACATGATTGCACTTTTTAAATTAAATTCACTCTTATTGCTTTGGCGGTTGCTGTTTTCTGGAATTAATAGGAATTGCACACATCAGCCAAAGGGTGGCCACACTGTATAGAGGGCATGAAGGTACAAATGACAGAGGTGGGTGGGCAGGCAGAGGTAAGGACCATGACATCTTTATTAGGCATTTACTTTACAGGAGTAGATAGATTAAAATGTCTGTTAGAGTTCGAGAATGAAAATTTCACAAAACTATTGTTGATGTTAAGGCTCAAAATAACACTCTGTATTATACTATATAAAAATTTAACTGTTTCTTTTAATATCTCTGTAAGCATCATATGTACCAAAATCATCTTATATCCTTTATATGGCCCATAGTTGGTAACAAATTGATGTGTACCAGGTAGATACTCATTACTTTTTAAATTAAATGATAATATTGAAAATAAGTCTTTTGGACCTTTATTCATTAATAGTAACCATCTTTATTCCACAGACCTCAATGTGAATCATTTATTGAATTTCAATAAATCAATCACTTATTCATGAGTTCAGCGAATATATGTTGAGTTTTCTAACTATATACCAGATGGTTATTTTTCCAATAAAGAGATTAATGGCATGTGGTTCCTATCCTCAAGGAATTCACTTTGGAATCAATGAAAGAGACAAGAAAATGAGCAATCACAGTTAAGTGTTAAGTATCTTTATTCACCAACATGGACAATGAGCCTCGAGCTCAGCCTGGGGATTGAAATTAAGAAACACTGCTAGGAGGAGGAGATGCTGGTGGATCCTGCTGGTTTCAGGAGATGAGTGAGGACCAGCCAAGTGGACAGTGTCAATCAGGGTCTTCTAAATAGCAACAATGTGAACACAAGCACAGGGGAGAGGAAGAACACAAACAGTTAGGGAACTGAATACAAACTAAGAGAACCAAAAAGAGAAGTAAGTAGAAAATCATGGACTGAGAGAAGCCTGAAAAATCAAGTTGAGGCCAGAATCTGAATAAAGTCATGCTAAAGCCTGTGAAAGTAATTAGAAACCACTAGAAGAATTTGAATAGTAGTGATGTGAGCAGAGTTGCAGTTTGGAAAGGGAGAGAATAGTTTCAGGAAACATTCTTTCAAATACATGGAATAAATTAACCTATATAATATCAATAAGAGACTGATTAGTTAGATACCAATGTTATATCCATATTGTATATGGGAAAATGGGGACAAATCCAGGCAAGTTTATTCATTGTACTATACTCATCAAAACAAGTTGTTGCAGGATATTGTTGAAGATCAGAGTATTCCAGTGCATCAAATAAAATAATCAGAATCAAAAGCAGCATGCAGATCCTTTCAAGTACACCATCATGGATACAGCAATTGGAAACAGATGAACAAAAGATGAGAATCACATTCCATATAAACCTTGTTGCACTAACCAGCAGTCAAGAGAAAAAATACTATAGAGAAAAACAGACTTCAGTCCACTTGGCAAGTGAGTCCATGCTTACTTTGTCTTCCTTTAATACTATACATAACATTGCCATGTGTTTATTGAAGAAAATGACCTTGGAATATAGTTACTTATAAAAAGAATTCTCAAGGATAAGATTAAAGAGAAAGAGAACACCAATGCTCAAAACACAGTGGCTGATTTTTTTCTCAATTTGGAAAATTTCAAGTTTGGCTCTAAAAATTTAGAGCTTTAAGTAAACTTGTTTTGGAGGGGTATTGTCTTCATTTCCTCATCTTTACTGTCGTCATAAACTTAGTACCTAAATAATAGGACTCATGATATTAAATATGTTGATATTTTCAGTGTGCTTAAAAGAGTGTTTTCTGAACCAGTCTTCCTCTCCCCACACGCCAATCCTATCACTCTCCAAGTCTTACACATGGAATATTAAAAAAATCCACCCCAGATAGATATTCATAAAAATGACAAATGTCAAAGTTTAGAAAAACTAGGGGAAAATATATATTACAAATGAAGAGACAGTAATTGGACCAAGAGCAGACATCATCATCCTGGGAGATGTCACTAAAAATGTGGGTAATAATGTCAAAGAAATGGGTAAGAAACTCACCAGTCTAGAATTTTATACCCAGCATTATTGAAGAGTGGGCAAAATAGCTATATTTTTTTTTAGGTAAATGCTGAATTATTACCTACAAGTCTTCAAGGAAATCTCAAGTAAATAATAAACTTTATCAAGAGCTGAAGTAGGATCCAAGAAAAATGGCAAATATTACAATATATAAGATATAATGGTAAATTATTTATCTATTAAATATAAAAACTAAGTGTTAACTATTTCACATCTTTTAAAAGGGAGAACTAAAATTCTAAAAAAATTAGTAATAAGAATTACTAAATTAATTACTAAATTAATATATAGCATTTTCCTTGTCATACCCTGAAAGAGAAACTAGTGAATAATTTATACTTTAATAAAGAATTGTATATGCATGTAAATATGTATATATATAATATATAAATATATATGATTAAACATTTGAAAGAATAGATATATAATGCAGCACTTTCAAACCAGAAGAAAAGAGAAAAAACAAAATGAAGAAAATAAAGAAAAACCTGATAATGTTGGGAGTTTGGGATTGACATATACACACTGCTATATTTAAAATAGATAACCAACAAGGACCTACTGTATAAAACAGGGAACTCTACTCAATATTCTGTAATAACCCAAATGGGAAAAGAATTTGAAAAAGAATAGATACATTATAAATACAATTGAATCACTTTGCTGTACACCTACAACATTGTTAATCAACTATACTCCAATATAAAATAAAATTTTAAAAAATAAATTAAAAAAAGAAAAATAAGTAAATAAAACAAAAACTGGGAAGAGAATAAACAAAAGACAACTACATAAATAAATAGAAAAAGCTAAGTATGATAGAAATCAGTATATCAAGTATATATATCAAGTATATATATTAAGTATATATCAAGTATATCAACAAACACATAAGCATATTAAACTTGCTTATTAATATCAGAAAATATAATATAGATTATTTAATCCATTATGCTACTTGTTAAAGATGCATTAAAAAAAATGACACAGAGTGGTTAAAAAATGAGAGAAAGAGAGAGAGAAAATATGAAAGGCAAAATAACCATAGGAATGCTTTAAAATAATAAAGTAATATTAAATTTATACAACCTATGTCATAGCAAAGAAAATCTAATGGAAAGAAAGATATAATGTAGTGGCAAAAGGAACAATCCTAAAAATGTATCACAGACATAAGCACGTATATTCCTAAAGTAATTGGGTCAAAAGATATAAAGCAAAATCTAATGTAATTAAAAAAAATCGTCAGGTTATACTGAATATTTTCATATAAATTTATCAGACACTGAAAGATCAAGCAGACAAAATAAAGGTCAACATCTAAATGTTTGGAATAAATATATTAATACATATGAAAATATCTAAGTCTACATCTATTTCTACTTCTTTTATAACTTTTACAAAGCCTTATGCTTAAAAAAATAGACTATTTTCAAATGTATATGAAATATTTTTTTTAATCTATGTTATAGGGAACAAAAAAGTTTTCATGCATTTTAAGAATTAATGTCACATCAGCCATCTTTTCTGACTGCAAATAAATAAACAAGGAAAATTAAATAATAAAAAGATTTTGGATTTGTAATATACATATACACTTATATAAGCCCTGAGTGAAAGGAAAAATAGAAATAAAATAATATTTAGAAGCAAACAAAAAGTAAGTCAATAAACATCAAATTTTATAAGGTAAACTTGTATTTAAATTTAAATAGAAATAGGTGGCTTTAAGTTATACATAAAAAAAAAGACTGACAAATTATGAGTAAACTTTCAACTGATAAAGCCAGAAAAATAATGTAATTAATACAAACAGTAGAAGAGAGAAAATAATAACAATTAAAACATACACTAATGAAATAGAAAGCAAAACTAACACAAAAAATATAAAATTAAAAGTTGTTTCCTAAAAAGAATTAGTAAAGATTAAAGATCTCTAGTAAGAGTGCTCAAAAAGTAAAAATAGCTCGACTGGTCTTCCTTGATGGCTCAGTGGTTGAGAGTCCACCTGCCGATGCAGGGGACACGGGTTCGTGCCCCGGTCCGGGAAGATTCCACATGCCACCTAGCAGCTAGGCCCGTGAGCCATGGCCACTGAGCCTGTGCGTCCGGAGCCTGTGCTCTGCAACAGGAGAGGCCACAACAGTGAAAGGCCTGTGTACTGCAAAAAAAAAATTAAAATAAAAATAACTCGACTAAACCCTATTACAAACAGAAAGAGAATATTACTGCAACAATAATGTTAATTTTAAAACATTATAGCTGAACACTGTGAATAATTTTATACCAATGAATTTGGAGACAAAAGTGAAATGGGCATTCTGATAGAAGCACATAAACTGCAAAAATAAATTCAAAGAGAAAGAATAAATGAAAACTATATATTACGGAAATTGAAATAATAGTCAATACTTCCTTCTTTTTCCTGTTCAATTTTATACACATCATACCTAGATAGATTTAGAATCATATGTAATCCCTGTCTTAGAGAGAATAGGAAATCTATCCAATTTATTTTTTTAAGGCTAGGATAAATTTTTATTAAACTGAATGAGAACAGTGCAAGAAAATATAAATTAAAGGACAATGATATTATGAACATCTAAGGAGATGTAAAATAAAAGGACAAAATAAAGCAATTAAGGATGATAAACAAAACAATTATAGCAAATTAGGAATGGAAGAGCATGTCCTTAACCTGATCAAGGATATCTAATGATTTCGCACAGCAAATAGATGACAAAACCTAAATGATAAAGCTTTATTGTTTACAAAGTACAAGAGAATCTACAAATAGTCTGTTAGAATTAATGAGAGAGACAACATCTTTGCTGTACGCAAGATTTACCTTCAAAAATCTACCATTTCTTTGTAAACTTACACATCATCAATAATAAATCTGAAAAGTAATAATAAAAGATACCATTAAAAATAGTGGACTTCTGTGGTGGTGCAGTGGTTAAAAATCCACCTGCCAATTCAGGGGACACAGGTTCAAGCTCTGGTCCGGGAAGATACCACATGCCGTGGAGCAACTAAGTCCGTGCACAAAAACTACTGAGCCTGTGCTCTAGAGCCCACGAGGCACAACTATTGAGCCTGTGTGCCACAACTACTGAAGCCCACGAGCCAAGAGCCCATGCTCCACAACAAGAGAAGCCACTACAATGAGAAACACTTGCACCACAATGAAGAGTAAGCCCCGTTCGCTGCAACTAGAGAAAGCCCGCATGCAGCAACGAAGACCCAACACAGCCAAAAATAAACATAAATAAATAAATAAATTTTAAAAAATGGCAACAAAACTCAGGCACTTAGCTGTAAATCTAACAAAAGATGTGGTAAATAATATTTAAAAATTAGGGAAAATTACACATAATTTTGAAGAACATAAAGTAAGATTTATATAACTAGAGATATATGAAAATTGCATAAATATATGCTGATTTAACTAAAGTTTCATATAAATTCAATACAATTACAAATAAAATCAAAGAACTTGGCCCACAGAACATTTGAAAGGTTAAAATACAAGGAATACTCCAGAAGAAAAGGAAAGGAAGAGGTGGAGTAAAGATTTGTCACATTATGTACCAGATTTATTAAAACACTGTGTGATCCTGGAGCAATGCAGATATATTACACCAATGAAACAGAATGAAAAACCCAAATTAGATCCACTTATGTGTGAAAACTTGATGGGTGACAAAAGTGGTATTGAAAACCAATGGGAGACATTGTCACAAATATTGTTTGAAAAATATCTGTTCACAGGGAAAATAAACATAGATCTCTAAGTAATAAAGCAGAAATTCATTTTAGATGAAAAAGAGTCTATATGTAAAAAGATGAACTTAAGAAATAGTATAAATAAAATTACTCAAAAATATTCAAAATTATTTCTGTGGAGAAATAGACAAATAATAAAGCTATCAAAACGTGTGGAAATGACACACACAAACTTCAGAATAATGATTATATCTAGGCAAGGAGAAAGGGAAAGGACTGCAAGGTGAGGACTTAGTTCTTTTAGTCATGTTTCCTTGCATTAAAGGGAGAGAGAGAAATCTGAAACAAATACAGCAAAAGATTTCCATGTTTTAATACCAGCTGTTCATTCAAGGAGGTAGGTTATATGACTTTTTAGTCATATTTACGTTTGATTGAAATATTGCCCAATTCAAACTCTTATAAGTAATAAAACAAAATAAGCAATATTGGCATCATCAAAATTATCTTTAAAAATAATATTGACTAAAAAACCTACATAAAAAAATCACTTGTAGGGCTTCCCTGGTGGCGCAGTGGTTGAGAGTCCGCCTGCCGATGCAGGGGACATGGGTTCATGCCCCGGTCCGGGAAGATCCCACATGCTGCGGAGCAGCTAGGCCCGTGAGCCATGGCCGCTGAGCCTGCGCGTCCGGAGCCTGTGCTCTGCAATGGGAGAGGCCACAACAGTGAAAGGCCTGCGTAATGGAAAAAATAAAATAAAATCACTTGTATGGTATAACTCCTGTTGTATAAAGTTGTTAAATTCAGCACAATTCTATATGCTACATGTGGATATAAGAATAAGTAATAAAATAATAATAATACAAATATGAAGGTACTCATCAGATTAAAGAATACTGATTACCCTGGGGGAGGGAAAGAGCAAAATGGCTTAGGGAGCTGTAAAGGTCATTTCAATTGAATTTGCAACATTATAGTCCTCAAAACAATTTCACTTTTGATAAATCTGGATAATAGAACACAGTTCTTCATGTTTTAAAATTTTCATGATACATAATAAAAAAGAAATTATAAATCTATAGAGTGTAAAAGAATGACCCTACTTCTCAAGTCAAAAACAGCAACACAAAAAGAAGACTCCCATCATGCATGGGAATTTGTTAGCACATTCCAAGAACTCTTTTTCCTAATAGCCTATGATATTACCTTAGATCATCGATTATTGATGATTATGATTATACTCACTGATTACATAAGATAATCCTTCTCTGCTTTGTTACCACTATATAATATATATCTTACATTGCATTCCCAAATCATAAAGTATAAAGAGTTCTTACTATTTCTAGATACAGCCCTCTAATCAAACTGAGGGTCTACCTGAATCATTCAGAACAGTTTTCAATCTGTCTTTTGTTAAGGAGCTGAGATCACAAAGAACATCTAAGAAACTCCCTGGGGAAGCTGCATGTTGGAAACAACTCTTCAAGTTAGCTTCTTGTTTAAGAAAAGTGCAGCTTCAATTAGATCGAAAGCAGATTTAAGGTGGCTGTAATTAAACTATTTCAGGTCCTTACGTGACTTTACCAGCTGAGAATGTCAGCCGTGAAGTTGGGCTCCAGAGTGAGGTGAGCAATGAAGGAGATGCTGGAACCATGTTAGGGTACCTGCTACCAGAAACTAGAGAAATACAAAGGGGCCCTGAACTAGTTATGAGAGAAGAGTGCCTAAAAGTCAGATTTCTATTTCTTTAAGATGGGGAAACTCGGCTAAGATTCCCCTCAATGTGGCCAAGTGTTCAGTGGCTGAACTCAGGGCAACTGGGTAAAGAGATATGAGAAAAAAGAGCCATCAAGGGACCATCAAAGGAGATGCCTACTCATTTTCTCTCTTTCTTTCCCTTCCACAATATATATTTTTTTCCTGGTGAAGGAGCACATTCGCAGCCATGACAAAGCCCGAATCCAAAACCATCTATCAATCTGAAGTGGTTTCTACTTTACAATCTCAAACCACCCCACTTCTATCTCTTTAGAGGAAAAATACAATGGAAATGCAAAATACTAATAACATATACATCCTCAACCCTTTCACATGGGTATTGTAAAGACTAATGAGTTACTGTTTGAAAAGACCTTAGTGGCTTCTTAATGGAAGGTAGAATATACATAGTTTTGAAGGTTTTATTTTGTTGTTGTTGTTATAATTACAATAGTTATATAGTCTGTGAGGCATATAGCCAGCCAAGCATCTCCTCCTTTCTTCTTCCTTGTTTATACTTGAAAAGTAAGCCTGTCTTGGTTGTGTTAATCAGTTTTTACTCTGTTGTCAGATACCATGGACCAAACTCTGGATTATTTAGTTAGATGAAAAGCCAAACACAACATTGCAGAAAATTCCCAGACCTTCATAACATTCCTTTCTCTCCTTTCCCACCCCTAAAGTGTATCCCCTCAAGAGTGCTAGACTTTCTATTCTGATACTTTGTCTAATCTGCTAATTTGGTTAGAGAGATCTGGGAAACAATATTAAGCAGCAGAGGAAGGTTTATTCTGTCCCCTTACAAAATAGAAGCTAGTCTTATTTGCACATCCCTAATAATGAATATATGAGCTCAAAAACATCACTCAAGGATAACTGTGCATAGGTCTTTGTTTGTCTGCAAGTTGATTGCTCTAGGTCTTCTCTGATCCTGGGTTCTGAGGTCTCTTTTGCATTTGCTGAACAGTATACCTTTTCCCTGCTGCCCACCACTCTCTTGTTATGTATGGGCTGTCTCTGTCTAAAATTGCTTATGCTGATTTTCCAGACACATTTATTTATGTTCACTCACTAATTGAAAATCTCATATTTGAAGTTATTATTCTGATTGATGTCTGTCATTTTGATCAAGCAGTAGTTCACAGATGCTTTGTTAGAACAATTTTACAAGTGAGTTTATCATCATGCCTTTCTCTCCTGACCTTCTCTATGGCTGGGAGCAAAAAAACTCAGTGGAGGCTCAGAAAGAGATGTTTGGCAAGCCTTCCAAATTCATGTTTCATTGTGTCTTCACTACTAAAAACAATTCTCTTTTAGACATTGTTGCTGGTGATGGAAGAGAGGCATAGCAAGCAGTCAGACTCATTGCAGGGGAAGAAAAACAAATGGAAATGGGACCTCTCCCCATTGGCTGGAACTAACTCTCTGTCCCTAAGCCAAGCCCACCTTCTCACTCTCCTCCACAGCTAATATTGTGGGGTGGGGTTGCGGGGGACAGTTTCAGTAGGATCATGTTTTCCATGATATGTGAAGCTCAGAGAAGCTTGCAAATCTGAGTTACTGTAGATGGAAGGGCATTGAAATGTGGAAAGGGACTCAGAAAAGAGAGGTCGGACAGAAAAAGCAAAGTTCCAAGCATTTTACACATTTGCAAAGTCTTACTAACTTACTTGTTTTGTTAAAAAAAAAAAAAAGAAAGTGTTTCCTAAAGTATATAAGTTGCTCTGTAACCAAATATATTCACATTCAAATTAATCTTCTTAATACTGCAACGGATATTCCTGTTTTGAATATTAACAATACCCATTCACATAGTTAAGTTCATTCTGTTAAGAAGCTTATTTCAAATTATTTATTTCAAATTTCTCAAATGTACTTGAATCACAACTTTTTATTTATCACAAAGGTTCAGACCAATAAATTATTACTTTTTGAAATACTTTTTAAAACCCTGTATTCGATCATAGGCCTCCTGTGATTAGGTACTTTTGTCTATAGAATCATGAACCATTAGTGTTGGAAGAAATTTGAGCACATTTAATCCAGTCTTGTGTCTAAGGCAAGGAATTTTTCTACAGGAGGAATTCCTCTTAACACATGAGCACTTAGGGTGTGCTTGAATATTTTTAAAAATCCTACCTTATGAGGCCAGAAGGCTAATGGAGGGAAGCTTCAATTTTTGGAAAGAGATTCAGACTGAGTGAAAATTTTGGTTTCTGATCATTTTTAGACAATGACTACACTTTCCCTTAGGACTCCTCCCTATTCCTTTACTTATTTATTTAAAAAAATATATATATTTAAGGTATTTTTTTTGACAGGCATTGCTGTAGACATTGGGGATATTTCAGGGAGCAAGAATGACAAAGTCCATGCCCTCACTGAACTTACATTCATTAGTGAAATCAAACAGGAGGTAAGTAAGTATAGTAAGTCTCCTATGTACGAACCTTCAATTTGCAAACTTTCAAAGATGTGAACATGCGTTCCCATGTCCAATCACATAAGTTAGTTCACGTGTCTGGTATACATTGTCACATGTGTGCATCCTCTGCAAGTGGTTGTGCTCTTGTGTATTGATACTTTACAGTACTGTATAGAGTACAGTAGTACAGTATCTTTATTTCAAACTAGGTCTGCAAGAGGACAACATCACTGAACTCCTTGCTGTGCAACACAAGGAACTTACTAATGAAGATGTGATGGAATTGGAGGCCCAGAGAAAGGACAAAGAGAGACAAGAGGAAGAAGAAGTAACTGCAGAACCGAAGGGATTCACGATGCAGGAAATGACAAGGGGATTTTCTTTATTTGAGGAGTCACTCTTAGTTTTTGAGGCACAGGAACAGTACACGAAGGCTGCAGCAGCTGTTCAGAATGTGCTACCATGGCATCTATGATGAGAAAAAAAGAGCTACTACCCAGACCTCACTGTATAGTTTTTTCAAGAGGTTGATAGAATTGAATCTAGCAAGGAACCAGAACCCGCGCCATCAACGTCAGGCATAAGTGAAATTGCAGCTTGCCCTCCGTCTCCTACTGCTGGTGATCCTTCAGCTCTACCATCTCCCACCTCCTCTCCCTCCTCCAGTCAGTAACTCTTCTTGCCTGTTCACTCAATGCCAGCCCCTCTATGCCAGCTGTTGTACCATACTACTGTACTTTTCAAGGTACTGTACTGTGAGATTAAAAATGTTTTCTTCATATTTTGTATTTGCTTTTTATGTATTATTTGTGTGAAAAATATTATAAACCTATTACAGTACAGTACTATATAGCCGATTGTGTTAATTGGGTACCTAGGCTAACTTTGCTGGACTCATGAACAAATTGGCCTTAAAAATGTGCTCGTGGAACAGAGCTTGTTTGTATGTGGGAGACTTACTGTAAGTTAATAAGTAATATAACATCAAGAGATAGTAAATGATATGAAAATGTAATAAAACAATTTTAGAGATAGAGAAAGAAGAGGGGAAAGAAGGAGCCTGTCTTCAGTAGTCTGGTTAGGAAAGTCCTCTCTGAGCAGGAGATATTTGAAGACTCTAAAGGGAAGTAAGAGGAGAGTGGGTTGAACAGCAGGAATGAAGAGCAAGTTCCAAAGGCGTGAATGAGCTGGGTGAGGTGGAGGAGTAGCAGAAAGGCCCTGAGTGGAAAAGGGAGGAGATGGAGATGAGGCTGGACAATTGTCAGAGACCAGACTGCAGACCTGTGGATAGGATACCAGGTAAGGCCTGTGGATTGTGTTCAAAATGGGATGGAAGCCACTGCAGGATCTGGAGACAATGAATGGTATTTTTAACCTTAAGTTTCCAAAGGGGTCACTCTGTTTGGAGACTAGACCATAAGGGCAAGCAGGGAGCCAAGCACAGAGACCATTGCCAGGGTTGGATACTCTCCCCAGACCCCTTGTCCTTTGTGGTCTGCTGCCCATGTTCCTCTGCATGTCCTTGGACTATAGGTCCAGCAATTTTCAGTGGACTTGGTTGCTTACAAGCTCATCTCCACCACCCCTGATAAACCATCAACTCTGTAGAGGCAAGGACAATAAATTCTTCCTGTCCCTAGAACCAAGTCCAGTGTTGGGCGTATGAACACAAGTAAAGCCAGGCAGAATTTCGCTACTCCTTACAAGTGTCATCACTTAAAGATCTGCATTTAAAGGCAATCATGTCAATGTCTTTACCTAACAAGTCACTTTGAGTTCTGCCCTACCTGCCACATATCCATATACAGGTAAAGCCTACCCTAT
Organism: Delphinus delphis; assembly: GCF_949987515.2. Lineage (NCBI taxonomy): Eukaryota > Metazoa > Chordata > Mammalia > Artiodactyla > Delphinidae > Delphinus > Delphinus delphis. The sequence goes on from NC_082695.1 coordinate 54,327,960, forward strand.
CTTATGAGGCTATCCATAACTTTACCTGTATTATCTGTGTTAACAAAGATTTCCCTACTTTGCTTACAGTTTCTTGTGTCAGTAATCAGACTGTTTTCATTGTTCTTTTCCAGAGTTTGTGGCCATAGAAAACGCATATATGCATCGCTTTATCCCCAGACCCTCATGACTAACCCAAAAAGTGATTAAGCAATGCTTACCAAGAAAATGAATTTGAGAAATTGAGCAGTATGTACAATATCATATTATTAGGATCCTTTAATATAATAAAGAATTCTTCTATTTTTAAGAGCGGGAGTTAAATGATATTACACTGTTTTATAGTAACTAAAAGGATTTGTATTATAAAAAAAATATGGGGGAGAATGGTCAATCTACCTAGATGAGAAGACAAAAGTATAACATGAGTTTCTTAATATAACTAAGGTTTCCTGAAGGGAATGAAGAGAAAAAACACATTAGAAAATATTTAATAAATCTGATATAGTTTTGAAAATGCTCCTTCAAAATATAGTCATGTAGTCATATTGGACTGACTTAGTGGAGAGTAGTTCCAGAATCAGAAAATTATTTGACACAGATACGTGAGAGTGTGACAAGTGAGGTCCAAAGTAAATCAGAGGTTACAAATAGTATTTGGCATTTTGAGAATTCTAAAGATTAGTAAAAAAAAAAAAAAAAGAAGAAGAAAGAAAAAACCCCAAACTTCTAAAACATGGGTTCAAACATCACTAGGGTTCAAACATCACTAAGATTTTTCATTCAGTAACTTAGCTTCATGAAATTCTTGACATTTAGTTCAAAAGCTAGAAGTTTTTGACAGGAAATTGATCATGTAAGTTAAAAATAATATGGAATAATGTATCTATTAATAATATTTGTGGCTGCATTTAACTAGATTTCAAATCCACTGGCCGATTAACTCCAGCCGTTTTTTTTTTTTGTTTTTTTGTTTTTTTTTTTTTTGATTTTTCAGGGTAGAAACCAGCTGAGCTTTTAAACCAGTCAAGGGAAAGTATATTATTTCTATCCTCTTTTTAAACACTCTATAAAGAACTCTTCCGTTCATAATAGCTTTGTTTACTGCATAGTACAGCATGTTCTAATTATCACCCCTGCCTCACTAACCACATGGCTTATGTTCCCACACTCATTAGTTATTTTTATACCTCCTGCAGAAATGAAGAGAACATTAATAAGAATAATACTTGGGGGATAACATTTTTGATAAAATTAGAAAAAAATATGCCTGATAGTACAGGAAATCAGAGCATTTCAGTTAAACTAAAGAGACCCATTACTAACAGCTTACTTTCTTTTCTGTTTTCATTTGTGATTTGCCTCAGTCTCTAATCTGATTCTTTCCCTCTTTTCTCTAATAATTTATTTGGTTATTATTTGATTTTTCCATTCATTTTTCCCTGTCAGAGTGTGCTTCACTCTTTTCTCACCTTTAACTTGAGTATGTCTTCTATCTTTCCTGTACTCTCTGTATTTGGGAATTTTCTCTTACTTCCATTTTCTTTTACTTTATATTCTTCTCATTTTCTCCTTTGCTTTTTTTATCTCCCTCTTTCCCCTCTCACCTTCTATCTTCTACTTATAATAACTTCTCTAATATATGCACAAGAAGTATCTTTTTATACCCCTGATTGGCAAAAATGTATATACATATATATTGATATGGGAATTAATAAATTTTCAACACAAGAAATGGGACCAGCAGGAATGTCAAATGGCACACTAAAACATTTTAAAATCACCACATAAGCTGAGTAAGTCTTAAATAATATTTGCATGACAAAGAATCTAAATAAAGGAGCAGGAACAACTAAATAATAGAAAGGAAAATGGATATAAAAAAGATTCTTTCAAAAAATAATAGATTCACACAGAATCAAAAAAAATCTTTCCAATCTGCAAAATGCGGAGTCAATATGCTTTTTTCACACAATCTTTCCTAAAATATCTATGTGCTCAAATATTTCATAGGAGACTGAAGGGGCAACTGGTCTCACCTCATTAAGAACCACATTTGCTGTGCTGTTGATTTCACCATTCAAATAGTGGTTACTGTTTGTAGGAATCTTTTCTAGGATAGAAACTTTAAATGGATGGAAAAGAAAACATACATACACACACACACAAGCGGAGAAGATTGCTAATTAAAAGGGAAAGGAACAGCAAGGCGAGAATCAGTCTGTGGATATAAACATTTTCAGTGATGACTCAGGAACACTTTTGGATAGATTACGTCAACTCTTCCCTCAATAGTTGAATATAATCATCCCTGTGAATTGATTGAAGTTTGAAAAAATAGCAACTAAGATGTCTTTCACATACTTATAATCAGCTTTTGGAAATGTCCCATTTTAGATAAAATGGTTACCAGGAGAACATTGGTATGATGCAGAAATACCCCAGTTGACTACATATGGATTAATAGCATTTAGGGCTGAACACCCCGAGAAGCCACTTATCCCAGTCCTTAAAGGCGGAACCACTTTGCTAGGGTGGAAATCATAGATTTATATTGCCTCTGTCCTCTCCGTCCACTGTCAGACCCAGCACAAATTTTAGCCCTGCTTCCCAAGGCTCACAGTATTTCTAGCCACTTGTTTCTCCATCTTAAGAGAACCTCCCATAAAGGTTAGTGTGATACAAATAAAAGAAGGGAGCAGCATCTCCCTTGTTCCTGGAATCTCCTTGACTTAAGACAGCCATCATCCTTCTTTGCTTCCAGAGCACATGTCCCAGAGGGGATCTCCTGTGGAGCTGAAGAAGGTACAATGTAGATGGACAGACCACAGACGGACAGTAGTCTCCCATCTCAATGCAAACAGTAGGTATGTTTAATGGATTTGGGACACAAAACTAACAAAAGCAATTCTGTGCTTTGTTTTACTTTCTGTGTTCTCTTAGGACAGGTGCATTATGGTGTCTCAGCCATGATGATGTAAAGAAATAAGAGGGAGCTGAGGTTATCAGAAAGCCCACTCATCAGGTCACTAGCTAGAGCTGACTTCCAGGAGAGGTCATCTGCACCCACAGGACCCCTGGAAAGTAAAACTCTCAGACCTTGCTCCCAATAACTCCATACACAGCAAAGCCCACACACAGCAAAGCCATGCAACAGCCAATATTTAAGAAATGAGATTCTCTCTCTCTACCTGCATTTATGCCTTGTCAGACATCTTTCAGTGGGGAGAGATGGAGTATCTGCCAGTGCTAGAGATGGTCATGCTCAATTCCTAGTTAGGAGGGGTAGTTTGAGAAACTGGGGCTGGGATAGGAGAGTACGGACTAGAGCTAAACCAGCCCTATAGCTGAGGACAAAATTGAGTGAGGGGTTAATGACTGAGGTGATGATAAGTGTTCAGGGTTCCTGTAGAATCAGGACCTAATTGTCAGAAAGGAGAATTGGGATATGTTTGCTTGGGGAGAGGGACATTACAGAGATGGGGAATGTGAAGGGGGAAGGGGCTGACAATAGCAGCTCTGTCTGGGAACTTAACTTTTGTGCCTGTGAGTGTCATTCCAGTTCCTACAGATTTAAGTCAGTGTAGAAACGTGGGGGGCCAGTGGATGACAAAGACAAGGAGAAAAAATACAGAAGTTTTCCAAGGTCCACCCTTGTAACACATGGTATGAAAAGGACAAATTACATACCATAGCCAAAGCCTCCCCTTCCCTTCCCATCTTGAAACAGGAGTTCCTATCAGGTCCCATGTTATTTTTCCTGCCCTCTCCCAAATTAAGACACTAGAGAAGAAGCTTGTTGTTGCCATGGTTATGTAAAAGCTAGTGCATCCACACAGCCACATGCCTTTGAAAACATCCTCAGCTGCAGCACATCAGGTTGGTTTGCAGAGGAATCTATAGCACCTTAAAGACATTTATGGAGAAGAAAATGCTTGTGTGTTAAACTTGGTGATGAATTGTTACTTTGCTCTTCTTTGTTTTGGCAAAGAAAATCATTTCCTGGTTGTATACATAGAAATGGAAGGTTTCTCTCACTATAAAATCCAAGCATTTGTCCAGCAGAACTCAGCCTACGTCCCTTTAGTCAGTAGATGGCATATTGAAGGAAGTACATGATATCTAAACAAAATCTGTTTGTTCCTGCCCACCCCCAATGGTTGAGACCATTAATGACATCATTACTCTCTCCCTTATTTTCTACCCAATCAAAATCAATTTTTGGCCTATGAGAGAGAATTTCTTATTCCACAGGAATGCTCTGGCAAGCAGTTCTCATGCTAAAAAGTCAAAGGATAATACATTCTGGTATTTTAAATTAAAGGGCTTATCAGGAAACATTTTCAGGGTTTATTTTTCAAAAGGAGATAAATGTATCCTCTGTAATTTCATATACTTTATAAAATATAAAGAAAAACCTTCAGTTCACTCCATCCATATGCAAGAACAGTCATTTGTAAGAAATGTTTTTTCTCCTCTATTAAATACAGTTCAGTTGCTTTAGGTACTTTTTCCCTTTCTCTCCTCAGGATTTGCTGTCAGCTGTTACTATCAGCAATGATTAAACACAGCAAGCATTGTGATTCATCAAGAACTGATAGATTCATCACTGATATAAACATTCTTTAGTCCCAAGGTCAGATCAGGTAGGAAGCCAGGGCAACTTCACACACAGATCTATGAAGCTTACTTTATGAAAATTAATTTATTGTCATATCATCACTGAACAACGTGCAGGCACACACACTCTTACACTGAAACCATCATTTGATGAAATACAGATTCTTGGAAAGGAATTATTCAGTTAGGTATAAAATTGTTTGTTTTCTAACTTCTTTTTTTTTTTTTTTTGCAGTACGCAGGCCTCTCACTGTTGTGGCCTCCCCCATTGTGGAGCACAGGCTCCGGACACACAGGCTCAGAGACCATGGCTCATGGGCCTAGCCGCTTTGCGGCTTGTGGGATCTTCCCGGACCGGGGCACGAACCCATGTGCCCTGCATTGGCAGGCGGACTGTCAACCACTGCACCACCAGGGAAGCCCGTTTTCTAACATCTTGAAACTTCAAACAAAGACACCAAGAAACTAACAGTTTACCTGAGTAATTCAGCCTTCTATCTCACCAGCTTTCTGAAGCTGATACAGAAATCTTCCAGTGAGAGCACAATTATATTATATGCTGTCTCCAAATATGCATATGTAAAGCTTAAAGCTCAGCAGGATACATAGGAAACTATTTTCTCTTAAACATCAGAGAACAGAAGAGAGTTGACCTTGGGACTATATATTGAAAACTTCTCTTTGGATCTGAGTAATGAATCCAAATCAGTTTAAAAGTCCTTAGAGTTGACACCCTTCACCCTTCTGCATCTTGAAATTGCAATCTGAGATGTAAAGAATTTCTGTCTAGTTTTCAATCCTGGACATTCTTTTGAAACTCTCTCCTCCTTTAATTTCTATGACTCAACACTTCGGATTCTTCTTACTCCTTCTCAAACTTGCCTTTCTTCTCCTTCTACCATAATATTTTATATGCCCTGTGTACTAGGTTCCTATTGCTGCTCTAAAACCTTACCACAAATTTAGTGGTTTAAAACAACAGGAATGAGGAGGAGTCAAGACAGTGGTGTGGGAAGATGCAGAGTTAGTGTCTCCCCACAACTAGGGTGGCTGCTGGCCACTGGTGGGGGACTCTGACTCCCAAGGAGATGGGAGGAACCCCAGAGTGTGGCCCACTCAGGGTGGGGAGCCTGTTGAGCTCCCAAGCTGGTTCACCCCCTCCTAAGCCTCATTCAGGCCACGTGGGTCCTGGGGGCATAAGAAGGAGGCTGGGGATATCAGGAGAGGAAGGAGGGAGGGGTCCTCTGGGAGGAGCAGGAGAGGAACAGAAGGTGACTGCCCTGCCTACTCAGGTCTGGGGAGTCTGCTGAGCTCCCAGGCCAATCCCCTGCCCTCCAAAGCCCCCAAAAGGTCACAGGTCCTTGTGGGCATAGGAAAGAGGTCAAGGGGAGAACAGCACAGTCAGGTGAGAGGGGTCCACTGGGAAGAGTGGGAGAGGAGCAGAAGACAACTGCCTCACTCACTTGGACCCGGAGAGCCTGCTGAGCTCCCAGGCCAGTCCCCTGCCCTCCAAGGTTCCTCATTCTCCCAGGTTGCATTGGTCCTGAGGGTATAGGAATGAGGCTGGGGAGATCAGGAGGGGCAGGTGGGAAGGGCCCTCCCAGACCTCAGACTGGAGGAGCAGGAGAGGAGACGAGGGCATTTTCCCTGCCCACTAGAGACAGGAAGCCTGCTGGGCTCCCAGGTGAGGTCCGCTGTCCTCTGAGACCAGGCATGGGGGCCATGCCTGGGCGCCTTCTGTTCCTTGAGCCTAAGCCCCACCTCCCACAGCCCCCAGGACCTTTTCTAGCCCTGTGAGTCCTGAGAATTGGACCCACCCACTGCCCAAACCTCGCCCTTGCTTAGGCCCTGCTCTCCACAGCCAGGGGTCCCACCAACCTTTTTTTTGTTTTTCTTTTCCCTCCTCTTCTTTTTTACTATTGTGGTACTGATGTACCTTCCAGTTGTTGATTCATCTATATTTTTATTTTTACATTCTTTCTAAAATATCTGTTAGTTTCCTAGTCTAATTTTATTTTTTACTTTGTTATTGTCCTCTTTTTTTTTTTTTTTTTTTTTGCCACCCCATGCAGCCTGCAGGATCTTGATTTGCAAGCCCAGCATTGGGCAGAAGCTCCTGCAGTGGGAGCTCTGAGTACAAACAACAGGACTAACAGAGAACCTCAGACCCCAGGGAATATTCATCAGAGTGAGGTCTCACAGAGTTCTTCATTTCAGCACCAAAATCCAGCTCTACCCAATAGTCTACAAACTAGAGTGTTGGAAGCCTCAGGCCAGTAAAACAGGAACACAATCCCACTCATAAAAGAAAAAAAATAAAAAATTGAGATGGCAAAAATATAAGTCACAGATGAAGGAGCAAGGTAAAAACCTACAAGACCAAATAAATGAAGAGGAAATAGGCAATCTACTTAAAAAGGAATTAAGAGTAATGATAGTAAAGATAATCCAGAATCTTGGAAAAAGAATGGAAGCACTGATTGAGAAAATACAAGAAATGTTTAACAAAAATCTAGAAGAACTAAAGAACAAACAAACAGAGATGAACAACACAATAACTGAAATGAAAAATACACTAGAAGGAATCAATAAGAGAATAATGGAGGCAGAAGAACGAATAAGTGAGCTGGAATACAAAATGGTGGAAATAAATGCCAAGAGCGGAATAAAGAAAAAAGAATGAAACAAATTGAAGACAATCTCAGAGACCTCTGGGACAACACTAAATGCACTAACATTTGAATTATAGGGGTCCCAGAAGAAAAAGAGAAAAAGAAAGGGTCTGAGAAAAATTTTATAGAGATTTAAGAGATTACAGTGGAAAACTTCACTAACATGGGAAAGGAAATAGCACCCAAGTCCAGGAAGCACAGAGAGTCCCATATAGGATAAATTCTAGGGAAAACACACCAAGACACATATTAATCAAACTAACAAAAATTAAATTCAAAGAAAAAATATTAAAAGCAGCAAGGGAAAAAAAAAAAAAAAACATACAAAGGAATCCCCATAAGGTTATCAGCTGATTTTTCAGTGGAAACTCTGCAGGGCAGAAGGGAGTGTCAGGATACACTTAAAGTGATGAAAGAGAAAAACCTACAACCAAGATTACTCTACCCAGCAAGGATTTCATTCAGATTTGATGAAGTCAAAAGCTTTTCAGACAAACAAAAGCTAAGAGAATTCAGCACTACCAAACCAGCTTTACAACAAATGCTAAAGAAACTTCTCTAAGAGAGAAACACAAGAGAAGAAAAAGACCCATAAAAACAAACCCAAAACAATCAAGAAAATGGTAAAAGGAACAAAGATATAGATAATCTTGAATTTAAATGGATTAAATGCCCCAACCAAAAGACACAGACTGCTGAATGAATACAAAAACAAGACCCATATATATGCTACATACAAGAAACCCGCTTCAAACCTAGGGACACATATAGACTGAAAGCTAAGGGATAGAAAAAGATATTCCATGCAAATGGAAGTCAAAGGAAAGCTGGGGTAACAATGCTCATATCAGACAAAATAGACTTTAAAATAAAAACTGTTAGAAGAGACAGGAAAGAACACTACATAATAATCAAGGGATCAATCCAAGAAGAAGGTACAACAATTATAAATGTTTATGCACCCGACGTAGGAGCACCTCAATACATAAGGCAAACACTAACAACCATGAAAGGAGAAATTGACAATAACACAATAATAGTAGGGGAATTTAACAATCCACTTACATCAATGAACAGTTCATCCAAACAGATAATAAATAAGGAAACACAAGCTTTAAATGACACAATAGACCAGATACAACTAATTGATATTTATAGAACATTCCATCCAAAAGTGGCAGAATACACTTTCTTCTCAAGTGCACATGGAACATTCTCCAGGATAGATCACATTTTGGGTCACAAATCAAGCCTCGGAAAATTTAAGAAAATTGAAATCATATCAAGCATCTTTTCTGACCACAATGTTATGAACTATGTTCATATCATAGAACTATGTAGGAAATCAACTACAGGAAAAAAAAAAAAACTGTAAGAAACACAAATACATGGAGGCTAAACAGTGTGCTACTAAATAACCAAGAGATCATTGAAGAAATCAAAGAAGAAATTTAAAAATATATAGAAACAAAGATAACGAAAACACGACAACCCAAAACCTATGGGATGCAGAGCAGAAATAAATGAAATAGAAATGAAGAAAATAGTAACAAAGATCAATAAAACTAAAAGCTGGCTCTTTGAGAAGATAAACAAAATTGATAAACCCTTAGACAGACTCATCAAGAAAAAAAGGAAGAGGATACCAATCAATAAAATTAGAAATGAAAAAGGAGAAATCACAACTGACACCACAGAAATGCAAAGGTTTATAAGAGACTACTAAAAACAACTATATGCTAATAAAATGGACAACCACAAAGAAATTGAAAAATCTTGGAAAGGTACAATTTTCCAAAACTGAACCAGGAAGAACTAGAAAATATAAACAGACCTATCACAGACCTATCATTTCAATGTAATGAAATTGAAACCATAAATAAAAATCTTCTAACAAACAGAAGTCCAGGCCCAGATGGCTTCACAGGTGAATTCTATCAAATATTTAGAGAAGAGCTAACATCCATCCTTCTCAAATTCTTCCAAAATATTTCAGAGGGAGAAGCACTCCCAAATCCATTGCACAAAGCCACCATCACCCTGACACCAAAACCAGAAAAAGCTAACACAAAAAAAGAAAATTATAGACCAATATCACTGATGAACATAGATGCAAGAATTCTCATCAAAATACTAGCAAACAGAATCCAACAGCACATTAAAATGATCATACACCCTGATCAAGTGGGATTTATCCCAGGGATGCAAGAATTCTTTAATATACACAAATCAATCAGTGTGATACACCACAGTAACAAATTAAGGAATAAAAACCATATGATCATCTCAATAGATGCAGAAAAAGCTTTTGACAAAATTCAACACTGATTTATGATAAAAACCCACCAGAAACTGGGCATAGAGGGAACCTACCTCAGCATAATAAAGGCCATATATGGCAAAACCACAGTCAATGTCATTCTCAATGGTGAGAAACTGTAAGCATTTTGACTAGGTTCAGGAACAAGACAAGGATGTCCACTCTCGTCACTCTTATTCAACATGGTTTGGAAGTCCTAGCCACAGCAATCAGAGAAGAAACAGAAATAAAAGGAATACAAATTGGAAAAGAAGGAGAAAAACTGTCACTATTTGCCAAAGACATGATACTCTACATAGAAAATCTTAAAATGTCACCAGAAAACTACTAGAACTAATCAATGAATTTGATATAGTTGAAGGATACAAAATTAATGCAGGGAAATCTCTGGCATTCCTATACAACAACAATGAAAAATCAGAGAGAGAGTTAAGGAAACACTCCCGTTTACCATTGCAACAAAAAGAATAAAACACCTAGGAATAAACCTGCATAAGGAGGCAAAAGACTTGTACTCAGAAAACTATAAAACACTGTTGAAAGAAATCCAAGATGACATAAACAGATGGAGAAATATACCATGTTCTTCGATTGGAAGAATCAATATTGTGAAAAGGCCTATACTACCCAAAGCATTCTCCAGATTCAGTGCAATCCCTATCAAACTACCAATGGCATTCTTCACAGAATTAGAACAAAAAAGTCTTACAATTCATATGGAAACACAAAAGACCCCAAATAGCCAAAGCAATCTTGAGAAAGGAAAATGGAGGAATCAGGCTCCCCAACATCAAACTATACCACAAAGCTACAGTAGTAAAGACAGTATTGTACTGGCACAAAAACAGAAATATAGGTCAATGGCACAGGATAGATTGCCCAGAGTTAAACCCCCACACATATGGGAACCTAATTTATAACAAAGGAGGCAAGAACATACAATGGAGAAAAGACAGCCTCTTCAATAAGTGGTGCTGGGAAAACTGGACAGCTACACGCAAAAGAATGAAATTAGAACACTACATAACATCATACACAAAAATAAACTCCAAATGGATTAAAAACTTTAATGTTAGACCAGACACTATAAAACTTTTAGGGTAAAACATAGGAAAAACACCCTTTGACATAAACCACAGCAAGATCTTTTTTAACCCACCTTCTAGAGTAACAAAAACAAAAATAAACAAATGAGACTTAAAAGCTTTTGCACAGCAAAGGAAACCATAAACAAGGCAAAAAGACAACACTCAGAATGGGAGAAAATACTTGCAAATGAAAAAACAGACAAAGGATTCATCTTCAAAATATACGAACAGCTTATGGAGCTCAATATCAAAAAAACAAACAATCCAGTTAAAAAATTTGCAGAAGGCCTAAATAGACATTTCACCAAGGAAGATATGCAGATAGTCAAGAGGCACATGAAAAGATGCTCAACATCACTAATTATTAGAGAAATGAAAATCAAAACTACAATGAGGGATCACCTCATGCATGTCAGAATGACCATTATCAAAAAAGCTAGAACCAATAAATGCTGGAAAGGGTATGGTAAAAAGGGAACCCTCCTACACTGTTGGTGAGAATGTAAATTGATACAATCACTATGGAAAACAATATGGAGGTTCCTTAAAAAAATAAAAGTAGAGCTACCATATGACCTGGCAATCCCACTACTGGGCATATACCCTGAGAAAACCATAGTTCAAAGAGAGACATGCACCACATTTTTCATTGCAACACTATTTACAATAGTCAGGACATGGAACCAATTTAAATATCCATTGGCAGATGAATGGATAAAGAAGATGTGGCACATATATACAATGGAATATTACTCAGCCATAAAAAGAAATGAAATTGAGTTATTTGTAGTGAGGTGGAAGGACATAGAGTCTGTCATACAGAGTGAAGTATGTCAGAATGAGAAAAACAAGTACCATATGTTAACACATGTATATGGAAGCTAAAACAAAAAAAGAAAAAAATGGTACTGATGAAACTAGTTGCAAGGCAGGAATAAAGAGGTAGACATAGAGAATGGTCTTGATGACATGGGGTGTGAGGGCAAAGCTGGGGTGAAGTGAGAGTAGTATCGACATATATACACTACTGAATGTAAAATAGTTAGCTGGTGGGAAGAAGCAGCAGAGCACAGGGAGATCAGCTTGGTGTTTTGTGATGACCTAGAGGGGTGGGATAGGGAGGATGGGAGGGAGGCTCAAGAGGTAGGGGATATGGGGACATATGTATGCATATGGTTGATTCATTTTGTTGTGCAACAGAAACTAACATGGTATTGTGAAGCAATTATACTCCAATAAAGTTCTATTAAAAAAAAATAAAGCAAGAGGAATTTATTCTCTTGTAGATGTGGAGGCCAGAATTTGGAAATCAGTTCTCACTGGTTTAAATTCAAGGTGTCAGCAGGGCTGGTTCTTTCCAGAGGTTTTGGGAGATATTTTGTTCTTTGATATTTCCATGTTCTAGAGGCTGTGGGCATTTCCCAGCTTGTGGCTGCATCTCTCCAATCTTTGCTTTCATTGTTACACAGCCATCTCTTTTGTAGTCAAATCTTCTTCTGCCTCTCTCTGAGAACAGTCATGATTACATTTACAGTACACCAAGATAATCTCCTATTTGCAAGAACCTTAAGTTAATCAAATTTGCAAAGGCCTTTGCCATAGAAAGTAACATTTGTGGGTTCCAAGCCTCAGAATATGGATATCATTGGGGGCCTTTATTCAGCCTACCACACCCTGCTTTCTCTGCTTTTTTGTTTTCTACCTTCTTGTGGTAATATTTGCTCTACCTGATTGCCTTCTTTATTCAGGGAACTTCTATTCTAAATGTGTTGTGTAGAGCTTTGCTTTACCACTCAAACTTGACACTCCAAGTAGCTGTTATACATTTCCAAGCAGACGGTGTGCTTAAAACAAACAGAAAACACCTAGAATTTAACTCAAAGAGTCCTTCCTCTCTTCTCCACAGAGATAAAAAGGTATCTATCATTGTCATTATTAACTATATTCGAACCTAGAATAATATTGACTTAGATCTTTCTTTTCTCCCCGTATAATTTCTCTCTCCTATAGTCTAGTCTTCCTTTGAGGTACTCTTGTGTTCTCTGTCTTGTCTTTCCAATGTCTATCATGCTTGAAAGCTCTCTTGTGTTAAAACTTACATTATTTTAACAATCTTCTAATAAATTTTCCTTCCCCAGTCTCTCCCCATTCTGGTTTATCAATGCATTTTGCTTCCAAGAGTTGTCCTTCCAAACTACTTTGATTGCTGTCATTCTCTTCCTCAAAGTATTCAGTGGGCTTTTCAATGACCCGAGTCCAAATGGTTAAGTCTTCATCCAGCTAAAGTGGACCCAACCATTTTCAGATGCACATGAGTTTCTCCTAATGATCATCTCTATGTATGAGAATCAAGTCTCCTATTTTCCCATTTTGTGGATTTACTGATGTCATTCTTTCACCTTGACATGCCCTCTTACAGCCCCTTCCTTTGGAGAGCACCTCAAATGCCTCCTCATCCATTATGCCATGCTTGATCACTCAAGTCAGTTACCTCTTTCTTAAAGTCAAAATTATTTTATGACACACTCTCCTATGCCCATTTATATGAATGTTAGGTATTCAGAACATACTTGTTATGTAGATTAACCAGCTTTTCATAGAGAAGGAAAACACGTAAGATATGATTCACAAAACCTTTACTATTGCAAAAGTGTGCAATGTGTATTTTTTGAAGAAGATAGGTATAATTTTCTTACAGGAATATTTAAAAATTCTCTCACATGACTTTTTAAAATTATATCTTAACTTTCTTGGGCAACAGTTTCTCAACTTACCTTCATCCTGCATTTCAGAAGCAGGACAGAAACTTCAAAAAAAAATTAAACTTCTTTCTTTTCTTTTGCACATTATTTGAGTTTGATGGATACCAAGAGACATATATCAGATCCTGAACAGGATCCCATTGAGAGTTCCCATGGCACTTCAGTCACTTAGTCATGATCTATGCTCTCAACAGTTGAAGATAATGACTTCAGGAACAATCTTTCATGGGTTTCATATTAAATGAGACGAAAGTGCAGGCACGGCATTAAAGCACCTTGTTATTTGCAGAGTAACCTTAAATATGGAGTTGATCAAATTTCATAACCTTTAGTTTTAATTCTTCCATCGTATCTTCTTGTACAATTCCTATTTTTAATAAAGATGTGCGTGTGTATGTGTGTGTGCATGTGTGTGTGTGTGTGTTTCTGCCTAAATTAACCCAGACACTTAATACAACATTAACACTTTAGAGTTAAATACAGAGCCAAGGAATTAAAATTTAAATATGCTTATTTTTATGGTAAGCTTATCTATATTACCTTCAGGACTGTATACTTTAAAGAGACTATTATTTTTAAAGTGTGCTAGGGGCACATTATAATGCTAAGAGCCTCCATCTTTGATTTTCTTTATACTGATTTGCATATTTCAATTTAGAATAAAATGTAGAGCTCATTAAGTTCTATTTTTGACAAGATGTTTTCTTTTAACATTAGTCCTAATAGAAAACTCTCCTTTCCAACAATGAAAGAACTTTCTCCAGAGTATAAAATAGTCCCCAAAAGATGGTGGAAGAATTTGAAAAGAATAGAGCCTAGGGGAATGAATATATGCATATTTTCCCAGAAAGAACCATAAAATCTTGTTAAAATTCATAAACATGAAGCAAATAACCACAGATAACTTCTGATATACTAATATTCATAGGTGCACTTAGAATCACCAGGAGAAGGTATCATGTCATGCACCTGAGGAAACTAATATTCCTCAAGCTCTGTTCCCAGTGAAATCTGGGAAATGTGAATTTCCCCAGGAAAATACTGGAATAAATAACATCTTGTGTTTGAAGATCTCTCTGACTAACTCAACCTAATTTCATAGAACTTACATGCTGCCTGCTGAAAGTGGGTCCTACAATAGCACTTTAGTTTGCAGAAAGTGTCAGTGAATTAAAAAGAGACAGACAGAGAAAGAGACAGCAGTAAACCTGAGTTGACCTAAATAATAAATAATTTCTTAATCCAACCAAAGTGGAAACTAGTTTGGCTGCCTTCTTGGCTTTTCAATTAAGATTCAAGAAAAGGTCAAATGTCTCATGATTTTTGTAAATCTGGCTCATAGTTTGCCCTTCATTTGTGCTACTTCCAAAGATAACCTGCTGCAGTTGCTTTATCACCAGGCTTCCTCTAAGCAGATGAATGGTAGGAAAGCATAGGCTGTGGGTACTCACTTATGAAGCAGCTGTGGTCTGAGAGACATTCAAATCAGTTCAGCTCTATATGGACCCTTTATTAATGCCCCTCAGCAGTTTGCTCTTAATTTTTTCACATTTGTTTATATATTTATCTCAGTGTTTTTATGTCCTTTTCATATTTGTTTTCTTATCTTTCTATTAAAAATGTAAGTTCCTTGAGGGAAATCATTGTATCCCACATTCCTTTTGTTATTTGGGGCTTTATCAATAAAGGGTAGAGTAAATATATCATTTGCATGCAGTGAATGTTGCTGACTGACTGGCAAGCATTTATTTCCTGAATAAAAATGTCACATTCAGAAACAAATTTTGAAAGACTCTGAAGATTACTCCCGAAACTTAACAACTCCTCCAAGCGAATACAGTCACATCTATAGAACTACAGGTACACAGCTAATAAACTGCCCGACTCCTGTGCTTCGATTTAAAGATCTTCCAAAGACTGGTTCTCTTTGGGTCACCACACTTGCCAGTTTGGACTTTTGAAACCTACTAATATGGGCTGACATAACAAATTAGCAACAAGAAAAGTTCACGGAAGGACAAGTGTGAGAAAGTGTGCCAAATATATTAGCATTCGTTTTGCAACCTTGTCTCCAGTTTGTGAGAAGTTGATGGTTGGAGGTTATGCTTTCATTAAAAATTGACAACATTTTAAATGCTAATCAAAACTGCTTGTCCTTTCTACTTCTATTTATCCTGGAAGGGGAAAGATAGAGAGAGATAGAGAAAGGGAAAAAAAAGGACAGCTTGCTTTGAGCTGCAACAAATATTCTCCCATTGCCCCCAGACCTCTTTGCTTACTCCTGTGTAGGGCAGATAAGAGCTATGCAGATTGAGTGTCAGGACCTCTGCCAGAAGTGTGAAGGGACCACCATATAAGTTAGAGTTGTGCATTCAGGAGGAGGACAGAGAAGATGTGTGTGTGTGCCTGTGTGTGTGAGTGTGAGTTTAGGGGTGGCCTTTCATGTGAGTTGTTTTAATGAATGTTAGGAAAGAATTGTGGAGGTGTTGATTTGACAGTGGGTAGAGAAAAGATATATTTTTATAAAAAAAAGGAGCCATTTGGTAAAGAACCATAAGAAACTGTAAAATTAAAAAGAAAAAAAAAAACTCTTTTAAGCATGGCTAGCAAAACATGACTGGCCATGAACCTTCAGAGACAGTACATTTCATTTTAGACCATTCTTAGGAAGAGCTGAGGAGGGTGGAGGAAAATGCTTGGCTCAAACTCCTTTTTGTTCCAACTTTATTAAGATGTAATTGATGCATAACATTGTGTAAGTTTAAGCTGTACAATATCTTGATTTGATACATTTATATATTGCAAAGTGATTACCACCACAGCATTAGCTAACACTTCCATCCCATCACAGAATTATCATTTATTTTTCTGTGGTGAGAACATTTGAGATCTATTATTTTAGTAACATTCAAGTATATGACACAGTATTATTAGCTAAAATCACCATTTTGTCCATTAGATCCCTATAATTTCTTATCTTATTAGAAGTTTGTACCCTTTAACCAATATGTCCCCATTTCTGCCATGCACCAGTCCCTGGTAACCATCACTCTACCTTTGCTCTGATTTTGGCTTTTTTAAGATTCCACATGTAAGTGATATCATACAGTGTTTTTCTTTTTGTGTCTGACATTTCACTTAGTATAATGTCCTCAAGTGTCATCAAGTTGTTGTAAATGGCAAGAACTCTTTCTTTGTCATAGCTGAATATTTCATTATATACCTTCTTTATCCTTTCACCAGTTACAGATACTTATGTTGTTTCCATATTATGGCTATTGAGAATAGTGCTGCAGTGAACATGGGAGTACAGATATAAGCTGAGTGTACACAGAGATGTGTTTTCCAATGTTTGATATGGAATTACTTTCTTCCTACTCATTGCTTTCTGGCTTTTCAGGAAGACGGTAAAAACATGAGCCAAAGAAGAAAATAGCTCATATTTTAGTATATACTAAAAGATAGCCTGTATTTATAAACAAAATTACTCAATCAGTTCAGCTGTTCCCTGGTCAGATCAACTTACTGATCTATACATTTAATTTCTCACCAAATTGAAGACTCATTTGACCAAGAGTTGAAGTGTGTTTGTGTGTGTTGTCCATATGTGTCTATGTATAAATGCATACATTTCTTTGTGTGTGTATGTCAACAGAGCTCAGTAATCTATAACTGAGAAGATTATGTATGGAATACATACATAATGGAATAGTTTTCTTTGATGCAGATCTATGCTCTAAATCTGTATTTCTCAAATGAGGCCCCATTGCATTCTTTTTTTTTTTTTTTAACATCTTTATTGGAGTATAATTGCTTTACAATGGTGTGTTAATTTCTGCTTTATAACAAAGTGAATCAGTTATACATATACATATAACTCCATATCTCCTCTCTCTTGCATCTCCCTCCCTCCCACCCTCCCTATCCCACCCCACTAGGTGGACACAAAGCACCGAGAGCTGATCTCCCTGTGCTATGTGGCTTCTTCCCACTAGCTAGCTATTTTACATTTGGTAGTGTATATATGTCCATGCCACTCTCTCACTTTGTCCCAGCTTACCCTTCCTCCTCTCCATGTCCTCAAGTCCATTCTCTACGTCTGTGTCTTTATTCCTATCCTGGTCCTAGGTTTATCAGAACCACTTTTTTTTGGATTCCATATATATGTTTTAGCATACAGTATTTGTTTTTCTCTTTCTGACTTACTTCACGCTGTATGACAGACTCTAAGAGTGTAATTCATTGTTGAGTAGACTGTCTTGCAAATGTCAGAAATATCCTGTTTAAGATTCAGCTGAAAATGGCAAACTGGAAAGATTTTATCATCTTTCTTCTTCTTGTTCTTCTTAGTCTTCATATTCATTTGTCTTATTCATTTTCTTCTTTGTCTTTGTCTCCTTCAGCCCCTTCATCTTCATGATCATTACATGCTACCATGAAGTTAACATTCATCATCTCATTTAATCGTTCCCAAAACCCTAAAATGTAAATATTATTATTATTTCTATGACAAAATGCAAAGAAGGGCTTTGAAAGTTAAGTCCTCTTTCCAGTAAGGGTTGTGCTGGAATTTGAAATCAGGTATGGATGACAATAATGGAAAGGCTCCCAACCATTAAACTAAACCTGAACCTTCCTCAGGAACCCATCACTGATCTGTATTCAGAAATGAATCTTTGTCTGAATCTATTTATATTTTTAATGAATAGTGAAAGTTGGGATAATGAGTTCTGTAAGTTTATCCCCCACTGTGTTAAAAAAATGGTTCTCTCTGTTTATCCTAAATCCTCCTTTTTCAAGCTTCAGAAGGGGCCCTCTGTTCTGGAATTTGATGAATAAGTCCATCTCAAACCTCTCTATTCTTTTCAATTTTAGAGACTTGTAGATTTTTAGTCAATTCAGCTCTGGTTTATACAGTCTGAAGAACCTGATTATATGATGTCCCTAAAGACAATATTTCCCTTCATTTGGTCATTGTTATATTCTCTAAACTTTCTCTAACTATCTTTGAAACAAAACACAGTTGAAACTTAACACAACCAAGCAAAGCATGGCTAATTCCTGAGGTGAAGCCTGGCCAATTGGACTTGGCTGAGCTTCTATCTAAGCTTTCCAATGATGCAATAGTGTAGCTGACCTAACATACGAGGCTCAATTCATGACAGCACATGGAGAATGTTTTAAAATGAATGGGAATTATCCAGTGCTCCATTCTTTTCCTCTAGGTTTTGAAATCTGGTTTAAAAGATCTATTTATTTCAATAGATCTTTTGTAATGACCCATGAGAAGGACAATGTATCATGGTTTGGTTTTGTTTTCATTATTAAAACCTCAACATGATTTCAGATTCCTGGAACTAGGGTCCTGAGTTGTATTATAGTCTGGAGACAGGGCAATATATTAGGAACTCTTGGTGCTGCCTGGGAAAACTGAATGGGAGAAAAGACTTCTCTGGCTCTTTTGGAAATGAGATAGTGGCTCAAAGTCATTAAATCTAACAGGCAATGGAAGATGTGCCAGGCCTAGGGTAAGAGCCAGTAAAGGTAAACGTAAAGGCAGAGTCCACTTGAGGCTAACGTTATCGTTCCCTCTAAGGCAGCTGAAGGTGTAAATATTCCTTGTAGATTTGCTTCTATCTTTTTATGCTGCAGTTCACTGTGCTAGGCTTGAAATCCCCTATGCTTGAGTTTTCTTAGCTTAAAGACCATCTGATACCTTGGTTTGTGTGAGGAAAACAGCTTGGAAAAATTACTGAGAGGTGCTTTGCATCAATAAATGCAAATTATATGCTAAATAATCACATCAAATAGATAAAACCTCTTTCCAGTTTTTCAATTCTATTATAGCATTTAAATTTCAGAACCAAAATATAGTGAAATATACTTTTTAGCAGTTGGTAAAAAGGGGGCCTTAGAAACATTACGTGGATTCTCTCCTAACATGATAATTGCAACAACAAGCTTGTGCTGTTATAATCACCTTTTACCCTTCTCAGTGACATAGGACATGCTGTCATTTCATTAATATAATTTTATAGATAGAGAAACTCAGGATACTGAGAGTTGAAGTCATTTCCCCAGGGTCACACTGTCAGTGCTGGGAGTAGAGCTAAGCAAAGACAACAAATTCTTAATTCAAAGAATACTATTTAAGCTGATGGGATATTCCTGTGATCGATAAAATGGGGGCCCACGCTAAATGTGGACAGCTGGAGTGTCACACCAAGATATAAGTGAGAGACACAGTGGCAGGAATATCCTGCAGCTTGTGAAAATAATGGAGGTCAACATCAGCATATTCTGTAACTGGAAACTGTTCAATTAAGTATTCATTTCATTTCACAGTCATTTTTGAAAAATAAATCTGTGTTTCTTTATACCTTTAAGCTCAGTAGTTTTATGCATTAAGTTGATGTGCATAACAAAATGTGGACTATTCTTTAAATTGCCAGATAAGAGCTACCATTTATATATTGAAGTTGTAACAATCACGTGCTTTTAATTCATTTCACCTTCGAATATCCAAATGTTTCCACTTTGTAATATACTGCAGGATGTATTAGATGCACTGAGTCCATCTGATTCAAAGCTTTCTAACTGCTATTTAGAGTTTACACCAAGCAGAAAATCAATGTATTCAAAATGTAGTAGCTCTGTTTTTAACTCTAGTCATTTGCTTAAAGAGTAATGTCAAGCTGATAATTGAAATATGGCTTAAAACCATGCATTTTAATTCAAAATAAAAAATGTTTGAAATATTACTCATTTGATCTTTCCCTACTCCACACGCAAAGGGCAGAGTTTGCTTACCTAGCTCAGCAGTTGCATTCAGGGATAGCTAGGACTTGCAGAAATGTTTGCTGATGGCAGGGTCCGGATTTCACCCCTGTCTCAGGGATGATTTGGCCTTACTGAAAAACTGTGGGGCTTCCAGAAAACCTTGTGATATGTCTCTCAGTAAGCTCTGGTTTATATTCTACTCATGGGTGGGAAGTAGCTGTGCTGATTTTATAGATGTGGGTTCCACCCTCTGCAACTATACTTTGTTGCCTTGCTGTATTAAGGAACACAGAGACATTTGCTGCCAGATGAGAACTGCGGTCTTGTGATCTAATTTAAACACCCTGCATTCAGAAACTTAACATGACCTTTGAATTATGACCTCTATGTAGGGCACTGAGTCATGTCATTCGACAAACAGTTGGTGTCAGGAAAGATTTTAACTTATAAATATATTTAGGGTACGACAACCACAACAACTGTGTTCCAATTTGTTTGAAGTTTTTTACTTATATGAGGGATTTGGCTTATTTTATGAAGTACAATATAAATAAAGTTTGAAAATTTTGCAGAGAGAACTGTCATACAAGAAAGAAAGAACTTTCTAACAATTTAAATGATATGAAAGATGAAATAGGATACCAAAGCGATAAACCTTTCCTTGAGGTAATGTTTTCCTTAATAAAATGGATGCCCAGGGTGTTACCAAAAGCAAGCTCCTGAGCCCTATGCACAGTGAGGCCAAACAAACCAAAACATCAGAATTTGGAGCAGAAAAGGTTTATTGCAGGGCCATAGAAGGAGACTAGTGGCTCGTGCCCAAAATAACACAAACTCCTGGAAGGGTTTTAGCAAAACACATTTAAAGGCAAGTTCAGGGAGGGGTGTATTTAGTTGTTGAAAACTTCTTGGTGTTGGTTGGAATCCTTGTCAGGTCAAGATGTTCCTGTAAACCTCCAATAAAACAAATGTTATTCTCTGTTATGTAGGATTTTTTTTATCTCTACATGAATGTACTCTTAAAGGTCAGAGCCTTGAAAATAGGCTATCCTTTATATTTCAGGCTATAGGCAACGTTCTTTTACAAAAGGTGAAGACCCAGCATGACTAAGAACAGGTGACAAAGCACAAGGGTTACAGATCTACTATGCAGTCAGATTTGTTCTTCACTTTTGCAAGGGGTTGTTTCAAAGACTTGATCCAAATGCAGTATGACGAAGCACAGGGGACAGCTGATATTCAATGTCTCTTCTAATCTTTAGAATAGGGAAGGTGGGGCCTGTGCCCTCTACTCTCCCACTGTCTTGTGCTTGTTCTGAACCTGTCCCTTACCATCATTTATTGAAAATTTTGGCGCCTAGTGTAGTGCATTGTACACAGGAGGCACACAATAAATGTTTATTGACCTGATGATTGGAATACAGTGGGTGGAAAGGCAGATGCCATTGGTAACCAGAAAAAGAATAAAGTCCTGGAGAGACTATGAGCTACTTCATAACTCATCTTTAGGTAAGTGATTGCTGCTGTTATAGCAGACGAGTCTAAGCAAAATTGGTTATTGCTAGACTTGTGTCAGTTCTTTCAAATGTTGAATCCCAGCTATCTCTATAATCAGACAGGAAGCTACTTAATGTGTCAAAAATATGTGTTCGGGGCTTCCCTGGTGGTACAGTGGTTGAGAGTCCGCCTGCCAATGCAGGGAACGCGGGTTCGTGACCCGGTCTGGGAAGATCCCACATGCCGTGGAGCAGCTGGGCCCGTGAGCCATGGACGCTGAGCCTGCGCATCCGGAGCCTGTGCTCTGCAACAGGAGAGGCCACAACAATGAGAGGCCCGCCTACGGCTGTATATATATATATATATATATGTGTGTGTGTGTGTGTGTGTGTGTGTGTGTGTGTTGCTGAAAAGCAAAGGAAAAAAATGTATCCTGTTGAATTTTCAGGAAGAAAGCCAAAGATAATAGAACATAATTATCACATATGGAATATGGTCAAAATGTTAAAATGAAAATGTCCACTCTTGTTCAGAGGGTCACCAGATACCTGTAACAGGGATTAAATGAAAAGGAAGTCACCTTCTTGGCTCTCTCGGGGCTTTAAGTATATCTCTTCCAAAGTCCTACTTTTCTTTTAGGAGAGAGAAAGGACATAACAAAGAAGCAATGTGACCCAATCAAGAAAAGAGCTTTGGGCTTCCCTGGTGGCGCAGTGGTTGGGAGTCCACCTGCTGATGCAGGGGACACAGGTTCGTGTCCCGGTCCGGGAAGATCCCACATGCCGCGGAGTGGCTGGGCCCGTGATCCATGGCCGCTGAGCCTGCGCATCCGGAGCCTGTGCTCTGCAACGGGAGAGGCCACAACAGTGAGAAGCCCGCGTATTGCAAAAAAAAAAAAAAAGAAAAAGAAAAAGAAAACAGCTTTTCTTGCAGGCTTGATTTACAATGGTTCTCAACAAGGGCTGATTTTGCCTTCAGGAGATATTTGTCAATATCTGAACATACGATTGATTGTTAAGGCTGAGGGTGGGCATGGTATTGGCATCTAGTGCACAGAAAACAGGAATGTTGTTTAACATCCTACAATGCACAGGACAGCTCCTTTCAACATGAAATTATCCACCATAAAATCTCAGTAAAATCAGTACTGAGGGTGCAAATTCCTGGATTATAACTATTAATGTATTTATAAAGTGAAGAAGCAGACAGGACACAATCAATATAATTCAAGTCACCAAATTACTTTATTTTTGGAGAAAAAAGAAGCATATAGTAAGTTAACAAAGGACTTTTAGTTTATAGTACCTGGGTGTGTGTCCTATTTTGATTTTTACTTACCTTTGGTGCCGAAAATAAGCTAAAGTGAAATAGAAGAGAAGAAATGGGTAATAAATCATAGGAGAGAAGTGGACAAAGAGACAGTGCCGGGGGGAGTATATAAAGGAGGAATGGAGAAGCAAAAGGAGTAGAAAAAGGAGAAAAAAGAGTGAAAGAAAGAAGTGGAGGAGATGGGCTGACAGTGTAAATCAGAATTATACTTTTATTATAATGAATTTTATGGATACTCTTTAATTATTAAGAGAGTATTCTAATTCTCCTTTTCTCTCACTTCTATGAATCCCTCAGAGGAGCCAATTACCACACCTGTAAAGAGGAATGAGAAGAGATCTTCCTATATTCAAAGTTATAAAAGTACAGTGCCAACATATACTAATAATAGGGACTCATTCAATGTAACCTCATAAGAGCAAGTCATCCCCATGCCCTGTATCTAGAATGGCAGCCCATCTCCATCAACACCTCTGCTTAAAACTCAACCCTGTCTGACATGTTCTTTATGTGTTGACTTTAAAAGCAAAGCAGCTTCATTGAGATATAATGCACATACCATACAATTCATCCATTTAAATTATGCAATTCAATAGCTTTTAGTATATGCACAGTATGTACGAACATTACAACAATAAATTTTACAACATTTTCTACACCTCAAAAAAAACAAAAACCAAAAAACCCTCTAGCCTTCAGCTATCACACTTCTATTTCTCCAATCTCCCCGTTCCAGTCATAAGCAACCAGTAAACTACTTTGTCTAGATAGAAATGCCTATTTTGGACCTATGTTATCTTCTGAGAGTTTTATAGTTTAGTACTTACACTTAGGTCTTTGATCCATTTTGAGTTAATTTTTTGCATATGGTGTGAAGGTTTCAACTTCATTCTTTTACATGTGGGTATTCAGTTGTCCTGGCAACATTTATTGAAAAGACTATTTTTTCTGTTGTTTTTTCTATTCTATATTTTATTAATATCCATTCAAATTGTTACTATTTCCTTCCATCTTCGTCTTTAGGCTTATTTTGTTATTTCCACATCTTAGGGTGCAAAGATAGGTTATTTTTTTGAGGTCTTCTTTGTTTTAATATTGGCATTTACAGCTATAAATTTTCTTGGGTGCACTGCTTTGGCTGCAGCCCACAGGTTTGGTATTTTGTGTCTTCATTTTTATTCATTTAAAAATATTTTCTAATATATTTGGTTTTTTTCCCGTTGACCATTAGTTATTTAGGAATGTATTGTTTAATTTTCACATATTTTTTTTAATTTTCCAAAATTTGTTTCTGTTACAGATTTCTAATTTTATTCCATTGTGGCCAGAGAACAAACTTGTTTCCATACTTAAAAATATATTGAGGTTTACTTTGTAACTTAGCATATAGCCCAACTTAACAGAAGCTTAATGTGCACTTAAGAAGAGTATACTGTATTTCACTGTCATTGGACAGTGCTCTGTAGAAGTCTGTTAGGTATAGTTGGCTATAGGGTTGCTCAAATCTTCTATTTATTTTTTGACTTTCTACGCACTTATTCTATCCACTATTGAAAGCCATTACTATCAAATTTTCTATTTCTGTCAGTTTTTGTTTGGGTATTTTTACTTGTGTTTTGTCTGTCTTCTCTATGAGGTAAATAATGTATTTGTTTTATTCAATGCTATATTTTTAACACCTAGAACAATGTATGTCATAGAGTAGGTTATCATTAAATAATTCACACATTAATATTTTTTCTAATTATATTGTAGGCTTTATAAACAAAGGAAGGGATAATGGCAAATTTGAGTTCAGTTTTGAAACTTACATCAGCCCTTATCCAGAAGCTTACATATCAAATTTTGGCCATCCATCTACTCAATGAATGTTATTGACCATAAAGAGGCCAAGCACAAGAGAGTGGAAAGCTCCACACCACCAGTCCACTACTCACTGGAGTGACAGAAGCAGGAAAACCATGGGGCAAGTACTGGGATTGTCTGTGGTTGTAAGGACAATGTGGATTTCAGTGTCAACCTTGAATGTTTAAGATCATTGCGAATGCTGAGAAGAAGACAATCAAGGATCAGGAGTCTGTTTTTGAAGCTGGATGATAATAAATGTTCTAAAATAAGGCATAAATCTCCAAATTTGCTTAATTGTACAATATGATACCAGGAGGGGAGTTTCCTTCCTGACCTCAGCTGGTGATCAGTTTATGCCCTGATATACACGATTTAATGGTCTGTATCATTTTTATCATGTCACTGCAGATGTTATTCTTAATCCTATGAATGCCTAATCCTCTTGTTGCCTACTTATTCCTGCTAATTATTTCTGCTGAGTCTGAAGTAAGCCACTCACAGCCAAGGCTTAAGAATGGGAGTGTCTCCTCCATGGAGCCAGAACAGAAAAAAAAAAAAAATCTTCAAAGTTTATGGTAGAATATACTTTCGCTTACTGTACAGAAACTAAAGATAGCAGTTTGGTAAAGGTGATGTAGTTTTATTTAAAAAAGATACTGTCCTTGTTTATTTTTCTACCACTTTGCTTATATTATCTCAAGAGAGAGAGAAACCACAATTTAATTTCTCAAGAAACTGAAATCAAATGAGAAAAACTTTGGCCATTAAAAAAAGGGAAAAAAAGCAAAGAAATATACCAACATGTCACTTCCCAAGAAGGTCAACAGACATATTTAATGCCCTCTCATACACATAGACTCTGTGAACCCTCCCATAACAGAAGCAAAGAATGGAGCACTGAGGACTGGATAAGACTAAGTTAAACAAAAATAGCAATTTAAATATTTGACATGCACCTCTAGAGCCAATGGATAACCCAACATTGTGCTTGCCCTTTACATACAAGCATGAAATGATGGTTCCATGTTCTGCAGGCAAGTTTGTAGGAAAAGTCCCTCCACCTCTTCAGGGCTCAGAGGTCCCTCAGTTATAAAAGAAGATTTTCTTCCATCTCAGGGCCAATGTCTCTGGCATGATTATAGCCATGGGAAATATGGTGAATAATACATCCTTTCAGTTCTCAAGGAGATTTAACTTAGTGGGTCAGACCAAACTTTAACAAAGTTCCCCTCTTACTCTAGGTGTCAAGGAAACATTACCATAGAATCTCAGCTATGAAGGGAAGTTAGAACTCATCTAGTTCAAAGTTTTCACTTATTTATGAGTCTCAATTCTAATATTCTCAGAAGTAGGTGAGATCATCCTGGGAACTTCCTCAGAGATGGGCAATATTCAGTCTCACTAGGCAGCTCTTTCCAATGTGTCAAAACACTGCCAGTAGAAAGAACTCAGTTTTAAGAATGTCATTCAGGAACAAATAATAAACCTATGACAAAGTCTCAGGTAAATGAGGAGCAGCAGCTGAGATCTAGTGGGAAGCAGATAGGCACACAAATTGAAAAATGTAGTTTTTAGTGGAAAGTGAGGAAATTAACACATTTTGAGGGTTTTTTTTGGGGGGGAGGGGGTGGTGCCAGACACTGTAGTAAGTCTTTTGCTGACAGCAGGCGAGTGAGCCAGATAGGACTTGCCCACTCTACATATAAGAAAACTAAGCCCCAGGGGTGAGGTAGCTTGACCATTGTCAGAGGATTGTAGGCAGCAGAAGCAAGGTTAATTCCTTGTCTCTCTGAATCTCCTGAACACAGTACATAACGCTGCCTCCCTCTGCTTATTTTGTCCCTATCTGCTTGCCTAATTTTGCTGAGTAATTTGAGGACACTCATTTAACCTCATGGGGACTCATTTTCCTATAGCTCAAAACTGTTGACATTCCCCCAGCACAAAATTATAATGTATACAGTAAACTTCAAGTCTATTAGCTATACAGTTGTTACCACCTCAAGAGTCCATTTCTCAGAAGAGGTGCTGACCACGTATAATGGCATGCCTTGATGAAATTCCCATTCTTGGCAGGATGATGGGATGATTTACCACAGCCTAATAATGTGAGGCCAAGATATAACCACAGATAACCACACATGATGTATTGGCACAACAGATACAAAATGGATGATGCCTATCATTTATTCAATACCAGTGGCCAGTTTATTATATTTTAAGACTAATGCTAGATAAAGTAAAATGTTTAAAAAGTGGTAATTACAAATTTGAGACCAGTTATCACACAGTATAGTAATTTACACTCTGGCATGTTTAAAAAATCTTCATGCATTGTGAGGTCTGCTTCTATGGTTTTTAAACCATATAACACAACTAATAAAACTGCTTTATAAAAATAAACTTTACTACCTAACTTCCATAATTAAATATGTTTATTATAATAGGGATACAATTTACTGGAGCTCTGAATGCTCATCTATATAATTAATAATGAAACATGTTTTAATGAACATTTATTAGCAGTATGAAATGCAAATATCTGGTAGATCAGCTACCATCTAGTAAAACTTCATTTACTCCCTGAGATTAAAAAAAACCTGTGTTACCAGTATTAGTGTTTTTGTCTTGACAACTCAACAATCTTCTCTGTAAAACTCATCAATTTGAATCCACACCGATACGGACACTGTGATAATTCAGAAGGTGGTGGGACTGAAGTTTGCCTTTGTACCATCAATGAAAAACAGTTTGCTAAATAAATTCATCATGTAAGTAAATTATATAAAGGTCTATTTAGCCACTTAAAATAATTTTCTTTCCAATATCTTAGCACCGAGCATTTGCATACGCATGATTAATATGCCAGTTACAGATGAGTCTTATTTATTAATTCAAAGGAATTCAGTCCCTTGCTTACCAAAACAATGACTGAATAAGTATTAAGAAACTACTAAATATAAGGTGATGTATTAAGAACTTGAACAGATACAAAGATATTTAGGAAATGAACAGTTCTCCCAAGAATCTTGTATTCTAATCCAGTGATTCCTAACACTGGCTCCATATCAGAAACATCTGGGAAAAGTTTTTAAAATATTAATGCATAGCCTCCACATCTAAGGGTTCTGGGTTAATGAATCTGAGTTGAGGCCCAGGCAAACATTAGAAAATGATTATTTGGAGTTAAGCATTACACTTCTTCAAATAGAGTCTTTTAAAATGCAAAAGCTCCCATGAGTATTAATGTATGAAGTTGTTGTCAGTCTTCTTGTCTTCCTGAGCAGCATTGTCAAGACTGCTTTCTTCTAGTCTCCTGGTTCTGGGGCTGGCAAGGGCCTATAAGTATGACCTGTACTATCCTAAGGTGAGCATATGTTCTTGGTGGCCCAGGATAGTCCTGGTTTATACCTGTCATTCTGACATGATTATTAGTGGTAGAGATTCCATGGATTCTCAAAAGTGTCTTGGTTTGGATGTTAAATTATGTGTTACCCAAACTCTCCTATCAATCTCTAAGCTCCTCTTAATCATCTCTAGGGCCCACCTCTTCCTGTCTATACCCACTAACGCCCTTCTAAATCAGGACCATTTTAACTCTTGCATCCAGCCTCATCAATTCCCAGTACCTCACCACAGAATCCTCACCTTCCAGCTGGTCAAATTGTCACCACTGTCATTAAAATAAATCTCACACTCTTAGCATGACAGGCCTCCATGACTTGTTCCCTGCCCATTTTCAGACCTTGTCTCTAGCTCCTCTGCCCTTCTGCAGTCCTATGGACTCCTTTATTTGTTCTTCTGTGGATCCAGGCATGCTGTTCTATTTATCCAGATTCACTTTACCCACATCTTCAGCTAGCACTCCCATACACCCTGGAGCACTAAACACATAAATCACACTCTTAATGAAGCATTCTCTCACTTTCCAGGGAACAATCATTGTGGAGTGGCTTCTTTGCACACAGTTCTTTTATGGTTGTGATCACGTTGCTCTATATTTGTTCATTTGTTTTTTTTTTCTTTTATTTTTGTATGCTTATATTGACAGTCTGTATTGAAGAGTAGAACTTGCATTTTTGTTTCTTCAACCTCTATCTCAGGGTCTTCACTTAGTAAATATACTCCTCAATTGGAGATAAATTCAAAATACTTATCTAACACAAAGGAATGTGTTGAGATAACCACTATGCGTCTCTGGATCCTCTGGGTCTGACTGTGCATGAAGTTCCTAACATTATACAGTGACCTGAAATAAATAACTTGCCCAGCATCCAGATTTAAATAACTAAACCTGAAACTTTACTGTGGTTCATGTTCTTCCATAATGCAGTAGGGGTATATTCATTATAGACTGTTTTGAAGATGATTAATTCTATAGATATAATAGTTATCATAAATATTGTAAGGAATATAACCATTATTTCTAGTTCCCATAAGATCCTAAGTAAAATAGGAATAATGAGATAAAAGATACACGTGTTCACATGCATATGCGAATGAATCATAGCTCTCATTCCAAAATACACACTGATTAGTGATAATGAGATATGTCTTTCAGGCAATAAATTTAAACTTTCATTCTGACTGATGGCCTGTCCTAAGATTTGTGAAAAATATCTTTATTGAAATAATTATAAAATCAATTCTGTTAAAACCAGAACTAACCTTGGCTTCAAGTCAAGAAATTCCAAGCTCAAATGTTGAGGTCTGTTGAGAAAATTAAAATTTAATTGACTTTATTTGACTGGCCTTATCAGAAGCCTATTTCATTCAGGTTTACTGTGCCTACTTAAAGCCAAGTTTTAAATGAAGAGTGACTTCCAAAAAATAAATAAATAAATAAAAGTAGATTATGGTAATTATTTAAATTTAGTTAAATGTTGTATTTACTTTTATAAAAGGCATATGTACTTGTGAGTGTGTGAGAGAGAGAGAGAGAGAGAAAGAAATTAAGAAATAATGAAAATCTGTTTTTTCTAATACAAGATACCCTATGTAACATTGTAGACTGCAAAATTTACAATGAAAAACCAGTTTCATAAAGCCTAATGTGGTTCTTTAAGCACTTATTTAAATATTATTAGGATATTAAAAACTGAAGTCTTTGATAATCACTAATATTTGAGGCACAGATTTTGCTATTAGACTATAAATGCCTATAAGAAGAATCTGGAATTTAGCAAGGAATAGAGAAAGCAGTGAGTTAATAATCACTGTACTTGGAAAAAAACAAAAGCTAATGATTGAGTTAACTGTATATGCCTAAGAGGAGACAAGTAGGTGATTTCATTGGAAATACAGACCACAACGAGATAGAATCTTCAGTTTCTGTCTATAACTTGGACCCAAAATATACAGATAATCATAAAATTTCAAATTAAACTCTTGGTCTAGGTCTCGAGGAAATTGGCAGGAGGTTGCTAATTTTTGCGACAATCATCTTGAGGGCTCATATTTCCCCATCTTCATACTGTGAGGTAAATTCACTTTCTTGGTTGAGGATTATCAGAATGCATCAATAATGAGACAGGAGATAAAAGTTATGAATCAAAAGCAGGTAAACACCCTTAAGTGAAGAAGCAAATTTTATACAAAATTTATTAACTACACTAGAATGGGATTTCAGGGGCACTGAGAATATCTCTCCTGAATTACTCTCCTCTTTAGTAAGCCTGGACATCCTCTCCTTTAAAATGTGAACTCAGCAGGACAGATGTGCTGCTTGATGTTTTATCAGTCCCAGAAAATGTGGGCAAATAAAGAATGAGAGAAAAGGTGGCCAAGGGAGGGAATGAGCTGGAGAGCATAAAATGTCACACAACTACTGAAATAGGAAAGATCTGAGAGCTATCGAAAGGACACACATTGGTGAGTGGAATGGAAAGACAACTTTGCCAACTTCAGAATTTTGATGTGTTAATAACCTCATAGAATGATAATGCCTGTAACCAGAGGCTTTGTTTAAAATAAATAAACACTTCAAACTCTACCAAATTGCCAGGCTTAATAAATTGGGACAACTACCATCTTGCTCTACATGTGACTTTTATAAATAGCAAACATTCTGTGGTTTATTCCTGTCTGGAAAGATGATGGTGTGACTGAGACTGTGAAAGGCAAGCATTATCTATTTCCTGAACCACTCCCTCCCTCCTTCTCCTCAAGCCAACCATGCACCTAAGGACTGTCAGACAAACCACACTTTAGCTTCCACATATGGACAGTTCCCTTTTGAGTGAAGGAGAGAAGTGGAAGCCTGAACGGTTGACGTCCTTCAAAATATAGGACTTAGGAATTTTCCATCAACAAGCATTGAATTAGGGAACCTGGCCCTTGTCTACCTCCAGTTAACAATAGTACAGGATTCACTCCAAAGCCTGCCTAGATGATTCTTTACCTTGAGGTATAGTCCAAAACTAAAATTTCTTGTGTTAAACAATGTAAGCTGTGGACCACATAGACATAGATATAGTGTCTATTCAGTGTCATAATGAAATTTTCTGTCTCCATATGACTTTATCCATAACAAGTCATTTGTTTTGTGAGTTTAAAAGAAGATTTTGAGGGACTGGACACATATTTTAAAGCTAGTAAGCTGCTGATCCATTTATGCAGAAATTATCTATAGCATAACCACACTTGCAATCATCAAAAGTAGCACTGCAGGAAGCAATTTAAGTTAACAGAAAGAAAATCAACCCACATTACATTTTCAGATTACAGATGGCAACAGAATGCACAGGAAACTGTGGTCTTGGGCCAATCACAAACTCTAGAGTGAGAAGAAGGAGCCTTTCTCTGCCCATATCTGAGATACCTCAACCATGTCCTTTGCTACATGTCCTGCTTCCTGTGTGGCTCTGTCAATGTATCTCTTGCTAATTTCTTCACTAATACTCCGGTGAAAGGTAACTTAAATCCTTCTTGAAAAAACAGATACTCCTTGCCCTCAATCCCCTCACTGGAACTTCTCTAGTAGGTTCACCTCTAACATTCTGGATCATGTTTCTCAGTTCCTGTGCCCTGAAGAATGGAGTTGGAGGCTGCCTTGTCATACTTGTAAATCCAATAATGGCAGGTAACCTTTATTATTCTTGCACAAAAGCCGATAGAAGAAAGGAGGGATAAAACCCTGCCTCCTGCAGCAACTCACTTCACAAATTTAATAACATTTTCTCTATTAAAGTATTTACTAATTTGAGAAACATTACACCTTTGAGCTGTCAAGTGCTTATAATTCTGCCACTATCTTCAGTTGGTAGTTGTGTGCTGTTATCATTCAAAGAGTATGAACAGAACCCCATTTAAGGTATAAGTAGGCAATCATTCCAAATTTATACCCAGTTTCCAAATTATTTCTGATCTCGGAGCTCCTTTTATTCTTAGATAAAATTTTTTCACTGTGGTTCTGAAATTGGTCTTGCTACTGCAAGATCTGGACCTGTCATAGACTTATAATTAACATCCATAAAATTCTCTCCAGATTCCCGAAAGTTGACTTCTATACATATCTCTTGAGCCAGAATTTTAGTCCATTTCAGGATCAAACTAATAAGGTCAGCTTCACCCATCCAACCTCCCCTAGAGGTGAAGATGAACATTCCCTCTAAGTGAGGAAGAAGAGAGATGCAGGCTGCTAGATGGGTGTGCAGTGGTACCTGTTACAGACAGTTGGACATACAATGAGGTATGCTTTGGTTTGGCTTTTACAATACAAGGATGTCATACAGATCTTTATTTTATCAGGTAGGGCCCTGAACTTATTACCCTCAAAAGGTAATAAATATCTATCCTGACTCTACATTCACTTCCACCCCTACCCAACTTAAGAGGAAGGTAGCACTGGGATTTTCTCAAATGAAAGAATTTGGGTGAGCCTAAACTGAGAAAGAGGTATTCTGTAGGAAATGGGAACTTAAAAGATATTTGTTCTATCCACAACCTATATCAATTCTATGAATTTAATCATATTTCAGACCCAAATAATTTTGGTCATGTAAGAAAATAGTCACAGATCCAGTCAGTAAGTTATCTATTGCCCAAGTACTGCACTCAGCTAGTTAGCAGGCCTTCAGTCCCCCGCTTTTCCTGAGAGCTTTTGCAGGAGACCCAGCTGTCTCTTTCTTTGCTGTAAACTAGTCAGTTTAAAAGCAGTCCTAGGAATGAGACCTGTTCAAGAAAGAATGGATTTTATGCCTTGCTTATTGCCTTCCAAATGCCAGGAGCTTTTCAGAGTAATAGCAACTGGTGTAAAAGAAAGAATTTGAAATAAAAGAAGCTTTTACTACCGCAGAAAGAGGCTGCACATAAACTTTCCAACTGCCTTAACCACTGGGGAATGTGTATGTGTGTGTACATATCAACAATTTCTGGCCATCAGAATTTACCTTTCCTGTTAGCCTCATATCCTCCGGAATAATGTACATGATAAAAACAGAGCAGGAAAACAGGATCAAACTTCTTTAATTGCAGTTGTCAAATGTATTCTAGCCTAACACTTCATACATTCTGTCATCAAGAAGACATTTTACTGCTGGCACTGATGCTTTACCCTTGTGCAAAACCTTTCATCTTGGAATATCAAAGATTTCTGCAAATACTAATTCATTAATTAAGCCTCTTGATGACGGTTCAGAGAAAGAGAGAAGAAAAATGTATTTCAAAAAGAAAGAGATTTAAAATTTGGGTTGTTTGGGTGGCAGCATCAGTGAACAAAGACTGCCATTTCACTTCTGCCTTTGTGATCCCTCACAAATCAGTCACTGAATCCAGAATAGACCTTTCTATGAGAATGTAAACATTGCTCAGGTGAATGATTCTTAGGTTTGTCTTTAGTTTCTAATGAACCTTCTTCATGGCATTGGGTCATATCTTTTGTCTCTGATTCTGTTGTTCTTTGTTCTCCTTTTCTAATAGAATGTGAACCCTTGTGAACTTGATGAGATTTATCGGTTTACTTCAGAGTTGCAGTAGAAAATTGTGGTGTTAAAACCCCACACCTAGGGAGAGGGAAACCTATCTTGGATTTAAGCCAGGTTTTCAAGAAACTGTCCTCAAATGCAAAGCCAATGAAAATGTTTGATTCTTTTGGTCTTAATTAGTTGAAATGCTGAAACTCAAAATAAATCAAAATAAAACATTATCACCCCAAGTCAATATATAAATAAAAGAGACTGGAGAATATTTCTACTCTTTCTACCACACAACGGGTGTAATTTCAGTAACTCATAGCCAAACCAAAGCAAGCATGTTGCTGTTTCTTAGGCTGTTTGAAGTGTAGTTTATTTTAATACAGGTCCTTATCTGCTTTGAAAGACAGGATTAGGAAGTGGTATATAGAAAATATTAGGAATGTGTGCCCAGAGTCACATGGCCACCCTCCTACACAGAATCACTTATATAAGGCTAATCATTACATTTTCTTAATCCATCCAAATGCATCTGAAGGTTACCAGTATAATCACTGGTAGTGTCAGGAAGAATCTAATTAATTGGCCATTACTCCAGGAAGTAGTTTGTTAATCCATACTTAGAGCCACCAAACAATAGTTAGTAAGTGGTACAGGCACTGTGTTGGTAACACATTTGATAATTTCAAGGTTCTTAGAAATTAAAACCTGTATCTACAAAACACATACAACTTCTATTAATAAATTGATAATTTAACTCTCTATCTTCTCAACTCTCTCCCAACAATGACCAATGAATTTTGTGGAAAATCAGAGGATGTTCTGCTAGGCAGGATGGATAAGCAAAACACATTTTGGTTCCTTTAAACTTTACATCAGGTAAAACAATCAGGATTCTTCAGGGAAGATGGTGGAAGACTAAGACGCAGAGATCACCTTCCTCCCCACAGATACACCAGAAATACATCTACACGTGGAACAACTCCTACAGAACACCTACTGAATGCTGGCAGAAACCTCAGACCTCCCAAAAGGCAAGAAAGACCCCAGGTACCTGGGTAGGGCAAAAGAAAAAAGAATAATCAGAGACAAAAGAATTGGGACGGGACCCGCACCAGCGGGAGGGAGCTGTGAAGGAGGAAAGGTTTCCACACGCTAGGAAGCCTCTTCGCGGGTGGAGACTGCGGGTGGCTGAGGGGGAAATCTTCAGAGCCGTGGAGGAGAGCACAGCAACAGTGGTGCGGAGTGCAAAGCGGAGAGATTCACGCACAGAGGATCGGTGCAGACTGGCACTCACCAGCCCGAGAGGCTTGTCTGCTCACCCGCCGGGGCGGGCGGGGCTGGGAGCTGAGGCTCGGGCTTCGGTTGGAGCGCAGGAAGAGGACTGAGGTTGGAAGCGTGAACAGAACCTGCAGGGGTTAGTGCGCCACAGCTAGCCGGGAGGGAGTCCAGGGAGAAGTCTGGACCTGCTGAAGAGGCAAGAGACTTTTTCTTCCCTCTTTGTTTCCTGGTGTTCGAGGAGAGGGGATTAAGAGCGCTGCTTAAAGGAGCTCCAGAGACGGGCGCGAGTCACGGCTAAAAGCGTGGACCCCAGAGACGGGCATGAGATGCTAAGACTGCTGCTGCCGCCACCAAGACCCCTGTGTGGGAGCACAGGTCACTATCCACACCACCGTTCCGGGGAACCTGCGCAGCCCACCACTGCCAGGGTCCCGGGATCCAGGGACAACTTCCCCGGGAGAACGCACGGCGCGCCTCAGGCTGATGCACCGTCATGCTGGCCTCTGCCGCCGCAGGATCGCCCCGCATCCTCACCCCTCCCTCCCCCCAGCCTGAGTGAGCCAGAGTCCCCGAAGCAGCTGCTCCTTTAACCCCGTCCTGTCTGAGCGAAGAACAGATGCCCTCCTGCGACCTACACGCAGACGCAGGGCCAAATCCAAAGCTGAGCCCCGGGAGCTGTGCAAACAAAGAAGAGAAAGGGAAATCTCTCACAGTAGCCTCAGAAACAGTGGATTAAAGCTCCACAATCAACTTGATGGACCCTGCATCTGTGGAATACCTGAATAGACAATGAATCATCCCACATTGAGGATGTGGACTTTGAGAGCAAGATTTATGATTTTTTTCCCCTTTTCCTCTTTTTGTGAGTGTGTATGTGTATGCTTCTGTGTGAGATTTTGTCTGTATAGCTTTGCTTCCACCATTTGTCCTAGGGTTCTATCAGTCCGTTTTTTGTTTATTTCTCCTTTTTAAAAATAAATTTCTTCTTAATAATTATTTTTATTTTAAACTGTTTTATTTTATCTTATTTTATTTTATTTTATCTACTTTGTTTCTTTCTTTCCTTCCTTCCCTCCCTCCTCCCTCGCTCCCGCCCTCCCACCTTTCTTTCTTTCTTCTTTTCTTTTCTCTCTTTCTTTCTTTCTTTCTTCCTTTCTTTCTTTCTTTCTTTCTTTCTTTCTTTCTTTCTTTCTTTCTTTCTTTCTTTCTTTCCACTTTTTCTCCCTTTTATTCTCAGCCAAGTGGATGAAAGGCTCTTGGTGATGCAACCAGGAGGCAGTGCTGTGCCTCTGAGGTGGGAGAGCCAACTTCAGGACACTGGTCTACAAGAGACCTCCCAGCTCCACATAATATCAAATGATGAAAATCTCCCAGAGATCTCCATCTCAACACCAGCACCCAGCTTCACTCAACAACCAGCAAGCTACAGTGCTGGACAGCCTATGCCAAATGAAGAGCAAGACAGGAACACAACCCCACCCATTAGCAGAGAGGCTGCCTAAAATCATAAAAAGTCACAGACACCCAAACACCCACCACCAGACATCGACCTGCCCACCAGAAAGACAATATCCAGCCTCATCCACCAGAACACAGGAACTAGTCCCCTCCACCAAGAAGCCTACACAAACCACTGAACCAAACTTAGCCACTGGGACAGACACCAAAAACAACAGGAACTATGAACCTGCAGCCAGCAAAAAGGAGACCCCAAACACAGTAAGATAAGCAAAATGAGAAGACAGAAAAACACACAGCAGATGAAGCAGCAAGATAAAAACCCACCAGACCTAACAAATGAAGAGGAAATAGGCAGTCTACCTGAAAAAGAATTCAGAATAATGATAGTAAAGATGATCCAAATCTTGGAAATAGACAAAATGCAAGAAACATTTAACAAGGATGTAGAAGAACTAAAGATGAAATAAACAATGATGAACAACACAATAAATGAAATTAAACATACTCTAGATGGGATCAATAGCAGAATAACTGAAGCAGAAGAATGGATAAGTGACCTGGAAGATAAAATTGTGGAAATAACTACTGCAGAGTAGAATAAAGAAAAAAGAATGAAAAGAACTGAGGACAGTCTCAGACACATCTGAGAGAACATTAAATACACCAACATTCGAATTATAGGGGTTGCAGAAGAAGAGAAAAAGAAAGGGACTGAGAAAATATTTGAGGAGATAATAGTTGAAAACTTCCCTAATATGGGAAAGGAAATAGTTAATCAAGTGCAGGAAGCACAGAAATCCCATACAGGATAATTCCAAGGAGAAAGACGCCAAGACACATATTAATCAAACTGTCAAAAATTAAATACAAAGAAAACATATTAAAAGCAACAAGGGAAAAACAACAAATAACACACAAGGGAATCCCCATAATGTTAACAGCTGATCTTTCAGCCATAACTCTGCAAGCCAGAAGGGACTGGCAGGACATATTTAAAGTGATGAATGAGAAAAACCTACAACCAAGATTACTGTACCCAGCAAGGATCTCATTCAGATTTGATGGAGAAATTAAAACATTTACAGATAAGCAAAAGCTGAGAGGGTTCAGCACCACAAATCCAGCTTTACAACAAATGCTAAAGGAACTTCTCTAGGCAAGAAACACAAGAGAAGGAAAAGACCTACAATAGCAAACCCAAAACGGTTAAGAAAATGGGAATAGGCACATACATATCGATAATAACCTTAAATGTAAATGGAATAAATGCTCCCACCAAAAGACACAGACTGGCTCAATGGATACAAAAACAAGACCCATGTATATGCTGTCTGCAAGAGACCCACTTCAGACCTAGAGACACATACAGACTGAAAGTAAGGGGATGGAAAAAGATATTCCATGCAAATGGAAACCAAAAGAAAGCTGGAGTAGCAATTCTCATATCACACAAAATAGACTTTAAAATAAAGACTATTAGAAGAGACAAAGAAGAACACTACATAATGATCAAGGGGTTGATCCAAGAAGAAGATATAAGAATTATAAATATTTATGCACCCAACATAGGAGCACTTCAATATATAAGGAAAGTACTAACAGCCATAAAAGGGGAAAGCGACAGTAACACATTCATAGTAGGGGACTTTAACAGCCTAATTTCACCATGGGACACATCATCCAAAATGAAAATAAATAAGGAAACACAGCTTTAAATGATACATTAAAAAATAATAACTTAATTGATATTTATGGGACATTCCATCAAAAAACAACAGAATACACATTTTTCTCAACTGCTCATGGAACATTCTCCAGGATAGATCATATCTTGGGTCACAAATCAAGCCTTGGTAACTTTAAGAAAATTGAAATTGTATCAAGTATCTATTCCAACCACAACGCTATGAGACTAAATATCAATTACAGGAAAAGATCTGTAAAAAATACAAACACATGGAGGCTAAACAATACACTACTGAATAACAAAGTGATCACTGAAGAAATAGAAGAGGAAATCAAAAAATACCTAGAAACAAATTACAATGGAGACATGACAACCCTAAATCTATGGGATGCAGCAAAAGCAGTTCTAAGAGAGAACTTTATAGCAATACAATCCTACCTTAAGAAACAGGAAACATCTCAAATAAAGAACCGAACCTTGCACCTCAAGCAATTAGAGAAAAAGGAACAAAAATAAACCCAAAGTTAGCAGAAGGAAAGAAATCATAAAGATAAGATCAGAAATAAATGAAAAATAAATGAAAGAAATGATAGCAAAGATCAATATAACTGAAAGCTGGTCCTTTGAGAAAATAAACAAAATTGATAAACCATTAGCCAGACTCATCAAGAAAATAAGAGAGAAGACTCAAATCAATAGAATTAGAAATGAAAAAGGAGAAGTAACAACTGACACTGCAGAAATAAAAAAAATCATGAGAGATTACTATAAGCAACTCTATGCCAATAAAATGGACAACCTGGAAGAAATGGACAAATTCTTAGAAACGCACAGCCTGCCGAGACTGAATCAGGAAGAAATAGAAATTATGAACAGACCAATCACAAGCACTGAAATTGAAACTGTGATTAAAAATCTTCCAACAAACAAAAGCCCAGGACCAGATGGCTTCACAGGCGAATTCTATCAAACATTTAGAGAAGAGCTAACACCTATCCTTCTCAAACTTTTCCAAAATATAGCAGAGGGAGGAACACTCCCAAACTCATTCTGTGAGGCCACCATCATCCTGATCCCAAAACCAGACAAGGATATCACAAAGAAAGAAAACTATAGGCCAATATCACTGATGAATATAGATGCAAAAATCCTCAACAAAATACTAGCAAACAGAATCCAAGAGCACATTAAAAGGATCATACACCATGATCAAGTGGGGTTTATTCCAATATACACAAATCATTCAACGTGATACACTATATTAACAAATTGAAGGAGAAAAAACATATGATCCTCTCAATAGATGCAGAGAAAGCTTTTGACAATATTCAACACCCATTTATGATAAAAAAAAAAAAACCTGCAGAAAGTAGGCATAGAGGGAACTTTCCTCAACATAATAAAGGCCATATATGACAAACCCAGAGCCAACATCATCCTCAATGGTGAAACTGAAAGCATTTCCACTAAGATCAGGAACAAGACAAGGTTGCCCACTCTCACCACTCTTACTCAACATAGTTTTGGAAGTTTTAACCACAGAAATCAGAGAAGAAAAGGAAATAAAAGGAATCCAAAACAGAAAAGAAGAAGTAAAGCTGTTACTGTTTGCAGATGACATGATACTATACATAGAGAATCCTAAAGATGCTACCAGAAAACTACTAGAGCTAATCAATGAATTTGGTAAAGTAGCAGGATACAACATTAATGCACAGAAATCGCTGGCATTCCTATACACTAATGATGAAAAATCTGAAAGTGAAATCAAGAAAACACTCCCATTTACCATTGCAACAAAAAGAATAAAATATCTAGGAGTAAACCTACCTAAGGAGACAAAAGACCTGTATGCAGAAAATTTTAAGACACTGAGGAAAGAAATTAAAGATGATACAAATAGATGGAGAGATATACCATGTTCTTGGATTGGAAGAATCAACA
The DNA here is from genome assembly GCF_949987515.2 of Delphinus delphis. Lineage (NCBI taxonomy): Eukaryota > Metazoa > Chordata > Mammalia > Artiodactyla > Delphinidae > Delphinus > Delphinus delphis. The sequence continues at coordinate 54,368,140 of NC_082695.1, forward strand.
TTGTGAAAATGACTCTACTACCCAAAGCAATCTACAGATTCAATGCAATCCCTATCAAACTACCACTGGCCTTTTTCACAGAACTAGAACAAAATATTTCACAATTTGTATGGAAACACAAAAGACCCCGAATAGCCAAAGCAATCTTGAGAATGAACAATGGAGCTGGAGGAATCATGCTCCCTGACTTCAGACTATACTACAAAGTTACAGTAATCATGAGAGTATGGTACTGGCACAAAAACAGAAATACAGATCAATGGAACAGATATAAAGCACAGAGATAAACCCATGCACATATGGTCACCTTATCTTTGATAAAGGAGGCAAGAATAACAGTGGAGAAAGGACAGCCTCTTCAATAAGTGGTGCTGGGAAAACTGGACAGGTACATGTAAAAGTATGAGATTAGATCACTCCCTAACACCATACCCCAAAATAAGCTCAAAACGGATTACAGACCTAAATGTAAGGCCAGAAACTATCAAACTCTTAGAGGAAAACATTAGCAGAACACTCTATGACATAAATCGCAACAAGATCATTTTTGACCCACCTCCTAGAGATATGGAAATAAAAACAAAAATAAACAAATGGGACCTAATGAAACTTCAAAGTTTTTTCACAGCAAAGGAAACCATAAACAAGACCAAAAGACAACCCTCAGAATGGGAGAAAATATGTGCAAATGAAGCAAGTGACAAATGATTAATCTCCAAAATATACAAACAGCTCATGCAGGTAAATAACTAAAAGAAAACAAACAACCCAATCCAAAAATGGGCAGAAGACCTAAATAGCCATTTCTCCAAAGAAGATATACAGAGTGCCAACAAACACATGAAAGAATGCTCAACATCATTAATCGTTAGAGAAATGCAAATCAAAGCTACAATGTGATATCTCACAACAGTCAGAATGGCCATCATCAAAAAATCTAGAAAGAATAAATGCTGGAGATGGTGTAGAGGAAAGGTACCCTCTTGCACTGCTGGTGGGAATGTGAATTGGTACAGCCACTATGGAGAACAGTATGGAGGTTCCTTCAAAAACTACAAATAGAACTACCATATGACCCAGCAATCCCACTACTGAGCATATACCCTGAGAAAACCATAATTTGGAAAGAGTCATGTACCAGGATGTTCATTGTAGTTCTATTTACAATAGCCAGGAGATGGAGACAACCTAGGTGTCCATCATTGGATGAATGGATAAAGAAGATGTGGCACATATATACAATGGAATATTACTCAGCCATAAAAGGAAACGAAAACGAGTTTTTTGTAATGAAGTGGATGGACCTAGAGTCTGTCATACAGAATGAAGTGAGTCAGAAGGAGAAAGACAAATACCGTATGATAACACATATATATGGAATTTAAGAAAAAAAAAGTGTCATGGAGAACCTAGAGGTAAGACAGGAATAAAGACACAGACCTACTAGAAAATGGACTTGAGGATATGGGGAGGAGAAAGGGTAAGCTGTGACAAAGCGAGAGAGTGGCATCGACATGTATACACTACCAAAAGCAAAATAGATAACTAGTGGGAAGCAGCCGCATGGCACAGGGAGATCAGCTTGGTGCTTTGTGACCACCTAGAGGTGTGGGATATGGAGAGTGGGAGGGAGGGAGATGCAAGATGGAAGAGATATGGGAACATATGTATATGTATAACTGATTCACTTTGTTATAAAGCAGAAACTTACACACCATTGTGGAGCAATTGTACTCCAATAAAGATAAAAAAACAACAACAACAAAAAACAATCACAGTCTGTTGAAGAGATTTGCAAAATTTGCATGAGATAATTAGGAAAATAATAAAAGACCGTTTGACTGCAAGATAATATGAACCAATGATGAGGTATGTGATTATTTAAAGACTAACAAAATTTGACTTACATTAATAGAATTATGGTGTCTTGAAAGCAAGAGAGTAATAGACCATGGTTAAAGAACTGCACTTAATTCTAGATATCACGTTTTAGTTACAAACCAAATCCATCAGAAATGAATCCAGGCAAGATATTGAAATAGAAACTAGTTTAATAAGCAACTAGAAACTCTGTCTTATGAGGAATGGTTGAGATGTTTACGTGAAAATAGATGTCTCAAAATATTTTGACTTTTGCATGTGGAAGAGGAGTATATAGAGTGAGCACTCTCAAGGAGAGTAGAAGGAGGGCACTGAGGAAATCTATTAGACTTCCATTCTCAATACAAAATAATTTCTATTACATAGAACCACATAAAGTGAGAGGTGATGATGATGTCTTCGCTAGAAATATTACAGCTGAATTAGATGACCATATTTTTCTGTGCCATACAAGGACTTCATATTAGCTGGGAAATTGCACTCTATGAACCCAAAGGTCTTTCCAACAATACAATTTTATTAATATTTTAATCTATTCATCAAACTATGCTCAGACAAATGATACTCCTCTGCACAATACCTCAATCTGATGCTAAATTGTGGGGATGATTTCCACAAGAGACACATGCTACAGGAATATTAGGGATCTCTCCATTAGAAAACTTCTATTTGTATTGGAAGACATTTTCCATGGTTCTCCACTTCTAAAAGACAATTTCTGAATTTGAACCCAAATCAAGACAAAGTTTTCAATCATGCTGCCTAGTACGTGTCTTCAAAGAAGGTAGAAGTTTGTAAAATATAATTACTTCTCTGTCTATGCACCTTTATGACAATGAGATTACACAATGGAGTTTTATGTCAACTATTTATAAATAAAATATTTCTTTTTATACCATTCATAAGACTTCCTAATCGTTTTTGAACTTGTTAGCTTAACCCTAACATCTTCAAATTCAAATGGTTTTATTATCAGTATTAAAAATAAAAACACCTATTTGTGAATTGGATAATCACAAAGGCTATATGTGGTTTTAAAGTTATTGCATTAATATAAAGTAATTAACGCAAAAGCAAATGACCCAAGGCTGCTAGTATGAGTTTAATAAAGGAGCAGAATAAACCCATCCAGTCTGCGGATCTTTAAATTGTCACTCACGCACAGATTGAAATTTCCATCCACCAATTGGTTTCTGGTGCACAATTCTGCATCTTTTACATGCCATTTTACAGGTAAAATTTCCCGGCTTCTATTTCTTCCACTTTTATCTTCCTTATGAAGGAGTTGGCTTATGTTTCTATGAATTAAGTTGTGCTGGTTTTCTTCCAGCTCATATGGTGACCTATAGAAAGAAAATACTTGAGTTATTTGCATGACCTTTTATATTCATTTTGCATGAAATGAAATCATGTGCGTTCCTTGTAAAGATACTAATGCCACTCAGCAGTGTATAGGGTTAATTGTTATTTTAATGAGAGTGACATGCAGCGCTGGGTAAGAATATGATTTTAAAAGCTACAAGCTATAAAGGTCACATATCAGTGGAGTGGCAAGTTTTTATGGCATATTGCTAGGAACCTGGTCCATTCTATGCTCACAATCATGTTATTCTTTGCCTAGTGAAGGCCATATGCTTTGATAGCATACTAGAATTTTTTACTGGAAAACATTGTGTTTTAAAAATCTCTCCAAATAACTCAATGTTTTCCCATGGGATTATGTGATTAGAACAACCTTAGATGTAGATGGAATATCAAAGATTAATAGTTAAACTAATAAAGTTATAATCCAATGATAGAAATTCAAATCAGATTTCATTAAATATCTACGGAGATAATGCCATTGGGTAACCCCCATTGTCTGTGTACTCACAATTCCAAATAGCATGAGTGCTATAATGACACAGTCTATACGACTATGTCACAGGTAGAGTGACACTTAAGTGGGTGATCAGAGAAGGCTTCCCTGGGGCTTCCCTGGTGGCACAGTGGTTGAGAGTCTGCCTGCCGTTGCAGGTGCAGGGGACACGGGTTCGTGCCCCGATCCGGGAGGATCCCACATGCCGCGGAACGGCTGAGCCTGTGAGCCATGACCACTGAGCCTGTGCATCCGGAGCCTGTGCTCCACAACGGGAGAGGCCACAACAGTGAGAGGCCCGCATACTGGAAAAAAAAAAAAAAAAAAAAAAAAAGGCTTCCCTGAAGAGACAGCATTTGAACTCAAACTTCCATGGTTCCAAGGAGCCAGAAAGGTTAAGTTCAGGCAGAAAGAATAGCAAGTGCAAGGCTCAAGCATGGAACTAAAGCGTTGCATTGAAAAAAATATAAACAGGGCCAGGGAGAGTAGAATAATAGAAAAGGCAGAGAGTTGCTTATCTGAGACCTGAAAGGCCACCAACATGGATATGGAGTTGGATTTCATTCTAAGGGAAATAGGAAGTCATTGGTGAGGTTCAGGCATGAATGTGACATAATTTTAAGTAACTGCTGCTATAGAGAAAGGATAATATTCAAGAGGGGGACCTGTGGGAAGGGTCTTGGTGCTGTCCAGCTGAGAGGTGATGGAGGATAAATTGAGCTTCAGCAGAGGTAAAGAGAAGTAGACAGATCTGGAGAAAATTCTGTAGATAGAGCAGAAAAGACAGTGGCTGCATTGCCCAAATAAATGCATCCCTTGCAAAATGAAATTCAGTGTCTTTTCCTTGGATTTATCTTTTTCTTCATTGTTAGTCTCTCAGCTACTTTGATCTCATGGACAAACTTCTTAGAGATAAGAAGGTATGACTTAGAATCAACATATTTCCCTCTGTCTTCAAACAAGATACAAAAGGAATCACTCCAGAAAGATAGGTGCTCTATTTTATTCCAAGAATGAGTTTGCTTTGGGAATCATTTCCACAGGAACTGTTGTTTTAAATGTCTCACTTTCATAAATTTTAAATTAACAATTGGTGAGCTTACTTATCACTGGAATTTGTACTTGAAGATCTTTGGGGAGATGAGTTTTGCAGAAACACACCTAGGAATTGGCATATATTCTATAGGAACTGATAGAATATAAAAATAAGAGGTAGTTTAGTCACCGCTGATGGAATGAAAAAAGGGCCTTTAGTGAGGGCGTGGTCCTTCATTTGCTAAAGGCCAGGGGTTCAGAGGAGTCACCTGGCTTTTCTCAGGTACCAAAAGAGGTTGAGACTGTAAATCAGACTAAAAGGTACTACAACCATGAAAAAAGACTGATTGGGGCTCAGGCAACTGGTACAGAATTCCTGGCTGCTTGTTATGTAAGGATAATTTCATCTGCCTTTAGGCTATAAAGGAGAAAATCAGTCTCTGCTTCATGACTGGCCAGGCTTTATTCTGCACAGTCTGCTTGGTTTTTGTCTCGTCATAGGAGTCTGGAGCATGTGTGAAAAATCAGCCATTGCTGGTCCTTTCTGGATAGTGACATTATCTTTTCCACACAGGGACTGTCACTGACTTCTAACAGAGCTCTGTGGATGCTGGAGATAGGAGACTATTGGGCCAAGGACCTTGTTTCTTTTAATTATTTTCTTTCACAAATGATTAAAGATGTTTCCTTTTTCCTTAAGAGATAGAACCCAGAGAATTTCTAATACATACATCTGACATTTTCCCTCTTGTTTTCCCATCTTTTCCCTGAATCCTTAACATCTTGTATTATACTTCTCCTGTACACCTCCTTCCAATAATACTATTAATAATATCATTCTCAGATCATGGATCACCAAACCTTTTCAAGAGCTTACAAATATGAAATGATGAGACCGGTTAGGTGTACACTGGGATTTCCGTTCTCAAAAACTATATACAATATTTAGGGGAAAGAATAATGTCTATGTATCCCTACTAGTTTTTGTTTCTTACCTAAAATTCAGAGAAAGAGAAAACCTCCTCCAGTGTAAAAGTCAGAACTGAACATCTCAAGGAGTTCAACTAATGCTGTTTGCAAGAACCTGCTATCATAAATAACCTTACTGGACCAGCCACTGAGGCTTTTCTCTTATCACATTGTCACTCAGACATATGCCTAAATTCTCTAACAATGTTTCTTCAGGAGTTGAGTAAGGAGTTATCATTAGGGACAAGAGATGTGGTCAAACACACAATCTCCACCTCGTCAGTAGGGTAGTTGACAATACTATCCTCATCCACATGGTTAGGGAGTCCATGGGCTGAGGGATCATATGAGAATTTAAGCTGAAAAGTAAAGGAATAGCACTAGACTAGATAAAATTGGTCAACTGCTAACAGTACTGGAAAGAATAGTTCTTTTTTACCAAGAATGGGAGGGCTGGTCCCCTGCTCAGAACTGGAATACATGGCCTCAGTCTTTTTGTATGCTCATATACTCAACCTCATAGAGATATTTTCTCCTGCTGTTTCTAGAGATCATTCTTCACCGAGAAGGCTTGACACAAGCTACTTTATATGACCTTTGAAGTGCCAGAATCTGAAGCAGAGCAAGTGCAGTGACTTCTGGAATGAGACTTGCTTAGACATTCAAGATGCATGTTGGAACCAAATGGTCATGAGCAAAGAGCTGGAGCATATGCCTACACACACACATACCCGTGTGTGTGCACGTTCACATGCATACAAACATATATGTGCAAATGCAGATACATAGACACATAGACATGCAAAAGGCTGTCAGCATCTGGGACACTTACTGAGAGCTGGATGTCTAAGGTAAGGGCACACATAGGAAATAGAAGTAGGGGAGCATTATTGATTCCAACATATTCAAGTTGACTTACCAGAATTCAACTGGATGATTGTAATAATATCTGAGATCTGTAAAGGCTTCTTAAGCAGTTTATTTTTCCTGTGGGAATTTGCCCAAAGCATGTGTTTATAATGGATAGTTCTAGCCTCTACAGGCATTATAACACCCTAGTGTGTATTTTTGATTCCTCACCTTCAGTGTGACAGTCCTTGTCTCAATCCATAGGCCTTCAAGTGCCTGTTTCTAGAAATAAAGCTCTGTTTAGGGAGTGAGGAGGGGCCTGGGATGAAGGAAGACTTTCCTGACCTCAGGGTTTGGTTAGACTTCCCTTCTGTTTTCCAGGAGTACCTGTGTCTTCTCTCATCAGAGCACTGACCTCAAGTCATTGTGATGTGTGTCTCTCCCACTGGTCTGGAGGCTCCTGGAAAGCAGGCTTTTCTTACCTTTGTTACCTAATAAGGCCTTGCACAGTGCCTGGCATGTAGTAGGTTCTCAATAATTGCTACAATTCACTGCTTTAATTAAATTTGAATTCATATTCTTAAAGACAGATCTATTTATTCACCAAAACTTATTAGCACTTGCCATTTATGCTTGGTCATTCAGAGGGAAAAGAAAAAGAAGAGAAAAAAACAAACACTTGGTCTTGAAAGGTTTATTTACAAAGATGGTGTTTGTTTGTGTGTGTGTGTGCATATGCGTGAACGCTTGTACATGCAAAAAGCATTTGGAGACTAGGTCTAGATGGATCTTAACTAATTGCTAAGATTTTATGCATTTCTCACTGTAATAAAATTTATAATATACTTTAATCTATGTTAATTTGAACAATATGGTGTGTTTTCTAGACTCTGATTTTTATCATCACCCCCAAAAGAGAAGTTCTTACAACATTTTTGTTTCTAATAACGTAAATTCATTATCTCATTATTGGGTAGAAGACAGGTAGAATATATTGAAAACTGACTTAGACCTTTTTAAAAGAAAGCTGCATGGTTATAGATGCTTCTTGTTTGTGTTTTCCCATTTTATGCATCTTGCTCATCCCTGGTCCCTGCGGGCAGCTGGAATGAAAGGTCAGGTTACTGTCAACTGTGAGAAAGGCTGTTTCAGGAATGTTTCCAGCTGAGATCTCTCAGAAGGTGTCACACCTTGACGTGTGGAATAAGGTTTTAGGGAGATGCCTTTAAAATTCATATGTAAATATTATTCCATGTTATTATATGCATGTGTGTGTTATGTTTGTATGAGTATATGAAAGTATGCATATGTTATGTATGTGGGAGCATATAAATGTGTGCATGTTGTATATGTGTATTTTTTGTGTATGGTCATGTTTGTTGTTATAGTGTGCATGCTTGTGTGTGTTGCATTGTAAGTGTGTGTTGCATGTGTGTGCATTGTATGTATGTGTTTAGTTGTACATTTGTTGTATATGTAAGGAAGTATATATGTGCTGTGTGTGTGCCTCTGTGTGACAGTTTTGCATTTTTTCCCATATATACTCATGAAGTGAAAGAGAAAATGTGTCATTATCTGTGGAGAATACAGCCTCAAATTAAATAGATTAAAAACGACCTTTCCTAGGCTGTCAGAGAAAATGTTGAAGGGTTTTCAAAAAGGGAAGGAAATCTCTCGGGCAACCATATCTATATTTGCATTGCTTGTTTCAGAATAAAGACAAAAAAACCCAAACACATCCACACCACACGCTCCTGACACAGAGTCATATTTTGAAAAGTGCCGGTTGGTAGGACCTCCGTGATGTGCCTGTCTGTGACATTTTAAGATCACAAATTGCTGCTAGGAAACACTCCCTCTTTTCACATTTACACTTAAAAAACCTTTTCTTCTTCATGGTTAATTAGGTCACTAATCAAAAGAAGCTCTTAAGAGGAAAATGAAATGTTGATATTTTGCAATTATTTGCTACTGTGAATAATACATAAACATACTACTTATGTAGAAAGTGGCTTTCAACCTCTTTTGCTGTCACAAAATCTCCTGTTGACAGCAGAATTCCTGTGCCTTGGGTCACAGACTACCCCACTGCCTCCTTCCCTCCTTCTATTCACTTTGGGTCAGTTATGTGTCATTTTACTGTGCTTTTCTCAAATGCAGAATCACTGGCTAAGTGTGTATGAGTGTGTGTGTGTAAAGAACAGTGTTCTTGTCTATTTGCAATTACATCATTAGTGTTAATACACTGGCACACCATGAACTAATTTTAGTGGAAACTCCTTTAGAAATCATTTTAATCAGAAATAGATGGTGTTCTAATAATTCTAATAATTTAGTCCTGCAGCACTTCCTGAGTTCTTCAGCACCAGTATTGTGACAAGCACTAGGAACATGAAAATGGCTGGGACATGGTGTCTGCCCTTATGGTGCTGAGGGGGAGGTGACATACAGTCCCCAGCTACACTCAGGAACTATCTTAGAAGCATATAAAAAATGTTTGGCTTCTCATTTTGTGTTTCCTGCATTTCAAATGATCTTTCTTTCACCTTGCCTCAAGTATCTAATCCATTGTCAAAACCACCACCAATGACTTCACCCCCACAAAGTCTCCATCGCTAGCGTCCCTCTCTCTAAATCCAGCCTTCTATGATTGCAGCTTACTCATCCCCAGTATTATCACCAGCATGTGGTGAAAGCCAGAGTCCCACATTTCTTGCCACCTCTACCACTACCCAGCTGGATCCATCCACCATCATCTTCTTTCTGGATTACTATGTAGTCTTCTCTCTGGTTCTCTGGTCTCCAGCTTTGTTCTCTTGCTGTTGTATGACCTTTTGAAAAATGTAAATTAGGTCACATCAATTACCTCCACAAATGGTTGTGGAAAGAAAAAATAAATTCTTTAACTCCATTCACTTGAGTTGTCTCAATTACTCCCACTCTAGTCTAGGCTTATGTCATCAGAAAACGTGGGCAAAGACCCCTGCCTCTTAGTAGTTGTATTAATTTCCTTTTGTTGCTGTCACAAATTACCATAAGCTGAGTGGCTTCAACCCACAGAACTTTATTCTCTCAGTGCTCTGGAGGCCAGAAGTCTGAAATCAAGGTGTCAGCAGGGCATGCCCTCTCTGAAGGCTTCTAGGAAAGGATCTTTCCTTGCCTCTTCCTACCTTCTGATGGTAGCTGGAAATCCAAGGGTTCCTTAGCTTGTAGCTGCATGACTCCAATCTCTGCCTCTGTCATCACATGGTCTTCTTCCCTGTGTGTCTGTGCATCTGTGTGTTCTTTCCTCTTCTTATAAGTTAGTAGTTATTAAATTTAGAAGCCCACCCTTACCCAGTGTGACCTCTTCTTTACTGAAATAATTACACCTGCAAAATCTCTATTTCCAAATGAGGTCACATTGTGAACTTCTAAACGGGTGTGAATTTTTTGTGAGGACACTATTCAACCCATTACAGTAATGATTGAGTCCTGAGGAAGACAAATGCATTCACAAACATGAGCTCATTCAAACTCTCAAACATTATGTGTTTTCATCTTCAAAAGGGACATTGTACACACCTACCTTCCTCCTTGAGTAGCTGTGAACATCTGAATGAAACATTGATGGAGAACGTTGCACACTACAAGGGTCTACACACATATGTCAAACAATTTTATTATAAAGAAAGCATATTGAGATATATAATTTTTGGAATATATTCTTAAATGCAGAAGCACAAAGTGAAATGAAATACTCCTGCATGTAAAATTCTGAATGCAATTGATTATCCTAAATTGCACATTCAATTTCTAGTATGTTTTCAAATATATATTAATTACCAGTGTTTTATAAAATTGGAAGAGTTTTGATGGTTATCTCTTATACTGCCACATTTTAAAGATGGGGCTAATGAGCACAGAAAAATTAAGTTGTATGTCCAAGTTTGTCCAGCTCATTGGTTGCAGAATGAGAACCCATTTTTTTCTTACTCCTGAGTGAAACGAGCAGCTCATATAAGAAGTCAAATTATCTGATTGGCTCATGGCCCTCAGTCTCTCCTTCTTGCAAACATTCTGCTGGGAATGATATCTTTAATACAGGAGGAAGCAGGTAGACATTGAAATTTAAAAGGCTGATTTGACATAGAGAACAGACTTGTGGTTGCCAAGGTGGAGAGGGGTGAGAAAGGGATGGAGTGGGAGTTTGGAGTTAATAGATGCAAACTATTATATATAGAATGGATAAACAACAAAGTCCTACTGTATAGCACAGGGAACTATATTCAATACCCTATGATAAAACATAATGGACAGAATATTAAAAAATATAATGTATATATGTATAACTGAATCATTTTGCTGTAGAGCAGAAATGAACACAACATTGCAAGTGAACTATACTTCAATAAAAAAATAAACTATTTTTTTTAAAAAAAGGTTGATTGAATTCAACTGAGATATTGACTCATCACTTAATACTGCTTTTGTTTCTCAGTCTCTCTCACATTTGGTTTCCTAAACTGTAAAATGAGAAGAATAATATTTACTGATAGAATTAATGTAAATATTATTTGTTTAAAGTTATGAATCACATTTATTAACTATGCATACATAAAGGAGATTAACTATACATACACACGTTTAGTACATTTTTTATACATACACATACATGCACACATGTATGCAAAAGTCACACTCGACAAAGGAGAGATGAAGGTGATGATGATATGACCAAAATAACAGAGAAAAGCTTGTGTTTTGGGGAAGCAAATATTACTTTTTTCTCAAGGGACTAACAGAATGCACTTAATTTGACCCTGCAAGGTCTTTTGCTTATGTCATTTTATAAAATTTTCTCAATAACATTAGATAACAAAGATCACAATTTTACAGAAGAGAAAATTAAGGATCAAAAAAACATTTAAGTAAGTTGCCCAAAGACACCAACTTAATTACGTTCTAAAGACGGATTTCAAACAGATATCTGTCTAAGGGCAAAAGTTAGGATCTGCCTCGGAGCTGATATACGCAGACTGTGAAATATTTAGAGATGCAGCAACTAGAATTGTAGTATTAGCTACAGCAGTTATTTACAAAGCACTGTTGATACCCAGGCATTGATGGACGAGTCAGTAAATGCGTGCTTCTGTACCTGGCAGTTTCCAAGCTCAGATTCTGCCTTCGCTCTGCCTCTCCGGATGACGGCTTGATTAATGAGATTTCATTCATAAAGTCTTCTGATGAGGAATGTGCACGGCTGTAAGTGATAAGTCATATCATTGTTTGGATTGGCATTGAGACATGTCGGCAAAATCTCTCCCCCTGTGGCTAGGGAAATGGAGAGATGATAAAATCAAATCTGTGGATTCACACTCGGCAAGTCTGTAGGCTTATCATAGGGGTTACTTTGAGTAGAAGTCAGTTGAATTCCTGGCTAGATGTTATGTGTTCAAATTCTCTATGTTTATTAAGTATTTTCAAGATTATATCTTAACCTAATCCTTTCTGAGACTTTGGAATTCATTCTAGTTTAGCTCACAGATGAATAAAACACAGCAGAAGTTTTTTTTTTTTTTTTAAAAAGCCCATATATTGGTTTTCTCTGAATATTTTGATTTGGGGCAGAACCTAAGAATGAAGAATAAATTTAAAATATCTTTGAGAGATATAGAAAAAAACTATAGAAAAATTTAGGCATAACCACTAGGGTTTGAGCTTCAGTGAAGAAATTACAAAGGAATGTTGTATATTTGTTAGGTTTTCAGCATCTCAGGGTATATATCTGAGGGGACACATAATTTTTATTTGCCTGCCAATCTGACTGAAATCTCTGAGTGTGTCTACACAACTGGAAAAATATATATATTTTTAAAGTTTTAGTCAATTTTTTTTTTTTGTAGAGTGCTAAACAATTTCTTTGATTTTTGTTTTTCTGAAATAAACTTTTGTTTTATAGGGCAGTACAGTAGACACAGTCCAAATGAAAGCTAGCTATTGGTCCTTTCCAGGTTTATATTTCTATGGGTCGATATTTTTAATTATTCAGGAACTTTTCAATAACCCTCAAACGATGCACAGCTCATAGTTTCCAAAGAAAGACTCAGAAGTATTTTTCAAAGTAAGACAGGTTAGCTTACAAGGCCAGTTGTAAAATTTGCCCATTCATTCAAAAATATTTTTGGAGCAACTATCATACGTGAGTGGTGGTGGTAGGACTAATGGGACTGCAAGAAGTAAAAATCCACAGATGATTCAGCCTTGACTATAGGAGTTTCTTTAGAGACATACATGTAGGCACATTCTTATTTCATTGTCTGATAGGCTGCATATAACAGGTGCCATGTGAATAGGACTCACAAAACATACACTTAAAAAAGGTAAAGGATTCACTAAATGATGTCATGGTTTGATATTTTAGTCCTCATGTTTCTTGTGTACCACCTGTCTCTGTGTGTAAAATGCCACCATAAGCAAATTGCTATTATTTTAATCTTAGAGAAGGTCTAGCCTATAAGATAATTTAAAATTAAAGTGCAGGTACCTTCTTCACAAAGTAGAATAAACAGGGACTAAGCTCCCTTCACCACACTAAACCCTGGTGATGCACACATAAAATGCACACTTCCTGAGAATATATTTATGAAGTTGTCAAAAATACACAATACTTGGTAAATACGGAGGGAAGAAAAGCAATACCACAGTGCAGCAGCTTGTTGGGCCTCACATTAATCAAGTGATCAAAGTGAGCATCATCAGTAATGGGACCAAATCTTGGCATGCACATGTGGAAGGACGTAACAAGAAGTGCTGTGTTCATCCTTGAGAGTCCTGCCAAAGATGTATAACCTGTATCTAATCACAAGGAAACATCAGAAAAATCCAAATTTGTGGTCATTGTACCAATATCTGGCCTATAATCTTCAAAAGTATCAAGGTCATGAAAGCCAAGGGATGGCTTTCAGGAAGCCATTTCAGATTGAATGTGAGTCAAGAGATGTGGCAACTGAATAGAGCACGGTATTCCGAACTGAAACCTTAAAGGAGATTTCTGGGGCAATTGTAAACTTGACTGATGTCTGAGATTACATGGTAGTAATATAGCAATGCTAATCTCCTGTTTTTGTTTGTTTGTTTGTTTTTTGCGGTACTCAGGCCTCTTACTGTTGTGGCCTCTCCCGTTGCGGAGCACAGGCTCCGGACGCGCAGGCTCAGTGGCCATGGCTCACAGGCCCAGCCACTCCGCGGCATGTGGGATCTTCCCGGACCGGGGCACAAACCCGTGTCTCCTGCAACGGCAGGCGGACTCTCAACCACTGCGCCACCAGGGAAGCCCTAATCTCCTGTTTTGATGGTAGTATTATGATTATATAAGACAAGGACTGGCAAACGTTTCCGATAAAGTTCAGGAAAGGGCATGGTTTGGGCTTTATGACCCAAAACACCCAACTACTCAATTCCGACATTATAGGAGGAAAGCAATCTTACACAATATATAAACATGTAAGTGTGGCCATGTCCCAATAAAACTTTATTTACCAAAACAGGCAACAGATCGGATATGGCCCACGAACAATAGTTTGCTGACTCCTGATTTCTTCATAGGGAATACACAAAAAACTTTCCAGTGGTGTGGGGGCATTGAATCAACAAATTACTATGAAGTGATTCAGGAAAAGAAAAATTTTACACTGTGCTTGCAACAATTTGAGGTTTTCTCAAAATGAAAATATGTATATACAAAAAAATACTATGTTTCAAACATATCAGACATCCATAAAGATGATTGGCCTTAAAAAGTTTAAGTAACCAATGATTTAATATGTACCTGTAATGAAGATGTTAATGTTAATGTCAAAGTTAACCAGGAGTAGTTTAAATTAAAATGTTTCATATAATTTGAGAATACAAAACTGCAATATTTCCAAATATTGCACACACACTTTAAAGTATGTATCATTAGATACACATGTGATACTGTTTAAATCAATTAAACAGTTTTAATTAGACATTTAAATATTTCAGCTACTGCCCTAAATGTTACATTTAATGATTAAAGCTGGGCAAAATGTTTTATTTGGCTTTTTTTCATTGACAAAACAGGGAATTATGATCATATTCAAGTTTGTCTACTATCACTGTGCATGCTATCTCCCACTCTGCTTTCTGTAGAGTTCTTGCCCTTAAACTGAAACAATCTGGTGGAGCAGAAAAGTCAAGCTTTGTAACTCTGAGCAACTTATAACTCTGAGTTCCAGTTTCATCAGCAACAAAATTAAATTATGACATGTATGTAAATAAATGGTCACTTTTTTCTGATGTATTGTATATGCTCAACTAATATTAGCTTCCTTCTACCTCTGTTTCTTACATTATTTAAACTTAATTGAATGCTATCAGTATCAATACAATAAAAATGCTATAGATTTTTGAAGGTAGAAACTTTTTGTATTTCTTCCTAGCAACACACTTGATACGAACTACGGAGATAAATGTCAAAGTGGGCAACTGGTAAATATTTGGTGATAGATTGACCCAATGAGTTTTCTGAATTTTTTTTTCATTATCCTTTTCAATATGTTTCAATATGTCTCTTTTTATGTTGTCATTATCCCATCCTGCATATTTGACCACTTCAGGAAAGTACTAGGAAGGCAGATTAATTTTATTTTAATAAATTAACTTTATTTCCTTTAAGTCCTAGGCCTTGGGGTACAGTACAATAATAAAATAACAACCTCTTCTTAGGTATGTGCCTTTACCAAAATCTATGCTGGCCTGCTCACAGCAATATATATAATACCTCTTACTATAAAGCTACTTCAAATTAAAATAAAACACAGTTCAATGTTATAACCACAGACACACACAGACACACACACACACATGCACACACACACACAGTAGAAAAGTTGTGCTCATTGAAACACATCAATTCTATAAATTATGTAGCTTACTACTTCATAGTTATAGTGCAATTAGGCTCTTAATTCTGTTCCTTACTCCAGAACATTGTCTATTGCTTCTATTGAAATAACTGAGACATTTCTGCTGGGAAGATTTTCTTAAAGGAGAACATCTGATAATTCAAATTCATTTCATTAAGATACAGTAGCAATGGACTTCAGTAGTCATAAAGGTTAATTGATTGACATTTCATTAAAACTATTAGCTTTTAAAGGAGCTATATGAAGCACTGATCACATTTTGCAGTATGTGTCCAAAAAATAAAGTGACATTTCAAAAATTAATTTAGCAAATCTTTTAGCTAATTGTACATCTATTATGTGGTCAAATATGGAGGTCCAATGAGTTCTGTTTAGAAATTATAGCTGTCTCAAGGAGCACAATTAACAAACACAAAAGCAGCTACAACACAAAGTAATCCATGATTAAGGTCTTGTGAATTGCACAACGTACTCAAGGACTTCAGAGGATGAAGATAATCTTGTTTAATGGGGGTGACTGCGAAAGCCTCAAGGAGGAGGTGGCCTCTGAGTAGGAATAACAAGCAAAGGTAGGATTTCAAAAGAGCAGAATCAAGAACAATGGGCTCTGTGAGTCTGTAGGTCTGTATTTATTCTGGTTTCCTGCCAATAATTTGATTTCCTTCAGACATGGGGAATTTACAAGGGGTTTGTCCATATTCTTGAAAGTGTAGACTTGTGTTTTGGGAAATGTCTCTTATCAAAGCAAAGAGGTTAACTTTTCACTCCCCGATATGTTAGAAATAATCCTATGTGAGTGATTCTAAGTGTCTACATTCAAGTCTACATAGTCAGGCAACGATGCTCTGGATAAAATTTTAACTTTTTTTCAAGAAACATAGATAGATAGATAGATAGATAGATAGATTACTTCCTTTTGTCTTTTCTGGAGAGATTTGGGAGTAATTCAAGTAACACCAATCATTGCATTCTTTCACAATTTTGCTCTCTCTCTCTCTCTTGCTCTCTCTCTTTTCTCTTTCTCTCTTAGTCTCTGTTGCCACTTGAAATGATCATCTTTCCCCACTGACTTCCCCTCCTAGTGGAGGGCACAGCAAACTGTCCTCTACCTGAGTCAGAAACAAAAACTTCACCCCGGTTGCCCGCCTTTACAGCACTTCTGACATAGAGTCAGTCAGGAACTCCTCCCAGTTCTACTTTCTCAATTATCTCCAAATACTATTCACTTTTCTCCCTTCTCGGCTACCACCATTTTGGTCAGACCATCCCCATGTATTTTT
The DNA here is from genome assembly GCF_949987515.2 of Delphinus delphis. Lineage (NCBI taxonomy): Eukaryota > Metazoa > Chordata > Mammalia > Artiodactyla > Delphinidae > Delphinus > Delphinus delphis. The sequence continues at coordinate 54,384,942 of NC_082695.1, forward strand.
CTGATTATGAATTATTTCCTCCAACTGGCCTCCTTATTTCTAGGCTTGCCTACTTCTAAATCAGCTCATATACCTTGGTGAGGACAATATTTCTACAGCGGTAAAGTATTTCTGGATCTTGTAAAAGACCATAGACTTTGGTGTAACTTTCACGTTTGATATGATGTAGGCTGCTCTTCACTGTCTAGTCCTACCTAATGGACACAACTTTCCTCCCTGCGCATTGTACTCTGGCCTTGCTGAAATACCTTTTGTTTTCTAAGTGTCTATCTCTTCCCTTTAGTCTTTGCCCATGATGTTTCCTCTGCTGGAATGAGCAGCAGTCCTGCACACCTGTGAGTATAGGTCTTCTTTTCCAGAAATCCTCCTCCAGCTTTCCTGTCTGATTGGGATCAATATCCTTTCTTCAGGTTCTTTTGAAGCCCCCTCTATATTTCTATCAGATCATTAACTGCAATGCACTGTAATTGTCTATTTGTATCTCTGTTTTCTTAAAAGACTTTAGGCTCTTTAAGGGAAGCAATTAGCCTTTTTATTTTTTTAATGTGAATAGATGGGCCAGTGCAGAAACTCTCTGAGGCTTCACAAAACCTTCATAGAGCTTGACACATAGAGGAATTCAAGAAATGTTTAGAGGAGATGCTAGTATTTTAATCAATGTTCTCAATACAGAGAGACTCTAATGGTATACTTTATGATAATATGAATTCTGATTTTAAAAGAGAAAAGTAAGGAATATTCAAAACTAAACTTCATCTGAGCATATTTTATTATAGTTTTGCATGCATGCATTCTTAATTATTCCCAAATACACTGTCTCCTCCCAGAGTAAGACTTCTATCATACCAGGACAGTTGACATTCATTAAATGTATTAAATGAGTAGCCACTAAGTGTGGAATGCAAAAACAGAATTCTATTAATCTTTATCTCATTTTTTTTCTGTTGATTTATGTTGTCTTTTTGGCTCTGACCAGAAGAAAAACAAAAAACAAAAAAAAAACTTCTAGCTAGTTGTGCAAACTTAACCTACAATGTTAAATTCACAGATAAGGTAAACACTGAGTTAATGCAAACTACAGTTTGAAATGAAGTCAAGAACTGATGCAACCTCACATAATCGTTTAAAAATCCTGGATGCACAGTCTAGCTGCAAAGTTCAAAGATCACTCATCTCTACTTCCTCAGGGGAAAGAATATGGACATAGACCTCCCAAGGATATGAATGAATGTGAGCAGGCCTGTGTTCACCAGAGGGAACTGGGGAAATCTAGGACTCTGTGTATCTCTCCTAGAGAAAGGGGTAAAAAGCTAATAACAAAACATGTTGGGTTTGAGTCTCAGATTCACTGCTTATTAGCTCTTTCATCCTTATGACTTTCAGTTGGGAATATGAAAAGATAAAAATTTCATGGGCTTATTTATCATGATAAACAAAAGAGTGTATATGAAAACACATTTATAAAAATTAAAATGCTAGGGGTTTCCCTAGTGGCGCAGTGGTTGAGAATCTGCCTGCCAATGCAGGGGACACGGTTTCGAGCCCTGGTCTGGGAAGATCCTGCATGCCGCGGAGCAACTGGGCCCATGAGCCACAACTGCTGGGCCTGCGTGTCTGGAGCCTGTGCTCCACAACAAGAGAGGCCGCGACAGTGAGAGGCCCGCACACCGCGATGAAGAGTGGCCCCCGCTAGTTGCAACTAGAGAAAGCCCTCGCCCAGAAACGAAGATCCAACACAGCCAAAAATAAATAAATAAATTTATTTTTAAAAAACATTAAAATGCTATACATGTATTAAAGTTGTATTCTATAATGTAATAATATGCCATTCTAAACCATCTCCAGTGGAGTAGCTCTTGGTGTTGCTTATTTGTTTTTCTAATACATAAGACATATTTATAGTTCCTATTTACTTGAGGGCAGAACTAACAGCTCTTAATCACTGGAAAATTCATTGGACCACAATTTAAGGATTTTGAATTCTCTTGTAATCAGTGGTAGACAACTAGGTGACTTTGGACATGTCACTCAACCTACACGAAAGCACTCACCAGCAGAAAAGTTGCAACAGCTAGGCAGTAGCAGCTGTTCTGAAAAAACAAATAAGCAAACCAACAAACACCAAAAAAACTAGAGAAATGCTTCTTTCTTAATTACTTTTGCTAATAAAGTATTAATTTCAAAATATAGCTAGACAGAGCTGGGTGAAGAAATTTTCCCTTAATTGGAAGGTTTTCAGAGGGCTAGAAAAAGGGACACTTGGAACTCCACAAATACCAGTTAATTAAAAACAAACCAAAACAAGTTCTTATCTCATGTTAAAAACTAGTTAGTGAACAACAACAAAAGTCACAAAATTCAAAAATAGTTACTAAACAAAATTCATATACTGAATGCCCCAGAAATACAAGGTGCTGGGGGTAACATAAAGAGCTCTGAGATAACATGTCATCCAAACAAGTTTATAATGTAGGTGAAAAGAAAGAGATGCACATAGATATTCTGAACTAGATCGGAGGACCATGACCTCTTTCATTCTTCCTTGGCTGGATTTTGTAAGCTGCCAGATCTTTGACCAAGATATGGTACAAGCAGAACTGGCAGGTCTTGATTATCTCAGAGTTGCCTCACTCCTTTACTTCTGTGTGTGTGTTTTCAGCCAAACAGAGTTCACCCAGATACAAAGCAGCCCCCATGGGAGTCTGTATTCCTTTCAGCTTGGGTCTGAATGTGCCTTATTTTCATACACTCTTAGGACTCCTTCTTTGGGGCCAGAGGCAGGGTTGAGGGAGGAAGGAAGAGCTGGAGGAAAGAAGAGAAATGGGTCCTGATTATCCACGTGTTGCCCTTTTCATTGACATTATCTTGTTTCCCTGATCACAGCCTTGTTCTGCCAGATATGTTTCATTTTCTGCATAACTTCATCTGGGTGGGCATTTCAAGCTGTGATTTCCAAGTTTGATCTCCTATTGTAGATCCTGTTATCACTGATAAAGAAGCTTTAAAGTTCAAAGTGACTTAAAATGAGCAATGCCTTAAAAGTTGGTATCTTTCTGATCCTCTCTACTGTTGGCTGCTTCAAAGAATGTCAAATTATTGTACATTGTATTGCAAATATCTCCAATTGTCATTCTTTAAAAATGCACTCAGGAGGGCTTCCCTGGTGGCGCAGTGGTTGAGAGTCCGCCTGCCGATGCAGGGGATACGGGTTCGTGCCCGGGTCCGGGAGGATCCCACATGCTGCGGAGCGGCTGGGCCCGTGAGCCATGGCCGCTAACCCTGCGCGTCCGGAGACTGTGCTCCACAGCGGGAGGGGCCACAACAGTGAGAGGCCCGCGTACAGCAAAAAAAAAAAAAAAAAAATGCACTCAGGAAATCAGTCTTCCAACTCAGAGGTTTGATGGTGCAACCTCTTGTTGTTGATGTGAAAAACTGGCTCTATGAGAGGAACTTCAGCCTCATACATTTCTCCCTTATGGCTCCCAGCTCATCATTCTTGTCCTCAAATAGTGACTGAGGTGATCTGATTGTTTCCAGATTATTTGAGGGAACAATTGGGCTCTTCTATCCACACACAGCGTATTCCCCACCACCTTGAGATACCAAAATGCCCCAAAGATGCTTTTGTATGACCTCCTTATTCAATCCTAGGCATGTCTTTAAAGCAAATGAAACAATTAAATCTTCTTTAGCAAAGCATACATATTAACCAGCTCTTACTCTTCCAGAATTCTAACCACAAGCCATTCTTGAGGGAACAGTCAGTTTCCTTGGATTTGAGCTAAATAGATAAGTGCTAAATTCTCAGATAAATATCTTTATATAATTTGGTGAACAATTGCATTCTACCATTTTAGGACTCTAAAAACTGCACTTCAGAGAGTTTGAAAATACATGCAAAAAGGAAAGTGTTTGGTTATACAATTAAAATACTCTTTTTTTTTATAACTTACATTGTATTAAGTATTTAAATAAAGTGTGCTGCACTGAATGTAATTTATCACCAACTTCAACATTCAATATCATATTATGATTTGCATAAAAAGTTAAGTTTCCTAATTGGAAAAAATGCTGAAGTGAGAAACCGATATAAGCAAAAGCAAACAAACAAGAAAGAAGAAGTAAAAATATGCCTAAAGTAGATGGGTAGAGAAACCTCACTACTGTGTACCTAACATATGTTAAACATATGATTGCATAGACACTGACTAGGCTGAAATCAGTCATTGCAATACCTATCGATAAAAACATGTATTTTTCAATGCAGTTAAATAATATGGCTAAAGTGAAGGGAAAATGGCTACCTCCTAAAAAGATAATTGTTTCAGGTATTTAGAAAATCATTGATACTATATTGTTTTTGAATGTTTTTTGAATGAACTTTATTTTTGAATGTTTGCACATGTAAAGTGCTTGTTATAAATATTTATTTTCTATCCTTATAGTAGGCTCTTCAAGGACTGCTTAGCAAACACAAAAGCAAACTGACTCATGCAAAAATGAGTACAATGTTCTATAGTGCTCTGAGCTAAGTAAATTATTTAGTTATTTTGATTTAGTCCCAACTATATAAAATCATTAAACAGTAGTTGTGAACACTAAGTATTCCTCTATTATTTTGGAATAATTAACTTAGCTTTTGTTTGTTTGTTTTGTTTTCTAAAATGTTTTATTGTTGCATTAATAGTACATTGTTCAGAGTCCCACCAGTTTTTTTTCCCCCAGACTAAACTGCACCCATGCAGCAACTTTTGTAAATCGCAGGTGAACTTTACAACTCCATTTCAATGTTTGTGCTGAGAAAATTCACTCTCATTTTAGTATTTTCTTTAATATATTACTCATTTCCTTTTCTTGCTGTGGACTTATTTGCAAATGTATGAAAAAGGCCCTCTTTCCTTCTAGGATATATAAAAATATACAAAATTCCCCTTCTTTCTCCCAGGTCCAATTATGTTTAGGGTTCCTTTATCCCAGGAAAATATTCACACTTTTTTGTATTTCTCAATATTATTAAAAAAGTGTAAATGCAGGCATGAAAATCCTCAAAATTACACTGATTATAGGTATGATTGAAATAATACTGTTCGGTTATCTGCAGGGTGATGGAGCTGGTGCTTCTAGGAGAAGATGATGATACCAGCTAGGGATAAAGTTGGGTTTTCAGAGCCTGAAAGGACAAAGAGGTGGTGGGTTCTGTGACTGGCCATGATACTCATGAAGGATAGAAAAGGTGCCCAGTCATAGATGCTTGGGCAATAGGCATTAAGCATCACGACCTTGGAAGCTTCAGTGAAAGAGGTGGATGCTTCCACTTTCTAACAGACCCTGGGAGCTAGAAGAAAAGAACAGAGACAAATACATACATACATACATACATACATAAAAACTTATGCTTCTAAAAGAGGTCTCAGATCTGGATATGATTCCATTCCAAAAGGTAAATAAATGTGACATTTTTTTCATTCTACACATAGTGAAGAAAAATATACCTCATAAAAAATATAATAAAATAAGAATCTGAAATATAAAAGTTCTCTTCCTTAGAAAATATACACCAATATTTGGGAAAGATTCTTAGTTTATTATAACAAGTTTCTATTGATTTATTAAGGATAGGATTAGTGCATGGAAAGTATTACAGTTTGGGGATTAGTGCCTGGAGAGTATTACAGTTTTGCGATATAATTTTTAAAATGCTGTCCTGACCCAGTTTTGAGGCCTTGGTTAGGACTGGTTGTTCCCCTCTTTGAGTATCCCATTAAATACACACCCCCAAATCACCTCCTATGTTGGGATCTAACACACTGGGCCAGTATATATCCAACTTACTCATCCCAAGGTGAGGTATCAGACAGAGATAAACTTTATGCCCCAGAGCCTACTGAAATCATAAAAATTGCCAATCCTAAACCTGCTTAGCCTGCCTTATCCATTCCTTCCCGTGGAAACCACAAAGAAAATGCTTACCCACAGTCCCCATTTTCCCTCTGCCTTATGACCAACTCCAGTGCTTCCCCTGAGTGACCCTGGGTGGCTATAGTCTCCCCAAAGAACTCTGAGTAATGAAACTGTAAACACTTTCTGTATTTCTCTCTAGATGTGCATCTGGCTTCACCATCCCTCACTCAAGGTAATATGGTTAAAACAGTTTCTCAAGTACATTCACATTCATTACCAGAGCCCGTGTGCACCTGAGGTTGGGAAGTAGGGTCAGTGGCCTTTTTGCTGGGTCCCAGTATGGCTCCCAAATGATGATTTCTTCTCATAAATGAAGTCCTTCTCTTTTGATGCTCTTGCCATTAGAGTTGACTATTTTCTATCTTACCTTAGTTAAGACACTGCAACCAGGTGTGTTCTTGGTTCACTCCTTCATGTCCTGCCATTATTCTGGGTGAATTCAATGTGTATTTGTCCATGTATTCCACACTATAGCATGTTGCTTCATATATGTTGTTTGACCTGTTTGTCTACTGATCTTGACCTTTGTTCATCTTCAACTTCTTGGTCCCCCAGGCACACTTGGATGTCCTTCACTTCTAAAATCATTTCTGGTCAGAAGTCCAAAATCAGTCTCTTAGAGCTAAAATCAATGTCACAGGCCTGGCTTCTTCTAGAAAAAAATATATTTCCTTGCCTTTGCTAGCTTTTAGAGACCAAATTATTCTTTGGTCTTTGATCATGGTCTCTTCCTTAATCTTAAGATTAAGATTAATCTTAATCTTCCTTAATCTTCCTTAATCTTAATCTTTGGATCAATTATTCTTTGGTCATGGTCTCTTCCTTAATCTTCAAAGCCAACAGTATAGAATTGTCACATTCTGCCACTGACTCTACTTCTGTCATCATACTGCCTTCTCTCTACCTTGCCTTTAAAATAATTTGGGGGTTCTAGTTCTGGGGAAATTGAAGTAAACATATCACCCATGCTCTCCTACTGAGTACAACTATCAATCCTGGATCAATTTCATGAAGCAGTTATCTGAGGACTTCTAAAGGAAATAATAACACTCCAGATGGAGAAGGAAACTGAAATTCAAATTTCCACTGAACTGGTGGTGAGCATTTGATATCACTCCACATGATCTCAAAAACAGCCTGAAACCGAGAAGTGTGCAATAGGTGTGGACAAAGAGAATTTCAAAATAAGCACTTACTTTTGGCCTGAGGAGTTGGAAAACAGTTCCAACTGATAAGCAAAGTTAAAAAGCATTTGGGGGACAAAGGGAGAAATCATTTGTTTAGCACTATTTTATTGTTGTTGTTATTTTTCTTAATAATGGCTGCAGTGGACTTTCCTGGTGGCGCATGGGACACAGGTTCAATCCCTGATCCAGGAAGATCCCACGGGTGGAGCAACTAAGCCCGTGTGCCACAACTACTGAGCCTGCATGTCACAAGTACTGAAGCCCACATGCCTAGAGCCCGTGCTTAGCAACAAGACAAGCCACAGCAATGAGAAGCCCTCACACCACAATGAAGAGTAGCCCTTGCTTGCGGCAACTAGAGAAAGCCTGCACATAGCAATGAAGACCCAACACAGCCAAAAAAAAAATAAATAAAAATAAATTAATTAAAAAAATATAATGGCAACAGCAGCCAGTGGGACATCTTAAACTTAGAGGAAAGAGAAATGTTCTTTCTGTTGAGAGGAACTGTGCTCCTCCAGAGCACAGATCAAAATTCCCATTTAGTTTTCTTCCTCTGTCAATTTATCACTTAGACCTGGATTCAGATACAGTCTCAGGAAATACAGGACAGAATAAGGAAACTAAGCCCCTGATTTCTGGCTGGAAAACTGGGAAGAAAATACTCAGGAAGCCAGAAAATTTCAGGAAGAGTACAGTGAAGAGGAAAATCAAAAAGATGATCACAAAATGTTTTACATGAATACATGGATTAATCTCTGAGTTGTTCATGCAAGAATTTGACTATAAATAGCCTACCACAGGCACTGAGATTCAAATTCAATGTAAATGCTAAAAAATACCCTGAAATGACATGGGAACCAAGCCCATAAAAGTTACATCAGAGCTTGCATCTTGAGTGTAACATGGCCAAATGCATGCTAAAACAAAACAAATCAAATCAAAAGAACAATACTCGTCATAGGATTAAGACCCAGACTTTTGCATTGTAACTGTCAAAAGGTTTAGTAAACAATTATATTGCTTGGCATACAAAGGATGACGAAAATCTCAACTCAAAAATGAAAATACAGAGGCTTCCCTGGTGGCACAGTGGTTGACAGTCCGCCTGCCAATGCTGGGGACACGGGCTCGTGCCCCGGTCTGGGAAGATCCCACATGCTGTGGAGTGGCTGGGCCCGTGAGCCATGGCTGCTGAGCCTGTGCATCTGGAGCCTGTGCTGCACAATGGGAGAGGCCACAACAGTGAGAGGCCCATGTAAGGCAAAAAAAAAATGAAAAGACAAATGAGAGATACCAATCCAGCAATAACAAAGATGTAGAAATTATCAGAAAAAAAATTTAAAGCAGCTTTTATAACCATACTCCAACAAGTAAAGAAACACATTCTTTAAATAAACAGAAAGACGGGCTCAGCAAAGAAATAGATGACATAAAGAAGAACTAAATTGAAATTCTAAAACTGAAAAATAAAACAAAGAAAAAAAAATTCCCGAGATGAGCTCAATAACATAGTGGGTATGACAAAGGGTCAATTAACTTGAAGATATATCAATAAAATGTATCCAATCTAACAACAGAGATAAAAATTGAAAAAAGTAAAGAGAGCCTCAGTGACTTGTTGGACAATACCAGAAGGTCTAACATTTATGTCACTGAAGTCCCAGAAGAGAGGGAAAAGAGTATGAAGAATAAAACACATTTAAAGAAATAATGACTAAGAATTTCCCAAATTTGATGAGAGAAATAAACAGAATCCAAATGCTCATCAACTCCAAGCAGGATCAACTCTAAGAAATCTATTCCTAGATGCATTGGAATAAAATTCCTGAAAAGTAAAGAGAAATAAAAGTACTGAAGGCAACCAGAGAAAAATAACATTTCATGTAGGGGAGAAATGATTCAAATAACTGTGGACTTTTCATTGGAAACCATGGATGCCATAAGAAATGGAATAAAATTTATAAACTATAGAAATAAAAGAATTATCAACTAGCTTTCTAGATCCAGGGGAAATATACTTTAGAACTGAAGGTAAAATAAAAGTATTTTGAGATAAAAGAAAACTAAGAAAATTAATTATCTAACAGATACACTCTAAAAGATATGCTAAAGGCTTTTTATATAGAAGGTAAATGACCTAGAGGGAAATTTAGAACATTAGGAATAAAGGAAGCATAGTATAAATTAGAGCTTCTTGGATAAATATATTAGAGTATTCTTCACCTCTTAAATTCTTTAATATAATGACTGAAAGAAAAATATGTAACATTACCTGAGGATTTTTCAATGTAAGTAAATGTAATACAAATAACAATTACTACATGGAAGGTGGGGGGTGGAGATAAAGAGGAATAGATGGTGGCAAGTTCTCTACATTTTATTTGAAGTGGTTAAATATCAATCTCAAGTAGACTCTAAACACTAAGTATACATATTTTAATACTGAGCAATCACTAAAATATTATACAGAGATATAGGAAGAAATCAATACATTCATTTAAAGACAGTATTAAACTATTCAAATTATCTAAATCTGCAAGAAGAGGGAAATAAAATAATTAAAAAAGGGGGAAAGAAACAGAAAACACATAATAAAATGATAGCCTTGAATTCACACAAATCAATAATAATATTAATATAAATTGATCTAGGCACATAAATTTAAAAATGGAGATCATAAGAATAGAATTTTAAAAAGACCCAAGTATCTGCTGTCTACATTTAACCACATTAAATAAAATTATATAAGTAGATTGAAAGTAAAAGGATGGAAATTAACACAACATGCAAACTTTCATCAAAAGAAAATTTGAATGAAACTATTAATATAAGACAAATTAGACTTCAGAGCAGAGGAAATAACAGGGATAAAGAGGGGTGTTACATAAAATATAACAATCTACCAAGAAGTTCTAGCAATCCAAAATATGTATGCACCAAAGTAGAAAGCTTCAAAACGCATAAAGGATAAAACGATAGAACCTAAAGGAGAAATAGAATAATCCACAATTATATTTTGAGACTTCAGTACACTTTTCTCAACAACTGTTAAAACTACTAGTGAAAAAAATCAGCAAGGATATAGAAGAACTATATCCAACAATTTGGATCCAATTGACATTTATAGGACATTCTACACAACAACAACATAATATATACCCTTTCTAAGTGCCCACAAAACATTAACCAAAATAGACAATATCTTAGTCATAAAATAACCTCAACAAAATTAAAATAGTTGAAATCATCAGTGTGTTCTCTGATTATAATGGAATTAAATTACACATTGATAACATAAAGATAATTGGAAAATCTCCAGCACTTGGAAACTAAACAACACACTTCAAAATAATTCTTCTTTTGAAAAATAAATCTCAAGAGAAATTAGAAAATATTTCAAATTGATTGAAAATACAACATATAAAAATTTATATGGTGGAGTCAAATAGTGTTTAGAGAAAAATTTACAGCATTAAATATTTATACTAGTACAGAAGAAATACTTCAAATAAACTATTTAAGCTTCTACCTAAAGAAATAAACAAATTTAAAAAATCATGATAAACCTAAAGGAAGTAGAAGGAAGGAAATAATAAAGAGCAGAAATCAATAAAACTGAAATAAAATGAACCAAAGACCACTTTTTAGAAGATCAATGCAATTAATAAACATTTAGCCACACCAAAAATTTAAAAAAAAAACATAAATCATTAATATCAAAAACTAAAGAGAGATATCACTAGAGATTGCACAGACATTAAAATGATAATAAAGGAAAATGGCACATAACTCAATGAAAATAAATACAATTTAGATGAACTATACCAATTCTTTGAAAATCATAAATTGTCAAAATTCATCCAAGAAGAAATAGATAACATGAATAGTTCTATTTTATTAAAGAAATTGAATTTATTGTTAAAAGACTTTGGAGAAATCTCCAGACCTAGAAAGTTTCATTGATTAATTCTACCAAACATTTAAAGAGTAAATAACAACAAGCCCACAAAATTTCTTTCAAGAAATATAGGAGGGAACACTTCCCAAATCATTTTATAAGGCTAGAATTACTCTGACACCAAGGCCAGACACAAACAGTACAAAAACAAACAAAAGTAAAAAAAATCCTATAGATCAAGTTCTCCCATGAACATAGGCACAAATATGTTTAATAAAATTCTAGTAAGTCAAACCCAGCAATACAGAAAAGCACAATACACCATGAACAAGTGACATTTATTCTGGGAATGCAAGGATAGTTCAAAATTTAGAAATTAAGCAATGTAATCTACCATATTGCAGACTAAGGATGAAAAAACACATGATCATATCAACTGATGCTCAAAGAAGTATTTGACAAAATTCAAACTACATATATGATAAACAAAACTCAGCAAATGAGGAATTGAAGCAAACTTCCTTCACATGGTAGAGATCATCTACAGGAAATCTACAGTTCACAATATTTCAAATGATAAAAAAAAAAAATTACTTACTTCTTCCAAAGACCAGGAATAATGTCAAAATGCCCACTGTTACCACTCCTATGCAACATACTGAATTTCCTAGTCAGTGCAATAAGTCAAGAAAAATGAATCTCTAAGACATACAGTTTGCAAAGGAAAAATAAAACTCTCCATTTGTAAATTATGCCATTGTCTATATAGAAAATTTCATAAGATCTACTAAAAAGGAAACTGGAAGCCCAAATCAGAAAATGATACCATTTACAAAAGCTTCAAATGAATAAAATACATAGGTATAAATCTAAACTAACAGGTGCAGTTTTTGTATTCTGAAAATTATAAACATTGATTAAAGATATTGAAGAAACCTTAAATAAATGGAGATACATATTATGTTTATTATTTGGAAGATTTCATATAGTTAACAAGTTAATATTCTCCAAATTGATCCAAAGATCTAACACAATTCTGCATAAAATCCCAGAATTTTTTCTATATCTACAGACAAACTGATTCTAAAATGTATACATAAAAGCAAAAGACTTGCAACAGCCAAAACAATTTTGATGAAAAAGAACAAAAATAGAGGACTCACACTATTTAATTAAAAAAAAAATAATATACAATGGGACTTCCCTGGTGGCACAGTGGTTAGGAGTCCACCTGCCAATACAAGGGATGCGGGTTTGTGCCCTGGTCTGGGAGGGTACCGTGTGCTGTGGAGAGGCTGGACCCATGTGCCACAACTACTGAGCTTGCGCTCTGGAGCCCACAAGCCACAAAAAAGAAAAAAAAAATAATATACAATGGCAGAAATCAAGGTAGTGTGATTTTGGTGAAGGTACAGTCACATTAATCAATGGAACAGAACAGAGTCAAAGAACAGACTGCCCCCACAAATATGGCAAATTGATTTTTGACAAAGATAAAAGCAATTCAATTGACAAAGGATTGTCTTCTTAAAAATAGTATTAGATTAATTATACCTCCATATGTTAGTAAATAAACAAACAGATACACTAGACTACCTTAATATAAACCTCACATCTTACATGGATCATGGATTTAAACATAAGACTGAAACCCAGCAAGACCCTGTGGGGCTCCTGGGCACAAAAGCCTTTCTGTGTCCTGTTTCTTGTTTGTAGGAAATAGTCTTTATTCAGCCTCCATGACCTTTGCTTAGTTCCAAAGGGCATGTTCAAACTGTTGCTAATTAGGGAAGGAAGGGGATGCAGAGACAGGGAGGAGCAGTCAAGAAACAATAGTGCAGCTGTGAGGCAGAGTCCTGGTTCCTCTTCAAGGGCTACACATAACAATATCTTTGAGCTCTTCTTAAGAAGTAACCCCCCCCCCCCAACAAATGGAAGATGTTAACTACTTGATGGAACATTCTTCATTCCAGAGAGAAAGTCACAGTTCAATAACCTCAAGAACCATGAGACCACCTGACGCCAGAGGATATTTGTATTGAAGGAATGCAGGCCCTGCAGCCACCCTGATCCTTATCAGGAACCCCACCCCTTGACTCTAAGACTCCTCACAACCCCCTGTGTCGGGACACACAGTTTTGAGGGCATTAGCCTGCTTTTGCCCTCTTTGCCTGGCAAAGAAATAAGGCTATTATTTTCTGCTTCACCCAAAACTCTCCAAGATTCAATTTAGTACCAGTGTACAGAGGCTGAATTTCAGCTACAAGACATGAAACTATAAAACTTCTAGAAGAAAATTTTCTAGGAGAAAAGTTTTGTGATCTTGGGTTAGGTTCTTAAATAAGATATCAAAAACACAGTCTATAAAATTTAAAAAATATTACCTTTATCAAAAAATTTTAAATCTCCTTTGTAAAAGACGTTGTAAGAAAAATGAAAATACAAATTATAGACAGGGACAAAATATTTACAAATACATATTTGACAAACAATATGTATCCAGAATAAATTAAAAAGTATTCACATACCTAAACTTTGTGTAGTAATATACTGGATAGAAATACATAAAATTATTAACAACAATGACAAAATGATCAAATCTCGATAGCAATGAAACAAACAACCCTGTTAAAAATAGACAAAATATTTAAACAGACACTTGCGAAGAGGATATACGGAAGACAAACAAGCATGTGAAAAGATGTACAATATCATTAGACATTAGGGAAATGCTAATTATAACCATGGTAGGATACTGTTACACATCTACTAGGACAGTTATAAACAAAATCAAAAAACAAAACAAAACAAAAAAACTGGCAGTGGTGCTAGTGCTGGCTAGAATGAGAAATCTAGAACTCTCATATATTTCTGATGAGATTTAATTATTACAACCATTCTGGAAAACTGTTTGGCAGTTAGTCATAAAGTGAAACATACAGTTATCATATGCCACTGTGATTTCCATCCTAGGTATTTAGGTAAAAACTTACATTCGTGCAAAAACCTGCACATAAATGTGTGTAGAAAACCTATTCATAATTGACCCAGACTGGAAACATACCAAATATTCTTTGACAAATAAATGGAAAAACAAACTGTGGTAAATCTGTACAATGGAACACTACTAATACTAGAACTAATAAAAAGAAACAAACTACTGATACATGCAGCAGTATCAATGTGTCTCAAAGGAGCTATGCTGAGTAAAGAAGCCAGTCTCTTAAGGTTACACACTGTATGATTCCATTTATACGACACTTTGAAAAGGCAACACTAGAGTGAGGAGAGGAGAATGATAGCCATGCTTTACGCATAGCACATGGGAGGTTTCTAAAGATGCTAAAATTGTTTAGTATCCTGACTGTCGTGGTGGATACCTGAATCTGTGTGTGTGTGAAAACCCAGAGCTGTACACCATAAAAAAGCCAATTTCACTGTACATTAATACAATAAGTAAAATTTTTGAATATCTCTAAGTCCACAGAAGAGAAAAGATCATTTCATTTGCCCCCAGCCTTTCACTCATACTCCAGGCACACCTGAATTTTTTCCAATATTATTTTATTCATATCCTATATTGTGTAGGGGGAGAAACAGTGTGGGCAACAGTCGTGTTGGGATCAAGGCTCAAGGGCTGGGTCAATGTTGTGTATCATGATTTTCAGGGCATTGTGAATAGAGCTACCATGTGGCACATTTCCAGGGATGTCTTTCACATTAAAACCACAGGAAGATGCCCCTGGGAGGGGTCTTGACTATGAAAGCCTTGAAATCACAAAACAGTATTCCCTACCTCCACCCTTTATACACAAATTGTTTGTGATAATTCAACTTTTATTAGTAGTGGAACTTTATTTTTGTATCTTAAGCCTTTAATGTTTATTTGAAATGCCAGTTTGGGGGTAGGTCACTCTCTAAACTACTATATTGGTATGCTTATCAAGTAGTGGCTGTCCCTTTTAAAAGGTCTTTTTTTTCCCTTTTTTTTTAAACATATATATTGGAGTATAATTGCTTTACAGTGGTGTGTTAGTTTCTGCTTTATAACAAAGTGAATCAGTTATACATATACATATGTTCCCATATCTCTTCCCTCTTGCATCTCCCTCCCTCCCATCCTCCCTATCCCACCGCTCCAGGTGGTCACAAAGAAACGAGCTGATCTCCCTTTGCTATGCAGCTGCTTCCCAATAACTATCAACCTTACGTTTGGTAGTGTATATATGTCCATGCCTCTCTCTCGCTTTGTCACAGCTTACCCTACACCCTCCCCATATCCTCAAGTCCATTCTCTAGTAGGTCTCAGTCTTTATTCCTGTCTCACCCCTAGGTTCCTCATGACAGGTTTTTTTTCTTAAATTCCACATATGTGTGATAGCATACGGTATTTGTCTTTCTCTTTCTGACTTACTTCACTCTGTATGACAGACTCTAGGTCTATCCACCTCATTACAAATAGCTCAATTTTGTTTCCTTTTATGGCTGAGTAATATTCCATTGTATATATGTGCCACATCTTCTTTATCCATTCATCTGATGATGGACACTTATGTTGTTTCCAACTCGGCACTATTGTGAATAGAACTGCAATGAATATTTTGGTACATGACTCTTTTTGAATTATGGTTTTCTCAGGGTGTATGCCCAGTAGCGGGATTGCTGGGTCATATGATAGTTCTATTTGTAGTTTTTAAGGAACCTCCATACTGTTCTCCATAGTGGCTGAACCAATTCACATTCCCCCCAGCAGTGCAAGAGGGTTCCTTTTTCTCCACACCCTCTCCAGCATTTAGTGTTTCTAGATTTTTTGACAATGGCCATTCTGACTGGTGTGAGATGATATCTCATTGTAGTTTTGATTTGCATTTCTCTAATGAGGTTGAGAATTCTTTCATGTGTTTTTTGGCAGCCTGTATATCTTCCTTGGAGAAATGGCTATTTAGGCCTTCTGTCCATTTTTGGATTGGGTTGTTTGTTTGTTTGTTATTGAGCTGCATGAGCTGCTTGTAAATTTTGGAGATTAATCCTTTGTCAGTTGCTTCATTTGCAAAAAATTTCTCCCATTCTGAGGGTTGTCTTTTGGTCTTGTTTATGGTTTCCTTTGCTGTGAAAAAGCTTTGAAGTTTCATTAGGTCCCATTTGGTTATTTTTGTTTTTATTTCCATTTCTCTAGGAGGTGGGTCAGAAAGGATCTTGCTGTAATTTATGTCATAGAGTGTTCTGCCTATGTTTTCCTCTAAGAGTTTGAGAGTTTCTGGCTTACATTTAGGTCTTTAATCCATTTTGAGCTTATTTTTGTGTTTGGTGTTAGGGAGTGATCTAATCTCATACTTTTACATGTAACTGTCCAGTTTTCACAGCATCACTTATTGAAGAGGCTGTACTTTCTCCACTGTACATTCTTGCCCCCATTATCAAAGATAAGGTAACCATATGAGTGTGGGTTAATCTCCAGGCTTTCTATCCTGTTCCATTGATCTATCTTTCTGTTTTTGTTCCATTACCATACTGTCTTGATTACTGTAGCTTTGTAGTATAGTCTGAAGTCAGGGAGCCTGATTCCTCTAACTCCATTGTTCACTCTCAAGATTGCTTTGGCTATTCAGGGTCTTTTGTGTTTCCATACAAATTATGAAATATTTTGTTCTAGTTTTGTGAAAAATGCCAGTGGTAGTTTGGTAGGGATTGCATTGAATCTGTAGATTGCTTTGGGTAGTAGAGTCATTTTCACAATGTTGATTCTTCCAATCCAAGAACATGGTATATCTCTTCTTCTACTTGTATCATCTTTCATTTCTTTCATCAGTGTCTTATAATTTTCTGCATACAGGTCTTTTGTCTCCTTAGGTAGGTTTATTCCTAGATATTTTATTCTTTTTGTTGCAATGGTAAATGGGAGTGTTTTCTTGATTTCACTTTCAGATTTTTCATCATTAGTGTATAGGAATGCCAGAGATTTCTGTGCATTACTGTTGTATCCTGCTACTTTGCTAAATTCATTGATTAGCTCTAGTAGTTTTCTGGTAGCATCTTTAGGATTCTCTATGTATAGTATCATGTCATCTGCAAACAGTGACAGCTTTACTTCTTCTTTTCCGATTTGGATTCCCTTTATTTCCTTTTCTTCTCTGATTTTTGTGGCCAAAACTTCCAAAACTATGTTGAGTAATAGTGGTGAGAGTGGGCAACCTTGTCTTGTTCCTGATCTTAGTGGAAATGCTTTCAGTTTTTCACCATTGAGGATGATGTTGGCTGTGGGTTTGTCAATATGGCCTTTATTATGTTGAGGAAAGTTCCCTCTATGCTTACTTTCTGCAGGGTTTTTATCATAAATGGGTGTTGAATTTTGTCAAAAGATTTCTCTGCATCTATTGAGAGGATCATATGGTTTATCTCCTTCAATTTGTTAATATGGTCTATCATGTTGATTGATTTGCGTATATTGAAGAATCCTTGCATTCCTGGCATAAACCCCACTTGATCATGGTGTATATCCTCTTAATGTGCTGTTGGATTCTGTTTGCTAGTACTTTGTTCAGGATTTTTGCATCTATATTCATCAGTGATATTGGCCTGTAGTTTTCTTTCTTTGTGGCATCCTTGTCTGGTTTTGGTATCAAGGTAATGGTGGTCTCTCAGAAAGAGTTTGGGAGTCTTCCTCCCTCTGCTAAATTTTGGAAGAGTTTGAGAAGAATAGGTGTTAGCTCTTCTCTAAATGTTTGATAGAATTCACCTGGGAAGCCATCTTGTCCTGGCTTTTGTTGTTTGGAAGATTTTTAATCACAGTTACAATTTCAGTCCTTGTGACTGGTCTGTTCATATTTTCTATTTCTTCCTGTTTTAGTCTTGGCAGCTTGTGCATTTCTAAGAATTTATCAATTTCTTCCTGGTTGTCCATTTTATTGGCATAGAGTTGCTTGTAGGAATCTTTCATGATCTTTTGTATTTCTGCAGTGTCACTTTTTACTTCTCCTTTTTCATTTCTAATTCCATTGATTTGAGTCTTCTCCCTTTTTTTCTTGATGAGTCTGGCTAATGGTTTATATATTTTGTTTATCTTTCCAAAGAACCAGCTTTCAGTTTTATGGATCTTTGCTATTGTTTCCTTCATTTCTTTTTAATTTATTTCTGATCTGATCTTTATGATTTCTTTCCTTCTGCTAACTTTGCTTTTTTTTTTTTTTTTTTTTTTTTTTGTTCTTTCTCTAATTGCTTTAGGTGCAAGGTTCGGTTGTTTATTTGAGATGTTTCCTGTTTCTTAAGGTAGGATTGTTTTGCTATAAACTTCCCTCTTAGAACTGCTTTTGCTGCATCCTATAGGTTTTGGGTCGTTGTGTCTCCATTGTCATTTGTTTCTAGGTATTTTTTGATTTCCTCTTCGATTTCTTCAGTGATCACTTCGTTATTAAGTAGTGTATTGTTTAGCCTCCTTTTGTTTGCAGTTTGTACAGGTATTTTCCTGTAATTGATATCTAGTCTCACAGTGTGTTGGTCAGAAAAGATACTTGATACTGTTTCAATTTTCTTATATTTACCAAGGCTTGATTTGTGACCCAATATATGATCTATCCTGTATAATGTTCCATGAGCACTTTAGAAAAATGTGTATTCTTTGGGTTTTGGATGGAATGTCCTATAAATATCAATTAAGTCTATCTTGTTTAATGTATCATTTAAAGCTTGTGTTTCCTTATTTATTTTCATTTTGGATGATTTGTCCATTGGTGAAAGTAGAGTGTTAAATTCCCCTGCTATGAATGTGTTACTGTTGATTTCCCCTTTTATGGCTGTTAGTATTTGCCTTATGTATTGAGGTGCTCCTATGTTGGGTGCATAAGTATTTACAATTGTTATATCTTCTTCTTGGATCGATCCTTTGATCATTATGTAGTGTTCTTCTTTGTCTCTTCTAATAGTCTTTATTTAAAAATCTATTTTGTGTGATATGAGTATTGCTACTCCAGCTTTCTTTTGGTTTCCATTCGCATGGAATATCTTTTTCCATCTCCTTTCTTTCAGCCTGTATGTGTCTCTAAGTCTGAAATGGGTCTCTTGTAGAGAGCATATATATGGGTCTTTTTTTTGTGTCCATTCAGCCAATCGGTGTCTTTTGGTGGGAGCAAAAGACACTTACATTTAAGGTAATTATCAATATGTATGTTCCTATTCCCATTTTCTTAATTGTTTTGGGTTCGTTATTGTAGGTCTTTTTCTTCTCTTGTGTTTCTTCCCTAGAGAAGTTCCTTTAGCATTTGTTGTAAAGCTGGTTTGGTGGTGCTGAACTCTCTCAGCTTTTGCTTGTCTGTAAAGGTTTTAATTTCTACATCAACTCTGAATGAGATCCTTGCTGGGTACAGTAATCTTGGTTGCAAGTTTTTCTCCTTCATCACTTTAAATATGTCCTGCCAGTCCCTTCTGGCTTGCAGAGTTATGGTTGAAAGATCAGCTGTTAACGTTATGGGGATTCCCTTGTGTGTTATTTGTTGTTTTTCCCTTGCTGCTTTTAATATGTTTTCTTTGTATTTAATTTTTGACAGTTTGATTAATGTGTCTTGGCATATTTCTCCTTGGATTTATCCTGTATGTGATTCTCTGTGCTTCCTGGACTTGATTAACTATTTCCTTTCCCCTATTAGGGAAGTTTTCAACTCTAATCTCTTCAAATATTTTCCCAGTCCCTTTCTTTTTCTCTTCTTCTTCTGGAACCCCTATAATTCAAATGTCGGTTTGTTTAATGTTGTCCCAGAGGTGTCTGAGACTGTCCTCAGTTCTTTTCATTTTTTTTTTCTTTATTCTGCTCTGCAGTAGTTATTTGCACTATTTTATCTTCCAGGTCACTTATCCGTTCTTCTGCCTCTGTTATTCTGCTATTGATCCCATCTAGAGTATTTTTAATTTCATTTATTGTGTTGTTCATCATTGCTTGTTTCATCTTTAGTTCTTCTACGTCCTTGTTAAATGTTTCTTGCATTTTGTCTATTCTATTTCCAAGATTTTGCATCATCTTTACTATCATTTTTCCAAATTATTTTTCAGGTAGATTGCCTATTTCCTCTTCATTTATTATGTTTGGTGAGTTTTTATCTTGCTCCTTCATCTGCTGTGTGTTTTTCTGTCTTCTCATTTTGCTTATCTTACTGTGTTTGGGGTCTCCTTTTTGCAGGCTACAGGTTGGTGGTTCCCATTGTTTTTGGTGTGTGTCTGCAGTGGCTACGTTTGCTTCAGTGGGTTGTGTAGTCTTCCTGGTGGAGGGGACTAGTGCCTGTGCTCTGGTGGGTGAGGCTGGATATTGTCTTTCTGGTGGGTGTGTCCATGTCTGGCGGTGTGTTTTGGGGTGTCTGTGGACTTATTATGATTTTAGGCAGCCTCTCTGCTAATAGGTGGGGTTGTGTTCCTGTCTTGCTAGTTGTTTGGCATAGGGTGTCCAGCACTGTAACTTGCTGGTCATTGAGTGAAGCTGGCTGCTGGTGTTGTAATATAGATCTCTGGGAGATTTTCACCATTTGATATTATGTGGAGCTGGGAGGTCTCATGTGGGCCAGTGTCCTGAAGTTGGCTCTCCCGCCTCAGAGGCACAGCACTGACTCCTGGCTGCATCACTAAGATCCTTTCATCCACACAGCTCAGTATAAAAGGGAGAGAAAGTAGAAATAAAGAATTAATAGAAATAGAAAGAAACAAAGAAAGGAGGGAGAAAGGGAGGAAAGAAGGAAGGAAGGAAGGAAGGAGGGAAGGATGGAGGGAATGAAGAAATAAAGAAAGAAGATAAAGTAAAATAAAATAAAGTATGATAAAATAAAATAAAGTTATTAAATAAAAGATAGTTGTTAAGAAAAATAAATTAAATAAAAAAAAAATTATGGATAGAGCCCTAGGAGAAATGGTGGAAGCAAAGCTATAAAGACAAAATCTCACAGAGAAGCATACACATACACACTTACAAAAAGAGGAAAAGGGGAAAAGATCATAAATCTTGCTCTCAAAGTCCACCTCCTCAATTTGGGATTATTTGCTGTGTAAAGGAGGGAAGGAAGGAAAGAAAGAAAGAAAGAAGATAAAGTAAAATAAAATAAAGTAAGATAAAATAAAATAAAGTTATTAAAATAAAAAATAATTATTAAGAAAAAAAGTTTTTTTTTAATTAAAAAAAAAAAATGGACGAATAGAACCCTAGGACAAATGGTGGAAGCAAAGCTATACAGACAAAATCTCCCACGGAAGCATACACATACACACTCACAAAAAGAGGAAAAGGGGAAAAAAATCATAAATCTTGCTCTCAAAGTCCACCTCCTCAATGTGGGATGATTCGTTGTCTATTCATGTATTCCACAGATGCAGGGTACATCAAGTTGATTGTGGAGCTTTAATCCGCTGCTTCTGAGGCTGCTGGGAGAGATTTCCCTTTCTCTTCTTTGTTCTCATCTCCCGGGGCTCAGCTTTGGATTTGGCCCTGCCTCTGCTTGTACGTCGCCTGAGTGCGTCTGTTCTTTGCTCAGACAGGACAGGGTTAAAGGAACAGCTGCTTTGGGGACTCTGGCTCACTCAGGCCGGGGGAAGGGAGGGGTACGGAGTGTGGGGCGAGCCTGTGGCGGCAGAAGCCGGCGGGACGTTGCATCAGCCTGTGGCATGCTGTGCGTTCTCCCGGGGAAGTTGCCCCTGGACCCCGGGACCCTGGCAGTGGCGGGCTGCACAGGATCCCCGGAAGGGTGTTGTGGATAGTGACCTGTGCTCACACACAGGCTTCTTGGTGGCAGCAGCAGCAGCCTTAGTGTCTTATGCCCGTCTATGTGGTCCGCACTTTTAGCCGCGGCTCACACCAGTCTCTGGAGCTCCTTTAAGCAGCGCTCTTAATCCCCTCTCCTCGAACACCAGGAAAGAAAGAGGGAAGAAAAAGTCTCTTGCCTCTTCGGCAGGTCCAGACTTTTTCCCGGACTCCCTCCTGGCCAGCTGTGGTGCACTAACCCCCTGCAGGCTGTGTTCTCGCTGCTAACCCCAGTTCTCTCCCTGCGCTCCAAAGGAAGCCCGAGCCTCAGCTCCCAGCCCCGCCCGCCCCGGCGGGTGAGCAGACAAGCCTCTCGGGCTGGTGAGTGCCGGTCGGCACCCATCCTCTGTGCATGAATCTCTCCGCTTTGCACTCCGCACCCCTGTTGCTGTGCTCTCCTCCGTGGCTCCAAAGCTTTCTCCCTCTGCCACCCGCAGTCTCCGCCCGCAAAGGGGCTTCCTAGTGTGTGGAAACTTTCCTCCTTCACAGCTCCCTCCCACTGTTGCAGGTCCCATCCCTATCCTTTTGTCTCTGTTTTTTCTTTTTTCTTTTGCCCTACCCAGGTATGTGGGGAGTTTCTTGCCTTTTGGGAGGTCTGAGTTCTTCTTCCAGCGTTCAGTAGGTGTTCTGTAGGAGTTGTTCCACGTATAGATGTATTTTTGGTGTATCTGTGGGGAGGAAGGTGATATCCGCATCTTACTCTTCCACCATCTTCCCCTCGTCCTCTTTTTTTTCCCCATTTTATTTTTTAATGTGAGAGAGAAGACACTATATATATGGAGAGAGTCAAGCAAATTGTTTTGACTATACTTATGGTGTCTTACAGAAATTAGAGGCTTATAGTAGTTTAGAAATCTATGCTTCCCTTCATTTTCTTATCTGTAAAATGCTGATAATAACAGTTCTATATTATAGGGATGTTAAGGGTTAAATTAGTAGGAAAAAGAGCCTTGTATTCTGTAAGCTTTCAACAAATAAAAGCTACTTTTGTGGAAAGGAAGAGGCAGAGAAACAGCAGAGGAATTGATAATGTTGACTATTTAATTTTACCTAGGGCTGGAGCAGTCAGTCTAAACTAACCCAGATATAAGGAGAGATCTACAGTCCATGGCCTCAGGTGATAATTCTCAGACCTACTCCCTGGTCTCTTTAGTAGGCTGGTGGCTATTTGCAAAGCTAGCTAAGTATTATTGGATCCTAAAAAAAAAAGAAAAAATAAAAATAAAACAAACAAAAACTGTCTCTTCTTGTCTTTTAATTCAAGTTGTGAAATCCTATGCAGTCTAACCCTGAAAGGGATTCCCATGGTGTGGTACACACTAGAGCAATTAACTGATTACTGCTGTTCAGGAAATGTAGTCTTTGGCACAGTAATATACACCTCCTCCCAGCAAGTCACAGTCTTGTTTATCATTATTGGTTTGGACTCTTCTGAGAGTCTTTGACACATAAGATAAGGCTCATATCCAAGCCAATTTGAATTAATTTCTTCCATAAGATTATATGAAACACTGGCAAATGCTTTCCAAAAATCAGAATCCCTTACATTTTCCTCTATTTCCTCACTTCTCTCCCATTTACATTACCTAGAATTAAGTATCCATATTGACCTGAAAACGGCTCCTTTGTTTTATACAGTTATGGATGATTTACCTACTGAAACATTATTGGGTAGAATAATAGTCAAAGTTTTAAAGCTGGAAGTGATGAAGCAAATTATGGTTTTATTCATGGATTGGAAATAGCAATAACTTCTTAAGTTTATTTTCTAGTAAAGATCACAGGTAGTTTCTTCCACCTTTTAACCAAGACCTTATTTAACCCACTTTACCTCTTTCTTCTCCTGAATATAAGCTTTTAGCAATAATAGCTACATCTCTAGTCACTTCAGTGTTTCCTCATGCAATTATACATGTGCACTTGACCACCTCCTAACCTTTGAGGAAAGTTAAACTTCTTTTATCCACCAGATTTAGAGTAGCTTGTCACCGCTGGTCTTCTGTCAACATCACCCAGTTGGCCCACCTTTACATGTATAGACCTTTCTACTCTTCAGAGAGTTAGGATCTTTAAGGGAGGAAGCATGGTGATATAAAATGACACTTTTATTGGAAGAATATTTATTTTGTGATTGATTCCTTGCTCTGCCCCTCTGTAAGAATGTAAACTTAAGCAAGCTGCATAATCTCTTACAGCCTTTATTTACCCACTTATAAAATGAGAAGAAACTGCAGATTGTTAAGGCACCTGATGACATTTAGATGCATAGTCATGTTTGTTTCTTCCTGCTATCTTAATATTCCCTCAAGCAGGAATTTTACCACCATTGCTATTGACAGACTCACTATTGAACACTTTCTGTTTAAATATTCTTAGACCAGGTATGCCTCTTGATTTTTTTCTCTGTTCCTACCACTCACCACTATATATATGGATCCACCAAATAGTTATGTTACCTGCCTACTTCTAGGTGGCATTTGCATTTGGTAGAATACTTAGATCAAGTGTTTTATATCTAAATAGAAATTTCAATATATAAATGAATAATTGGTAAAGATGAACCCTACTTTCTCCAATGATGCATGTTTCTGCCTGTGTGTAGGGCCACATTCTTCAACCACTGAAGTAATAGCTATTCTAGAACAGTCACTGATTCCATTTGTCACTTTATTGTCAGAATCACAGGAGTGAATTAAAACCAGAGTTGTCGTTGTCATTTTTTGAGAACATTCCTTTTCCAAGCCCAATATATAGTTTGCTGTTGCACTGGACAGAAAAGCATTTCTTAACAGAAAAATGTGGTCTTTGCCTTTCCGCATGACCTTCCCTTTTTCTGAAACATCAAAACACCTTTTCCACAAATAGAGCTCTCCCAAAGTCAAAATTCTAGGACCAGACCATGTATACTAGGCTTGTTATAAAATCATCTTTTATGCATGACACTTATGCTCAGAGGAGAGACTGGATCAAAGATCAAGGAGTCTGCTGTGTGTTGACAAAGCTGCCAGAAATGGAGAGTTCCTCTCAACTTTCAGGAATTCCTGATAATAAGGACATATGCTTAGCAAGGCCACTGTTTATTCATAAGAACTTCATATGAATTAGGAAAAGATACCCCTTCTTCATATACACTGCATGGTTTGACAAAAGATGGTCTGGCTAGATTTTAATCCACACTCATCCTCTTGACCAGTGAGTGACCAGTTTACAGTTAACAGCCTACCGAAATATACATGGTGACCTAAGTGGTGAAATTACATATATTTCAATTTTCATTCTTTCTTTATGACTTTTTATATTTTCCCTTTTTCCCAAAGAGCTGTTTCTGCGTTTGGGGAAGAAAGTACAAAGAACTGTGTAAGGGAGTAAAATTTGCCACCCCAAAATGTGTCTCTTTGGCATAAGGATTATTTTAAACTGACTATTTTAAGAAACAGAAGACTCAGGAAGTTTTTATTTTTACCTCCCCCTTAAGTGTCTAAAAGAATTTAGATAGAGGACCTGATCCAGAAAAGGAGCTATCACCATAGATAACTACAGTATGATATGAACTAGGTGTGTAGACAGGGAGGAACTTAGCAAAGTCTGGTAAAATTCCTCTCCATGTCCCATTGTTTCTGTATGGTCCAGCAACATTTGTTTACCAAGCATTTGCTCTTTTTGTCTTCTGCGAATTGCCTTCCTCCTCTTTGAAGTCCTACATGTTTACCTCTTCTACTTAGCTCAGAATAGCACATAAGCCTCAATTTCCTGACTGTCCTTTGGGTTTCATACTTTTATGGAGCTCCTGTGCATACATAATTAAATTTGTTTTTTCTCCTGTTAACCTGTCTTGTTCAATTTAATTATTAGGCCAACCAGAAGAACCTAGAAGTGTAGAGGAAGATATTTTCTCACCAACAACTGCTAAAATAAAGGAAGATGCATTTCCATGTCAATACCACCAATTTTAAGGCTTGAGAAAGGATCTCCCTGTGTGAAGGAGTTATAAGGAGAAAGAGATACAGTGAACAAGACAGGGGGAAGGGGCCTGAGCAAGAGTGTGATTGGGCTCCAGTGAGAAGGTCTTTGAGCTTCCTGGGCAGACCCCTCAGAAGACAAAGACAAGGACTTCCCTGGTGGCGCAGTGGTTAAGAATCCGCCTGCCAATGCAGGGGATACGTGTTGGAGCCCTGGTCCAGGAAGATCCCACATGCCACGGAGCAAATAAGCACTAAGCCCATGTGCCACAACTACTGAGCCTGCACTCTAAAGCCCGTGAGCCACAGCTACTGAAGCCCGCACGACTAGAGCCTGTGCTCTGCAACAAGAGAAGCCCTCACAATTAAAAGCCACTGCACTGCAACAAAGAGTAGCCCCCACTCGCTGCAACTAGAGAAAGTCCACATGCAGTGACAAAGACCCAATGCAGTAAAAAATAAATAAATAAACTATTTATTTATTAAAAAAATGAAAAAGAAAAAGGAGAAGACAAAGACATATCAAAGAAAGAATGACTGTAACTGGAGCAGAAAAGCCATTTATAGCCTTTCAAACACCCTGCACCCTTATTGGTTTAGTAACAGGGGATATTCCTGCACCCCTCAATGATATCTAGAAACCACAACTAGTGGCCACACAGGCAAGAATAAGGGACATCTCATTGGTGACCTCTGTAGGTTAGTATCTAAGGACAAATACTAGTCCTCAACTGAAAAATGTTCTTCAGTACTAAGGCCCACTGAAACCTGGTTCACCCCTAGGAAGTAATGTTCATGGGAGGTGGATCCCAAAAGACTGTAGCTAATGTTTCTACCAGTCCATTAAGATGGTACCTAAAATATAATAAAATGTGAGTTATTTGAAAAAGTGATATTCAGGCACATCTTCATCCTTGGATGACAATTGTTATAATATAGGCAATCTCAATTGGAAGATGATTACCAATGTCAATTAAGGGAGGACAGTGCCTGCCATACTCCTCACTCAATCATAGCAGGGCCTTTCTCAAATGGTAGGCTCCTAGTTCCCAGACAGGATGAACTCTAAAAGATGTAATTCTTCCCTGCCTTCTGACCTTCTTCATAGTGATATGGGTTTGGTACTACTTCTTAAAATCATATTATTAGTGAGTCTTCCCTTCTTAAAAAAAGGGAAAGCTCACTAAATATAGGCAGCTGGTCCTCAGCCAGCCTGTGAAAGAGATATGTTTGTGATAGAGCAGTGGTCCCCAACCTTTTTGGCACCAGGGACGGTTTCGTGGAAGACAATTTTTCCATGGACCAGGGCAGGGGTATGGTTTCAGGATGATTCAAGCACATTACATTTACTGTGCACTTTATTTCTATTATTATTACATTGTAATATATAATGAAATAATTATACAATTCACCATAACGCAGAATCAGTGGGAGCCCTGAGCTTGTTTTCACTTACCACTCGCTGATAGGGTTTTGATATGAGTCTGAAAGCAATTGATTTTTTATGGTCTCTGTGCAGTCAAACCTCTCTGCTAAAGATAATTTGTATTTGCAGCCGCTCCCCAGTGCTAGCATCACTGCCTCAGCTCCACCTCAGATCATCAGGCATTAGGTTCTCCTAAGAAGCATGCAGCCTAGATCCCTTGCATGTGCCGTTCACAATAGGGTTTTCGCTCCTATGAGAATATAATGCCACTGCTGATCTGACAGGAGGTGGAGCTCAGACGGTAATGTGAGCGATGGGGAGTGGCTGTAAATACAGATGAAGCTTCACTTGCTTGCCTGCCACTCACCTCCTGCTGTGTGGACAGGTTCCTAACACGCCACGGACTGGTACTGGTCAGTGGCCGGGGGGTTGTGCCCCACGATAGAGGATATTTCAGGTGTCACTGACATGCCATGCCTTTCTTTCCTTTACTTCTCTCTCTCTCTCTTATTTTAATTGTGGTAAGAATATTTAACTTGATATCTATCCTCAACAGAAATGTTAAGTGTCCAATACAATATGGTTAATTATACGCACAGTGTTCTACGGTGTTCTCTAGAGCGTCTTTGTCTTGCATAATTGAGATTTTATGCCAGGTGACTACCAATTCCCCATTTTTCTGCCCTCATGATGTGATTACTCAGGCCACCTCCTCCTGGTCTGGCTTTAGCTCAAAAGACAAAACCTACTTCAATTGTCCTAGGTCCTGTCCTCTGCCACCATGCCCTGGCACAGAAACATTTTCGGGACAGAAAAGGTCTAAAATGTCTTGACATGATTGCTTGCCACAATGTTGACATCGAAGGACTTGGAATTCTGGGAGAGCAAACCACAACACAACATATGTTCATATACAAACTTCTCTTGCACGGAGAGAAAAGCTTTTGTCACCTCCCAAAATGACAGTCATCTCAAGAACCCCCACCAACCAAGTCATGAAAGGCAGAAGGAATTCATTAAGGGGTGTATTCTCTGTTCAAAGCTGAAGATGACCTCTGGGTGACAATCAGAAATAATGGGCTAAACACTTAGCTGGAAAATCTTTACCTTTCTTGTTGACCTCTCCTTTCTACTGCTTTACATACTCTAGTAGGATGAGAAAAAAAAAATGATAGGGAACAAAAAGGTAGAATTTCACCATCTCAGTCTGTATGTGATCAAGATAATTTGAGGAATTGCATTCACTCACAGTATGAAAACATTTTGTCTGGTCCAAAGTAATTTAATTCCATCCAAATTTGAGTGAAGGCCCTTGGGTGATGAGGTTTCAGCCTCTGTCAAAGAGGGAAGTGACAGCTGGGGGAAGTGACCAGGTACACAGCTGAATAACCACATTTCCATAAGAATGGATGTGACCTCCTGATTTACAGAGCACCAGAACTTTGCCTTGAAGATTCCAGAAATAAATATATATGCAACAAAAACTGTATAAACAGAGAAAAAAAGAACCCCTGCTCCCCACAGACCTGCCTGGGCTTAGGGAGAGGCCATTGGCTTGCTGGTGATGTGATAAGACAGTCTGCAAGCTGAGCTCTCCTTGCCCCACACCGAGAGACAGGCAAGGCCAAGTTGCTGAGTTCAACAGGAATATTTCACTAAGTCTGTGAAACCTATCATTGTTCACAGTGCCACACCATGGAAAATTGGAAAAGCAGAACAAATACAGAATTTGCTAGCAAAATGTCGACCGTCCCCAAAAAGCAATTGCATAGGTTAGGGTGTCTTGTTTCAAAGAAATAGAAAAACTCACAGAAAAACTTAGACCCCTTAGAAGACACCCAGGAGGTCTCAATATTTGCAGGAAGACTGAATGTCTTTTGATTATTTTAGCACTCTCCTATTCCTCTCTTTCTCTCTCTATCTCTGTCTGTCTCTTACTCACTCTCACTCTCTCTGTTCTTTTTAAAGTCACATCTTATGATTTTATGAATAAGTGATGTTTATGTTCTTCAGAAGCACTGTGTGTGGCACTTTCATTTTGAGAAGAATGAGGGGTTGGCGGGAAACAAATCATTTATTGTCATGGAAGTATATGTGTTTGAATAAGCTATTCTAGACTTATAATGCAAAGGCTAATAAATATTTTTTTCACACTTGATCCAAAGTCTATTGCAATCTCCAATATACTATGTGGCAAAAAATGTATTTCCCTTACGGTCTAAAAGTTGCAAAAACCGCAAATGCCTGTTAGAAGAGATGTGTGAAAAAGATAAAGTCCTTTGTGATCAAATCCTTCTGTTATGCTCCACAATAAACAAATTCTGTTTGTTAAAGCAATGATTCCTGGCAAATCCCATCCTCCTGTCTCTCTGGAAGATGTGGGTCAAATATGGACTCCACCAACTGGAAAATAGTTGGTAAAAAATTACATATACTTGGAAGTCTAGAGTGTTTTTCATTTGCACAAAATTCTAACTTGACTCCATAGGAGTCATGTGAATTTGGAAGAAATATTTAAAAAGTGTAGAAGGTGGGAGGTAGAACTATTATAGGATATAACACTTTCCTGAGTAGAGAAACAAGGAAAGAATATCTTGCAGAGGGGCATAGTTATCCTTCTGAGGAAGACATCTATCTGTTGGTTTAGATGATAAATAATTTCCCTCCAGTTATTTATTTACTCCTTAGTTTCTTGACAATTTTGATGAAGACAGTATTTTTCTTAAGGTTTTTTAGTTATGAACTATGGACTTCAGAGGCTAAATAAGTACATCTTAATTTTTTTCACTATCATCCTTGTTTTTCTTAAAATTATATTTCCTATAAAAATAAACTATCTTTTATTCCCAAATATTGTGCATTTATAATAGCATAATTAATTAAAAAGAAAAACCATGTCCTAGCTTTTGGTAGTGAATTACTGAGGACTGAGGACTTGAAGTTCCTAAAATATGTAGGGGAAAGAGCTCACACAGCCCCAGTGTCTGGCTTTCAGGCTGTCTAATTCCAGGCAGCAATAGTCACTGTGCTCACAGAGGGAATGGGTCTCCCTGGAGTTATGCTCTGTAGTGACCCTGAGCATCCTTAAATATGGGTCAGCAAATTATTGCAGGCACCATGACCAAGGCTTCAAGACTGCTTGAGTACCACAGGGTCACTAAGGATGGAGAACCACCCCACTACATGCTACCTCTTCCTGTTCACTGGTTTTGCTTTAGGGTCAGTGTTCTGAACTATCCAGAGGAGTTTTAAAAAAAAGTCTTTACCTTTAGGTTGTGCCTCTGGATGTCCTAGGTCTCTTAGATGGACACTCTCAGAAAATCCTACTCAGCAGAAGAGACAGTTGAATGGCTCAAGGTTAACTTCCCTGAGGCACGTTTGGTTTTCCAGGGCCAGTGCAGGCCCAGACCCCATCTCTCTTGGGGGATGGATGCGCAAACATTCAGCATGGGGCTCTCTCTGCATGTAGAGAAAGAGGTCACCACTTGGAGAAGCTTCAAATTACTTAAATTCATTAACCTCTGGTCTTGTCAGACTTAAGAGCCTTATTTGAATGTTGCATTCTCATTGTTACTAAGATATTGTGGCTTCAAGTAACACTGAGGACATGGAAGTCACTGACTCCAATCAAGTTAGATAAGCTCCTCCAGAGCTAGTCACCTGGACAGAACATGAGGATAGGCCCTTTCAGTGTCTTACATCTCACAGCTAAGGGAAGAGAAATAATCTTTAGTCCTTTATCCCACAGCATTCAAGATATCAAAGGCCATGATCCACAAATTCTTTCATGGCACAGAAACAGGTTTATGTGCAACTTTCTTAGCACTGTGTGTGAAAAACAACCAAACATCATATAGCCCACTAATTGGGATTTTTAATAAAAGGAATAATGTAATGTGATAGAATAATGGGATAGCAGTTATTTAAATTTTTTTCTTATTTTTAATAATCTTTTATGATTATTTTTAAGATGGAAAAAAGTAACAATATGAATGAAAAAAGGAGTAATCACCATCACTTAGATATTAAGCAACTTTGAAAAGACAACTCTACTATAAATTAATGCAATCATATCTTACTTTTCGTAATATATGTACATGATTTTTAGTTGTGACTTGGAAGTTGTGGGCCCAAGAGAATAGTTGTTTCTGAAGAGCCTCTTAGAGATATTGCAGTGATTATTTCACTAACTATATTTTTTGCAGGACATTGAGCATTTTCATTGTCAATATAACCCAGAGAAGAAATGAGTAATGATCTATACTTGTTTATAAGGTTATAAGAAATTCAGTGAATTAAATTCTCTGTCACCAAGGATCACATTTTTCAATTTCAAAATCTGGTGTTGAAAATCTTACTATGATGTGTGAGTTTACTTCCATGTTTTAATGTGGAGAGTCTTGTAAACATCATTGATTTTCTTTTCTTCTCTTCTCTTGTTTTGCCTTTTCTTTTTCCCTCCCTCCGTTTCTTTCTTTCCATTTTTCCTACTTTCTTTCTTTTTTTAAAATTATTTGGGCAATATAAGACTTTGTAGACCTCTATGCATAACTCTGAGTCTGATTTTACAAGAAGCTCAGAAAAATATGAAAAAGGTGGCTCAGTAGGACCTTAACCCAAGACAGAGAAACTAGAGATGATTTTTATTCTTAAGTCTAAGTTCAGTAATCATCACACCTCACTTTGCCTACTTGTCCCTCTTTATTTTTTCTTTTCTTTTTCATCAAAATTCAAATCCAAAATAAAAATAAAGGTAGTCAATTGTAGGTTTTAATTGAATGTTACAAATGGTTGAGGTTTTATTGCAAAATACACTTTTATAAAACATAGTTCCTCTTTTTTATATACATCATTTTAGGCATAGAATGAATCAAGATGTAAGCCAAAGTCACCAGTCCTGGCCTGTCTGACTTTGATAGTCAGGGAAGTGGCACCTGGGGACAGGGAAAGAGAAGGGGTTTCTGCCTCAGACCACCATGGCCCCACCTGAAATAACCTAGCATTTGTGGGGTGATTTGAGGAATGCTTGGAGGACCTCCTAACTTTCAAAGCCCCTCCTTTGACAAGATTTCATGATTAGAAACAATCCTTTATCCTAGAATTTGTGCCTTTTTAATTAAAAATGTGCCCAGAAAGGAACACAGGTTAAGCCATAAGTAATTCACATTAAAATATTTAAGACTGTACTAACATTCTTTAGTTAGTACTGCGGGTACTAACTTCTGGTCTTTAAAAGTTAGGAAGGAAATATGGAGACAAATGTTTTCAAAGTCTGAACAAGATTGGGTAAGAGGGTAGATTAGTGGTAAAGAGAAAGATGTGTATTTTGTATATGCATTTATGAAAATTCATAGCATGGGCAGCCCTGAGCCTAATCAGAAAAGTGAGTAAAATTTGTGTCCAACACCTTTCTCCTTCTTTGAGCACATTTCTCCCACCAGGAAATTCCAGACAAAGAGGACCCAAGGACAATCACACAGCCCTTTGATGTTGAACCCTCTCTCCCCTTCTAGCCTGGTCTCCACCATCACAGGTCCGCCATTCACATACACTTACATATTTAGCTGGATCATGAGCTAAATGGATCTAATAACAAAATTCCAGCTAAGTATAAAACAAAACAAACTAAAAACTCCTTCTCAAGTGTATTTCCACTTGCCTTAACACATGAAATCATCTCTCCAGTGAAAGAATGGAGCTGTGCTATTTTCAGGCATATGGAACACCCTTGACATTCCTCAAAGCACACCCAGTACCTCAGGGGGCATTTCTTTTGACTGTCCTCAAAGTCCACTGGAGCCTATATACCCTAAACCATAAAATAGAACAACAATTTAGCCGATGGACGCAGGTTGGAATGACAGCATACTCATCAGTGATTTACTCGGCTCAAACTTTGCATGTTAAAAGTTTGATCTAGTTTTATTTAAACAGTCTTCCAGTTTTTAAAGTTTGTAAATGTTCAATTTTAAAAGCCCTCTCTGAATTCAGTATCCTATTGCATGTTTTTTTTTGTTTTCCTTTTTTTTTTTTCCCTTTTCATTAACAGTGGCCTTGAGCATATCAACCAACTCCTCAGTCAGCAAATTCTGTAGGGGGCTTTAGAAATATATTTTCCCCACTGCAGTTTCCTTTAAAGTTAAAAATCCTTCTGCTTATTACCATTCCAGGCCCTTCTCATATTCTCTCAGCCAGGTCCAAATGCAGTGTACACTTCCATGGAAGGTTCTGTTTTCTATGAATGTAAGAGCAATGGTTCGTAAGCTGATACTCTACAGCAACCAGTTCCAGATGCTGGTCCACTGCAAGAAGTCAATCTCTTAGAAATGATTCCTGCCATTCCCATGTGCCTCTATTGCTCTCCTGCTTCTCCGATCCTCTCTCTTGAACCCAACACTCCAACTAAAGAGATGATATAATAGGATGTCATACTTCTCATCCAATATGGAAAGGCCACTTCGATACTCACTGGCCTTTCTATGGTGGCCAATATATATGTCTTTGGCTGGAGCCTTGGTCCCTGGTTGCAGTCAAGAAACTTGGGTCATTTAATGAAAAACATAGGAATTAGGTAGGAGGCAACATCTCTAGACTTATTCCTTAAAATAGGCTTGCAGGAATGCAAATATGATTCTCACCAGCACATTCTTTTTCCTAAATTATTATACTATTTATTTAAATTGTTGGGCTACTTGCCTTACTCCCTTACTAGTCAGTAATCTCTTTGGGTAATATTCCAATACTCCAGGGCTTCGTACAGTACCTTTCAGATAGAACAGGCCTGATAAACACTGAGGGAACTCAACTTAATAAATTGAGAGAGCCACTCATTTGGGTTTCTAATACAAAATGGCCTTGGCTATTCTGTTTTAAAATATTTAGCAGTTCAGTTAAAAACGCCCCTCTGAATCTTTTATGACATCATTTATCTTTCTATTTCTTTTCAGCTTTAAATTGTGCTGCCAGATTTATTTCCTGTGGTATTAGGTTTTGGTGTCTACCCAGTTCTATCCCGTTCTTCTAATGCAATTCAGTCTTTTTACTTCAAGACTCAGACTCAAATATTAAATCAACATTTGCCATTAAGACTCTACATTTATCTATGGGATGATGATTGAATTTATCTTTTGGAAAGGAATATATCTAAATACATCTTATCTAATAATTTCCAAAGAGAATCCACCCACATCATGTTTCTTGAAAATGGGGACTCCAGGCCTCTGTGTGTTGCTTTTCTCTGGGCCACCATAATGTCTACTGTCATTTCATTACCTCCACCTTGTGATTTTCTGCTGTTCACTGCCAAATAAGTTTTTCAGAGCATTGCTGCACGGTTTGCCATTTTTATTAAAAGCAGAATCTGATCAACAATGTTCCAGTTATAAAGGTAAAAAAAGAAAAAGATAATCAGACTTTGAATTAAATCACATCTGGATAGACCTGTAGTTGAAGGCACTAATAATATACTGCATACGTATTTGTGTGGAGCGTGCCAGAAGTGAATTTTACATCATTAACAAAGTTCTCTATCGATCACTCATGATCTGGCAGCTGTAGCCAGCAAGGTGCAGAATCAAGTCTTCTCACTGCTGAATATGTATCATCATGGCCCACGCCAGTCCCTTCTCTGCCTACGGGGTCTGCCAGCCTCACAGCTGCTTGGAGAGCAGGACAGGGGTTTGCATTAAGGTCCTTCAAGTCATTTCTCTCCCAGACAGGGATCTTGCATTTTAAACACCACTGCACAAAGAGCTTGGAATGCCTTCCCTGAGTCAGTTCTCCTGGCTCACTCTAGAGAATAGAGAGAAATATGTCAACTCTGAAAACAGCCACAGCCAATCCTCAGGAGGTAATGGGCTGTATGAGGTATGTGTGGTTGCCACCAATGCTCTCTGCTAACGTTGAGGGAAAATCTGGGATTCTCAGCTAGTGGTCAAGTAGGGTCAGAAGGAGTGGGGAGATTAATATGGCCCAGCTTGGTGAACCCTTTCATTTTTTAAAGTACCCTTAAAATTCTGCATACCATTGTTAAAAATAAAATGTATTAGAGTAGTACTTCATTTATTACTGATTTTGATCCTTGCAACAAATAATCAGCAAGGGGCAGTGCTGTGTGTGGATTAAAAACCTGGGAACCAGAACCTCACTCCTTCCTTAGATTCCAGCTCAGTTGTTTATCAACTTTGTGATCTGGGCCAAGTTATTTAACTTCCCATGCTTCTTTTGTTTTATCTGTAAAATGGGAAAACAATAGTTTCTACCGCATTGTGTTCCCATGAGAAATAAACACATAAAAACATGTAAAGCACTTAGGGACATGCCTGGCACAGAGTAGACCTTAACAGTAGACATTATTAGAATTCAGGAGAGCTAGGGTTACTCTCGTCTTAGCTAAGTGATGATTGAAATTGGGCCCTCATTTTCCCGTGATCTCACTTGTAAGTGGCAAAGAGGGAACAGGCATTGATGCCTGCAGATGAAATGTTATCCCATATTCCTCTGAAGTTTTAGGTGGTAAGTACTACCTGCAGCTGATGCAAAGCCTTTAACAGATCTTTTGGGGTGTTGCGAGGAGTTGAGACTTATTAGCAAACATGTATTTCCACCTTTTGTGGATTATCTAATCTGAAACTCTTTCTTTATAATCAAAATTATTATCAAAGATGTATTGAGTACCTGCTACGTGCAAAGCTTTGATAAAGACTCTGAAATGAGAAACGGAAGTATTACAACATGGTTCCCATCCACGTATCAACAGTTCTGTGTTTGAGCAGATGTCACTGACAACACATGCTAGAGAGTGTGAAGGTCCACCAGGGATGGAGAGGGCCTTCGTGCAACCCATGTGTTTTCTTAGATGAAGTGGAATCAGAAATACTGCACTTAAACTCATAGAGGACTGGACACTGTGAGACCAGAACAGTGCTGAAGACTGCTGCCTTCGATCATCATGGAAATGAAAGTCAGTGGTCACAGAGCATCCATAGGACAACTTTGGCGACAGAAAGTTTCCCAGAAAAAAAAAAAAATCAAAGTAATTTACTCCTTTCTGCATATAATACATATCTGTCATATTGCCAAAAAAGGCAAATACTGCTGGAGTGCTATGGGATATGAAAGCAATGAAAGACTCAATTTTCTATACCTGGCAACTTGTTGTCTAACTAGAGAGCTATATAACATGAATTTCAAGACTCCAAGTATAATACAGAAAAATGCACCTTACAAACACCATCAATTAAAACAAACAAACAACAAAAAACAGTACTATGTTAGCTAAGAAATAAGAGAAACACATGTATCCCAAATCAACAGAAATTCTCCCCCATCTCAGCCCTGCTTTTTCAGAGAGGAGGAAAACATGGGGATAAGGAACACTTTTTCAAGATGCAAGAGTTCCCTTAAGTAAAAAAACAAAAAAAGCCAGACATACTTAAGAATTCCCTCTGCTTCTCCATCTTCTCTTTTCTGCCACATTTCTGTGGAGACAGGTCCCCTCCTTGTCCCTCAAAACCCCAGTTCTCCACCATTAGTTACCCCTCTAGGTGTTTTATCACTTTTCATCTTAGAGAAAGAGGAGTTGGGAAATAAAGGATTTCTTGTGCAGCAGTTACCTTTTTGCAGCATATTCTCCAGATTTCCAATGCTGTACCACCTGCCTGAGAGACTGAAGAAAGAAGAGGAGGGAGGGAAGGAAAAATAAAAGGGAGAAAAGTGGTTAAAAACTTAATTTAATATACCACACTAAAGATGCTGAAAAATGCATTTAGTTCAGAGCCTCCACCAGTGAGCGCTGTGAAGTAGCATTTAACTCCAATAGGGGTTCTGCTTCATCAGCTACAATAATTATTTTCCTTAATTTGCCTTGGACATTCTGTATAATGATCTCCATGTTTGGGGTGAGGGTGTTTTTGTAAGCAAAAACAAAAAGCAAGTGTGTGATTTACCTCACCTCCTACATTTGGCTTGCATGTCTTTTCCCAGGCCCCAAATGTTGTCTTCACCCTCTCTCTGTCATCAGCATGAATTCCTTGACATCAAGACCATCCATCTCCACACTCCCATCCCCATCACCACCCACAATCTAATTGGTAATTTGCCACCTCTATCCTTTTCTTTAAAACTAAATTGGCTTACTGTAACTTACAAGAATATTCTGTCCCCTGCAAGAAACCCCAGAGAGGCTGATCTTGAAAATGTGCAAATGTATTATTTAAAAAATGATATTGAGATCAAACTGTGATGCGTGTTTATATCTTTTTGATCTCTATTTTTGTCCTTATTAACTATTCCCATACCCCGTTTCTCCAAGTGTTAGCTACAGATTTTCAGTCACACCCACTGGCAAAGCCAACCCTCAGGGAAGCTCTCAGCAGTGTCCTTCCAGAACCAGCCCAGCAGATGAAAGGCAGATGGAAAATTCCAGGGGTTCTGATCTGAACATTTAAATGATCATTTAGTGTAACCCAAATCTGTGAGATATGAATTTTTAGTTTCCTATGCAGAGCAATACAATTGAGACAATGCAAAAGACTCTGGTGAGTATGTTGCACAGAAAATGCTCTGGAAGAGCTATAGTCAGCAGAGGATGAATTTGGAGATACCCTGCGAGGGACTCAAGACCGCAGCAATGCTATTTGTAATAATCCCTTCCCCTGTCTGGCACTCTGTCTCTGCAAATCACACTCACAGCCACTATCTTGTTTTGTTTTGTTTTATTTTTCAATTCTCATTCAAGTATAGGAGTGGTAGTAAGGTCACATGGTTTTCCATCTATTTTAAAATCTAAACAATTTAAGGCCATAGGAACAAATCTGTGGCAAGGCTGGAGCCAGCTCTCTTACCTTTAAGGAGGGTTCTCTTTGCACTGCTTTGTATTCCAAAATATGTTAATATATTACCTTGCAAATAAGGCTACTCTTGACAATAGGTTCTTATTTCAATATTTAGATGTTATTCAGAGACAAAATTTCAAAAAGATTTTAATATAGCTGTCAGTGATCTTGATGCTAGACAACAAATGATTACATATACCATAATATATGATTTACACTTTTAAAAATTCTTTGAGGTGTACTTTCCACATCCTAAGATGAATAAGATACACCAAAAGATCTTTAGATGACTATTGGTTAACCAGCAAGTTCAGTCCTGGGTGGCTAATCTCTGACACAATAAGCAACCAATGACAAGTTAAAACAGCTTTTCCTAGAGTCAAGACTCCTGGCTGGGGGTAAGAACAGCTTTACACATACAAAATACCAGAAGGACATTTAAAACAGAGAAGTTGTTGCCTATTAAATCCCATCTCCATTTTCACATTGAGAACACTGCAGCTTAGAAAATAAAGCTGGATCCTATGAACAATGAATAACAGTGGGAATTTGAATTGGGTGTCAATTATAGAATATTTGAAGGAGCGCTTGTAAATAGCCTGTTCTCTTATGGTGTGGAATGTGTACCTTCTCCTTGCTGCATACATGTCTTTACATTTTGTTATTTCACTGGCCCTATCTTTGGCTCCTGGGTTCTGAGAGATGCTTGAGAAATATGAAGGTATTAAAGAGTAAAAAGTGTTTGTTTAAAGACAGGGACAAGCCCGTCTCCTTATCCCTTCTCCTATTTCAAACCTTTCTGTCCTTCCATCCAGCTATTATTTTAGATATTTTAAAGCTACTTTTACTATTATGAAGGTCTCTGAATTACATTTATACTTAGCTATGTATTTCAGAGATAGCATAAAAGTAACAGATATAGAGCAATCCTATGTGGCAATCATGGGGCATAATTTTTACATGTATGATCTCACTGATGATGCACAGTAATCACATGAGGTGGGTGCTGTTATTTGTGTTTTCTGATAGCAGTAATACCCACCTTCCCTCTTAACTTCCCCACGTAGATGTCCAAGAAAGAACACACAGTATCACCTTCTAAAATTATTTTTGCCCATCTTCTCTATTTCAATAAATGACATACCACCAAAAATCTAGATATTACCCTTGATACCTCTCTTTATCTCTTGCCTCACACCCAATTTCTCGGCAGTCCTACTGACTCTATCTTCAAAGTGTACCCTAAATGCTTCCACTTCCTCCAGCTGCTTGCATATCCCAGTTCAGTTCACCATCATTGCTTGTCTAGACATGTGCAGTAGTCTTCTTACTGATATCCCTGCTCCATTCCTGTCTTACTATAATTGAAAAGAGTGATCTTTTAAAATATGAATCAATTTTAACATCCTTACCATAAACCTTATAATGGCTTCCTATCACATTTAAAATGAAATGCAAACCCCATATCCTAGGCTGAATGATCTGGCCCAGGCTAATCTTTAGACTTAATCATTCTTTACCTTGTGCTTTCTTTCTTATGAGCAGTGTTTCTTAAACCCTCTAATTTGATTCCTGCCTTACCATCTTAGCACTTGTTGTTTCCACTACCTGGAATGTTCTTCTTCACAATTTCACATGGTAAGTTTTAACATTCAAATCTCAGCTTTAAATGTAACCTCTTAGAGGCTTTCCTTGACCACCAAATTTAAATTGTCACCTAGGCATTCATAGCCCTTATCACTGACATTTTTCCCTTTTCATATCCTAATTTGCTTGTTTATGTCCTGTCTTATCATGAGAGCAGGGACCATGTTTATCTTATTCGTCATCAATACTGGATACATCATTTCCAGGGCTTCGAACAAAATAAAAATGTGGCCCTCTTGTTCAAAAATGATTAAGAATTTCAAGATGATGACAGCAGAGTATGAGGCCAAGTGAAGACTCTTTCTCAGCTCAGGGCCCTGTGTGAATGCTTAGGTCCCAGGCTCATAAGGTCTGCACACCAGTGCGCTCCCAGCACATAATAGTTGCTTTAATTACATTTTTGAATAAATTTCTAAAAATGTATTTGTGGAATAAATTAATATATAAATTAATGAATGGGATTAAGGAAACTTGTTAAGCCCAGAGAATAAAATGCAGAGTTGGAACAGAAGCTCAGGTGGTCTGGTGCAGCATTTCCCCTCAGCCCTTGTGCCACTCTGCATCCCAAGACAAATAAAATACAGTCTCTGGGGAAAAAAATCCATCCCCTGCCTTCAGTGAAATTTAATATTATACAGAAATGAGGAAGGGCACCAAGCAGCTACAACTCAAAATAAGTATGTACTATGTATTCTAAGAGGGATATGACAAAAAGTTATAGAAATGTGAGTGAGGTGAAGTGGCTATAAGTTGTATTTGAGATGGGCTTTGAAGGGTGATAGGAGTTTTCTCCGTGGGCAAGGAGGAAAGTTCATTCCAGAAGACCCAACAGAGGACGCAGGCAGAATGTTTGGAAATGTGTTGAGAAGTCCAGAGTGACTGAGGAAAGGCTATATGGAGTAAGAAGGAATAAAACTGACCCATCTGACAGATCCCAATTATGTTGCATAGTTAATGTTTAGGGCCTTCACCTTTGTCAGTAGGAAACAGGAGCCAGAGCTGTGCTGTTCTGAAAGCAGAACTTGAGGGAGATGAATCTGGCTATAGGGGGCAGAGCAGGCAATGGGGGAGCAACCACAGGCCACTTGCCTGAGCCCAACTAGGGTGCTGGTAGCAGTCTTTTCCCTTTGTAAAAGACAAAGGGAATCACAGTAGTTTCATACATGCCTATAAGGCCCTTTGGTTTTGAAACTGTCTTTATTTTTCTTTGTGCTTTTCCAGGAAATTGCACAGGACTAGTCATTTAATAAACATTCTATAAATTCTTTATAAGTATTATGCAAAGTTGCAACATATAGTCGGGAGTGAAAAATACCTGAACTTCAACAAATGAGATCTTATTAATTTGGTAAAATAAAAACCAGCGTTGACCAAGAAATGAAAAAAAATGTCATTTTGGTAGATTTATAATTGAAAATAGAGACTTCTTCTCTGTAACCTATTATTTAATCTCCAGGGGGGGGAAGAGGTATAGATGAATGATAAAGAAATAGTCAAACAAATACCGGCAACATTTACTGTGGTAACACTCTTTTCAGTGAACATTTTATTCAACTACCTGCCATGAACACACTGTGATCTTTGGAATGGGTTTCAACAATATTGCTCATTAGATCAGTACATCAATTCACTTTCTCCCCCATGTCTCATCAGAGACAGTTCCAATTTATTCAAAAGTGACTTTCCTATCTCTATTCCTGCCCTGCAACTAGGTTCATCAGTTCCATTTTTTTTAATGTACATTCTATATATGTGTGTTAGCATATGGTATTTGTTTTTCTCTTTCTGACTTACTTCACTCTGCATGACAGACTCTAGGTCCATCCACCTCACTACAAATACAATAAAGATCTATAAAAAAGAAAAAAAAGAAGATTAAAAAAACAGTGACTTGCTTTGGAGTAAGCCATCATCCTATCAGAATCTGTAGTATGTCTTCCCTTGGGGACCCTATGACCATTTTGTTTAATTTAATTTAGGAAAACAAGACTGAATCAAATCTTGCATTACTCCCCTGGGGGAAAACATGCTTCACAAATGAAGAACTCCCAACAGAAGAAGATTTAAGTCCTACATCCTGTCAAGAAGTTCATTTACATATATCTTCTTTCTTTCTATAGTTACGTAAAACTGAGTTTATATTTATCCTCCATCTAAACACTCCTCATGAAATGTCAACAGCACAGAATGGGAAGTGAGAGGCATTTTCTGTTCTTACTCCTTATGAGGCCACTTTGGAAACTGAGAAGGAAAGAAGAAGTCAGGCACAGTGAGGTCACGTACTGGTGATGCCCAATCAACTCTTGGAGTAAGGTCAAGGAATCAATAAAACTGTTTTGAGTACCTTCCATATGTAGGCCATGTGCTAGGTGCTGGGGAAGGGAGGAGGGCAATACAGAGGAATATTCTGGCATACGAGATGACCACTGCCTACTTGGGAAGGTGGCACAGCCATTAGAAAAGGTCATTATTCAATTCAAGAGAAACAAAAATTTTGTATGCAAAGAAATAACATTTTAATTATTTGTATACTCCAACTACAAAGCTGATTCCACTGTGTCTCATTCTGTATATGAGGTGCAGAAGGAGTGTAAAATTGTATAACACCTATAGAAGACAAGTGAGCAATACCTATAATAAATACAAAAGCATTTACACTTTGGCTCAGAAATTCCTTCTCAAGATACGTATCCTACAGATACACAAGCAAACATGAAACAACAATGTGTAAACAAGAAAATTCCATGCACTGCTTTTTATATTTGAGAAATCAGAAATAACCTGTATGTCCATCATTTGGGGACTGCTTAAATATATTGGGACATATCAACTGATGGATTTTTTTTTTTTTCTTGCGGTACGCAAGCCTCTCACTGTTGTGGCCTCTCCCGTTTTGGAGCACAGGCTCCAGACGCGCAGGCTCAATGGCCATGGCTCATGGGCCTAGCAGCTCCATGGCATGTGGGATCTTCCTGGACCGGGGCACAAACCTGTGTCCCCTGCATCAGCAGGCGGACTCTCAACCACTGTGCCACCAGGGAAGCCCTGATGGATTTTTATAGCTATTAATTGATTAGTTAATAAAAAGACAACACATAGAACACAGTGTTGTGTGATATATAGTGTTTTCTCACAAAATGTAATATATATATATATATATATATATATGGGAACACTAAATTAATTATATAATGACATATATAGTATGTACATAAAATTTCTCTCTCTCTCTCTCTCTCTCTCCCACACACACACACACACACACACATAGACACACAGACACACACAAGCATATCACATAAATGCTTAAAACAATCCATTTAACAACCATGTTTGCCTCTGTGTAACAAGGTCTAGGGGTCATGGAAGCAAGAGAAACAATTTTAACCATACTTGCTTTCGCATATCTACAATTTTATACTTAATACATACATATTGCTGTTTTAAAATTAATGCAATACAGTAAACGAATAATATAAAACTGAAGATGATGAAGCTGATTGGATGAGTATAACAGACTCTCTGCTGCTGGAATTCAGTGAAGTGCATGCACCCCTCAAAGAGAGGTACTGAGAACTCAGTCGGGGAAAGGGGCTGCTCTCAGGGTTGAAGCTGGAGCAGTGGTTGAGTGTACTGTGAAAGTCACTGACTTTACCCCCATTTCCAGAAAAAAGTGAGCTCACAGTTCCTCCTAAGTCCACTCTCTAGACTGGTGGTCACTGCTTAACATTAACCCTGGAGGACCTGTGGGAGGAAAGGAGAATGGACACCAAATTAGAACTTAGATTCATCCATGTGGAGAACCTTCTCTCATTCCATGTTGCCTTTCACGTCTGTCCTGTAGAGGTTGGGGGTGAGTCAGGACCCAAACTAAGCAGTTCACCTGGCTCTGGAGTACTTCTATCTCTTGAGTTAGACTCAGAAGAAATTTTCATCAGAAAAAATGAAGACTTTAATGGTCCTAAATTGTTCTTACTCTTTTCTGCTTCCCCTTTTAAAACTCAGGCATGATCATTTCCTGGATGGCCATACCACTGGGAGGATGAATCTTTGTAGATTCAACTGGTACTTATAGATGAAATGAGTATCCTTGTGCAAAAGACAACATTCACCAGATAATTAAGGAGATGATTTTATTCATTTTATTGAATATGGAGAATGTTCATTAATGAGGAACATCTCAATGAAAAGAAAGAGCGTCTGTGTTCTAACAGAAGCAGGTAGATGAGGGGTGATCCATGAGTCCCATGGGAGTATATGGAAGAATGAAGATGGGTCATATCTTAAGATATGCAAAGGCAGAGTGGTCCTTTGTAGTTAGCTGAACACAAAAGGGTAGGGAGATGTATTAAGTATCAGTGTTTTCTGGCACCATAGAGCTCAGGTAAAGTTTGATATTGTCATTTTCTTCCAGCTCTAAGCAGAGTTTTTCCACACAGTTCTTCTAGTTCCTCCAGCTCCATCTTTGTCCTTTTCACCCTTATTTCTTTAGTTGCCAACCCGCATTCTCCTTTGATTGTTCTCAGTATGAACTGCTTACACAGATAACATATTTTTTGGTCTAATTATTCTCTTTCTTCCTATCTATTTCATCTAACTGATTCTTAGTTCCGATTGGTTGATGTCTTCTCTTAATACCCTTAATGACTCTCCTTGTCACTAAGGAACCATTTCAATACTTAAGTAACTTAATAATCTTTCACCTAAATGTTATTTAATAACATAAACCATTGAGCCTTGCTTGCCCTTTCTCATGGTGAAAGAGAATTTCC
The DNA here is from genome assembly GCF_949987515.2 of Delphinus delphis. NCBI lineage: Eukaryota > Metazoa > Chordata > Mammalia > Artiodactyla > Delphinidae > Delphinus > Delphinus delphis. The sequence goes on from NC_082695.1 coordinate 54,429,398, forward strand.
CCAATTCTTGACAAATACTGCTGGACCTCTTGACACAAAATCTATCCAGAGTTGGGAAGAACTCTGACAAAAATGATCAGTTACAAAGGAAAATGGTGTACTTAACTCTCTTCCAATTTCACCAAAGACAGATCAGGTAATCAAGACGGAGTAATAACTTGACAGCAGAGAGGTTATTATTAAGTATTAGGACAGGTTCTCAAGGATGGTTATGAAAAGAGAAGAAATTTCCAGGCCACAGTAATCCATCACCTTAAGCAAACATAATATGTACTAATATTTCTTTAATAAAATATATACAGAGAGGAACATGTTTGTTATATAGAACCCCAACCATAACACAGTAGTTTTTTACATCTCACATCCCAGTGACATGATATTACTTTCCAGTTGTATCGGCGTGTCTCTTGCTTTCATCCCTGGATACGTAGAAGTAGAGGCATTGAATTAGGAGCAGAACTCTAGCCATAGGTTTAAGATCTTAGTTCACTTTCTCTTCTTTTCTTTCCTGTAAAAAAAAATTTAGAGTACATTTGAACATTGTTACTGAATGGGTTATTTTATTAGATAAATGTTTGATATTGATGCTGTTATTAGGTAGGGAAGCTTTTCATTCATTTTTAAAATGAATTCAGTGCTAACACATGATATCTTTAAAATACTGTGCTGACTTCTGAATGTGCATCTGTGGCCATAGGTCCTTTATATGTCCTAAACCTGCATGTTTCTGAACTTTTATATCCCTATGCAAATAAAATGCAGCTACAAGGATGCACACATCTACATCCACAGCTAATTACACTCTTAAGGGCTCTTCATTGTCTTCCATTTACGCAAATTAAATCTCCTTGTTTTTCATCTGCTAAGTAAGCTTTAACATAGAAATACAGAGAAGAGAAAAACAATGAATGCCACCCCACCCTACCACACACAACCCCAACCTGCTGGGTTTAAAGGAAAACCCGCTATTTGCTTTAATTTTGTATGCCAAGCATTTTGCAGTGAAACACCCCTACAGTGTGCTCCAATGGGTTCCCATTTGGGGAAAGAGAATGTTACAGAGGGGCACTAGCTCTTCCCATGCCTGTCCCTGAGCCATTTTAAAAGGAGTAAAACATGCAGGAAAATGTTCAATGGATTTTATAGCAAAACATCATGGTGCTGTTATAAGCTTCCTTGTGGGAAACAGTAATGTGTATTCATATAAACACAATGGGGTTGAACATCACATCATATTCATTCGGATGCCTCCCAGTACCCAGGCAACTCACACACAAATGTCAATTTTCTTCCCCCCATAGCTCTCAGCAACTGAGGTTCCCAGACCCTACTGCTGCCCAGCAGCTCAAGGAGCAATTGAATCTTTCTTTCATAAACACATCCTCACTCATATCATTGATCAGAAATTTGCTCAGTTTTCATACCTATCTTTCAGTTAAGAATCAGTCTAAGATTATGGTAATGATGAATAGCTTTCTCCAATTATTCTTTTTTTTTTTTTCCTTCGGTACGTGGGCCTCTCACTGCTGTGGCCTCTCCCATTGCGGAGCACAGACTCCAGACGCGCAGGCTCAGCGGCCATGGCTTACAGGCCCAGCCGCTCCGCAGCATGTGGGATCGTCCCGGACCGGGGCACGAACCTGTGTCCCCTGCATTGGCAGGCGGACTCTCAACTGCTGCGCCACCAGGGAAGCCCCCTCCAATTTTTTTAACCCCATAAGAATAAAAGTCATTTTCTTATTTTTTTCACAAAATTTCAGAAAAGCAAAGCAAATAGAAAATTAAAACAAAACCCAAACCTAAGAATAACAAAGAAACAAGAACTAATGGCACAAGTGCAATGGTCAAGGAGAGAAAACACAGATTCAGATACCCAGCTAGAACCCACATTTGGCAATGTATGGGTTTTACGGATACTAGTTAAAAAAAAAAAAAAAAGACCTTTTAACTGCTAAACATCTTAGCATGTTCAGATAACTGGGCTGAATACTCAGCTGTGGGTATATGAAGTCAGCTGGCCATGATGGGCTGATTTTCAGACCATGATTCTAATTACTAAGAGGCTAGTCCTGGTTCTACCACTACCAAGTTAATCTGAATAACAAACAGTAATTGAGTGTAGAGACTAATCTTGACACACTGACTTTTCCTAAACAAAATGTCATGGTTTGTGGTCTGCAAAATAAGCATAGCTATATATGACCTAATATCCACCAAGAATTTTGAAGAAAATCATATGAAGTTAAATCAACTGCAGATTATATCCCTTTATACATATGTTAAGCCACACTCTACCTAGAATCTTGCAAATAGAAGAGATTCAAAATATCGATATTCCAACTCTGACAGCATCCAGGCTAATGTCTGCTTAATCAAGAAAGAAGACATACAGTAAAATGGGCTTGAGCCTGGAGTAAATATCCAAATTCTTATAACAGATTGTTTTTGAATCACACCTCTTGGACCTCTGACTGTGTTAATTGGTCAGTGTTTTATATACGTTAATTTTGTATCATCATAGATACCTTAGCTCATGAAAGCAGGTATAAAAAAGAATGAAATAATGCTATTTACAGTAACATGGGTGGACCTAGTGATTATCATACTAAGAGAAGTCAGAAAGAGAAAGACAAATACCATATGATATCACTTATATGTGAAACCTAAAATATGATACAAATGAACTTATTTATGAATCAGAAACAGACTCACAGACATTAAAAACAAACTTATCATTACCAAAGGGGAAACGGGGTAAGGAAGTGATAAATTAAGAGTTTGGGATTAGCAGATATAAACTACTGTACATAAACTAGATAAACAACAAGGTCCTACTGTATAGCACTGGGAACTATATTCAATATCTTGTAATAAACCACAATGGAAAATATATAAAAAAGAACATATGGGACTTACCTGTTGGCACAGTGGTTAAGAATCCACTTGCCAGTGCAGGGGACATGGGTTCGAGCCCTGGTCCGGGAAGGTCCCACATGCCATAGAGCAACTAAGCCTGTGCACCACAACTACTGAAGCTGCCATGCTTAGAGCCCATGTTCCACAAGAGAAGCCAGTGCAATGACAAGCCTGTGCACCACAATGAAGAGTAGCCCCCACTCACTGCAACTAGAGAAAACCTGCTTGCAGTAACGAAGATCCAATGCAACCAAAAATAAATAAAATTAAGTCTTTAAAAAAAAAAAGAACTCTGTCTAGATCTGTTAAAAAAAATGTACATGTATGTATAACTGAATCACTTTGCTGTATAGCAGAAACTAACACAACATTGTAAATCAACTATATTGCAATAAGTAAACACTGATGATTCTGAAAAGAAATTATAATTTTATCTAGCACTGAATACGTAAAGCTGAAAAAGTTGCCGCTTTCACCTATAAGAAGCTCAGATATCATTAAGGGAAAGAAAGATATATATAAATTGTTTGATTATGGCTGATCGTCATTTTAATAGTCCTGCATAAAAATTGCAGTGATAACCTAAAGAAAAAAGATGAACACTTCTCAGGGCAAAGGATACAGAGAGGATTCAGGAAGGATCAATAACTAGGTGAGCAACTAAGACAGATGTTGGAGCATAAAAATTTGACATGTTGAAGAAGAGGAGAATGAATGTGCAGAAAGACCCAAGAAATATTATATATTAGCACGTTCATATAATTATAAACAATTTTTTGTGTGTGTGGTATGCGGGCCTCTCACTGTTGTGGCCTCTCCTGTTGCAGAGCACAGGCTCCAGACGCGCAGGCTCAGCGGCCATGGCTCACGGGTCCAGCCGCTCCATGACATGTGGGATCTTCCTGGACCAGGGCATGAACCTGTGTCCCCTGCATTGGCAGATGGACTCTCAACCACTGCGCCACCAGGGAAGCCCTATAAACAATTTTTAAAGGCAAACACAGGAGGGGTAGAAAGGGGGAAGGAAGATGGGAAATAAAACTATATAGGTAGGGGATATTGAAGAGCATAGAAAGAAGGTTTAGACTGCATCTTCAATAAGAAGAAACCATTGAATGAATGTATTCCAATCCTCCTTTCCAAAAAAAGTTTTTCCTAGGGTATATCTTTATCCAGGTCATTCCTAGGAAGACGTGGAATTCTAAGAGGCAAAGTCATGCTTCAACATCCCTGAATCTCACTTTCTTTATAAATGTAAAATCAAGTTAATTTTCACACCAAAGGAAGTAATTCAGGAGAAAAAACACAACCAGTACCCTTTGAAAATTTTATGAGAAGAAGGGAAAAACAAATTCCCTTGGCTGGGGTAATGAGGCTGGTGCTTAGAAGCAAGTTGTTTGTTTAACCAGTTGATGGTCTGTATTATTAGCATCCAAAGACTTCTTTCTAATTGCCCAACTGAGGCGGCAACTTTGCACATAACTCAGTTCTATTTCTACACTTGGAAATAGTCAGATTATTGGATATCAGATTGATTGTCAAATGCAGTCCCGTTTGCCTAACCCCAATGATCCTCTTGAATTAAAAAAGTAAAGAACTCTAAAACATCATATAAAATTCTTAAAACACTTCTTCCCCACAAATGAAGTGAAGGTTAGAAACCAGGGAGGTAACTGGGTGCAAAAGTCTGTTTTAATTCTGAATATTTCAGCCTAAATCATAGAGCAAGACATGAAGGATAGGCTAATTCAAGGTGGAGAGTCTAATAAAGGATCACTCCATAAGGTTAGGAACTCAAAAGGGCTGCACCTAATGCACAAAAGAAGACTTTAAGAAAACCTGTCTTGACTTTGGCATGGGATAGATGGAAAAATAAAGATATTACCCCTTGAGAATATATAATCACAAGACAGCCTTCATATAGGTTTGTGGTCTTATTTTATTCTTCTTGTGTGATCTGAAAAACCTCAAGTAGAGACCTTAATTTGAAATATTCCTGAGCTGGCAGTGTCCTTCCACCTCCACCCAACACATACCCCCCATTAATGACTATATGCGATTATAATTCATCTGTGTCAGAATGATACTTTTACTAAGGACTTGAGAATTCCCATAATGTGTCAATGAGAATGAGAAGCTCAAAGTAAATATATATATATATATATGTATATATATATATACATATATATATATACATATATATATATATATACACACACATATATATATTACATATATATATTGGGCACTTTGTGAGTTAAAAATAGAAGAACAACAAATAGTAGGATCAGAATCAAAGATTAGATATTACAATTATCAGACAAAATATAAAATAACTGTGTTTAATATAGTAAAAAAAACCCCAGATGTTTAAAGATAAGAGTAAGAAACAAGAGGTTATATATTATTAATTAAATTTGGAGTAATTAGAAATTGGATACATGAAATAAATAAAACATTTGAAAAATAAAAGCTCAATTGATGCATTAAGAGAGATTAGATACTATTAAAGGGAAAATTGGAAACATGAAAAATAGACAACCCATTTTTTTTGTTTTATTGTAATACAGCTTGGAGAGAGACAGATGATAGTAAATATAAGAGAGTCAAGAGTCATGGAAGATAGAGTAAAAAAAAAATTCTAGCATGAATGCAATCAGAATTTCAAGAAGATATAATAGAATGAGAAAGAAGCTAAAGTGGAAGTAAGAATGGCTGAAAATATACATGATATTTGTTGAAAGACAGAAATCTTTTGATCAAGGAATCCCAAGCAATATAAATGTTCAGGTGGTGTCTGGGGCTCAGACCAACATCCTCACATTCACACATTTTAAATGGCATTCTCACAAACTCAGAATTCCAAAATATCCAGGTTTTCTCCTAGCTAAAATATATCCTTTGCATTTAATTTGTTCTTGCAGTGGTAATAGAGTGATCCATTAAATTATTGATAAAGGGAGTTTAAATCTTCAGAATCCAGAAGGCCAGAAGTTAGATAACATGTCAGGTCCATGAGAGTTCTAAAATATTTTAGAAGAGGAAAATGGAACTACTTGAACAGATTTCCTCCCCTCCTTGATAAGAGCACATTTTCTGTTGCCAATGGCCTGCTGTTTCTTTCCTTCCTACTTTGCTTCGCTGGCCAAACCGGAAGTGATAAGATGTTGTCCTAAGCGAGTTTACAACATTGATCAGGCAGGATTCATATAAACCTTGATCCCTAATCATTCATCAGTACATAAAATTGAAGCAAGAAAAGAGAAAATTTGATGTACATTTTCTCTGGGTCCCAAGAAAACAAGGACTTGATGATGAAGGCAGAGGTACATTTCATTTTCTTGCTGAGGCTGGATCACTCTTCAAAAGCAAAACCTGATATTGGTGATCTTTTTGTTACTCCAGAAAAATCTTAGTTTTCTTAAGTTGATTAGATATTTGTTACAGAGAAAAAGTTGTGTCATTTTTTTTTTTTAATTTTGGAGATGAAGAGGAAGGTAGAAATAGAACAATTGATTGGAATTCTTGGTGTATTATTTTTATAAAACGATTTTTTAAATGTATATATTGGAGGATGCCCAAGACAAATAAGGTAAAATCCACATCCTAATTATTCAACTTCATTCAGCACCTTTGATTATGAAACATGCCTGTATTTTTAGCAGAGTGCAAGTTAAACCAAAAGATGTGTTCATATATATTTATCTTCCTTTACCCTCTATCTTGCGTTTTCCACCAGCAGTCCCACCACACTCTTCTTGACTTTTCCAGCCCACATTGTTTTATTGCTCTGAACTTCTGCCATACATATTTTTATACTATTCACTTTTTTTAATAAATATATTTATTTATTTACTTATTTATTTTTGGCTGCATTGGATCTTTGTTGCTGTGTGTGGACTTTCTCTAGTTGCAGTGAGTGGGGGCTACTCTTTGTTGTGGTGTGTGGGCTTCTCATTGTGGTGGCTTCTCTTGGTGCAGAACACAGGCTCTAGGCACACGAGCTTCAGTAGTTGTGGCACACGGACTTAGTTGCTCCGTGGCAGGTGAGATCTTCCCAGACAAGGGATCGAACCCGTGTTCCCTGTACTGGCAGGCAGATTCTTAACTACTATGCCACCAGGGAAGTCCCTATGCTATTCACTTTGTTGTCTACATTATACCTTATTTTTATGCCCTGTTTATTTTGAGTACATTTCACATGTGACATGTTTCAATTCCTGAAGGCCAAAAACCATGAATACTACTTGAGACATCCCAAGTGCCAAGGAAAAAGTTGTACTTCAGGAAGTACTCCACACTTCCCTGTCTCAGATTATACCACAATGGTTTACTGAATAAGTTTTATTTGTAGAATGAATGCATGTTATAAATAACAGATCCAATTTTAATAAATGCATCATATTCCCTAAGCTGGGAATTACTACTATTTAATAGTCACACACCCAAATGTTTTTCTTAGGAGAATTGTGACTTTCCATGTAAAAAGTTATATATATATATATATAAAAACAGTCTCTGCCTTCAAGAAATAGACAATTTAATTAAGCAATATTATCAGTAACATACCTGTAGACGATAAGGACAGTCTACTGTAGCATCGATAGATAGTTCAAAAGGAGTCTTTAAAAATTAAAATGGGTTTTAAAAGTTTTATTATTTGTTTTTAGTTTCACATTTGACAAATATGAACTAGTGTTACCCAATGTTGCCCATAATTAAAGTAAATGAGAGAGGAAAAGCAATTATTTGGTTCATCAAATGATTGATTGCACCAGTTTGAAGCCACCAAGTACAGGATTAAATATTCTCGGAAATTATCAGAATTGTATAATGAGGGAGTGGGGAAGTTAAGGATGGATGAACCAAATCCTCTTTCAAGTTTAATAAACATGTATTAAAACCCAAGTTTCATCAAATACTATTTACTTGATTTGGGATAAATTTCTTAAATGATATTTGAGTTTCAGTTTCCTTATGTCTAAAATGGGAACAATGACTAATTTGTAGAATTGTTTTGGAGAGCAAGTACCCTAGTGAAAACCAAGGTGTCATCATGATCTGAAGCACAGTAGACAATAAAGTCATTGCCACATAAATGAGCAATCTCTTTTGAAATAGATTAGAAAATAAACATGGCCCTTGCCTTTTCTATTAGATGTATCAATCACTGTGACTTCCATTACCACAGCCTATTCAAAGAAATCTGCTCTGTCCATAGGTCTATTTGAGGCAGGAGTCCCAGCCAGTCTTGTTTTGTGCCACTCCCTGGATATGCTTTTTTTTAATCTTTAGTTTATTTTGGGCTATAATTGATTTACAATGTTGTGTTAGTTTTAGGTGTACAGCAAAGTGATTCAGTTATATATATACATATATCTATTCCTTTCATATTATTTTCCCGCTTAAGTTATTACAAAATATTGAGCAGAGTTCCCTGTGCTCTGCAGTAGGTCCTTGTTTGTTATCTATTTTAAATAGAATAGTGTGTATATGTCAATTCCAAACTCCCAACTTATCTCTCCCCCCCACCCACATTTCCCCTTTGGTAACCATGTGTTTGTTTTCTAAGTCTGTGAGTCTGTTTCTCTTTTGTAGGTAAGTTCATTTGTATCTTTTTTTTTACGATTCCTCATATAAGCAATATCATATGATATTTGTCTTTCTCTGTCTGACTTACTTCACTTAGTATGATAATCTCCAGGTCCATCTGTGTTGCTGCAAATAGCATTATTTCATTATTTTTAATGGCTGAGTAATATTCCATTGTATATATGTATTACATCTTCTTTATATATTCAACTGTCAGTGGACTTGTATAGACACAAAAGACCCCGAATAGCCAAAGCAATCTTGAGAAAGAAAAATGGAGCTGGAGGAATCAGGCTTCCTGACTTCAGACTATACTATAATTCTACAGTCATCAAAACAGTATGGTACTGGCACAAAAACAGCAATATAGATCAATGGAACAGGATAGAAAGGCCAGAAATAAACCCATGAACCTATGGTCAATTAATCTACAACAAAGGAGGCAAGTCTATACAATGGAGAAAAGATAGTCTCTTCAATAATGGTGCTGGGGAAACTGGACAGCTACATATAAAAGAATAAAATTAGAACATTCTCTAACACTATACACAAAAATAAACTCAAAATGGATTAAAGACCTAAATGTAAGATTGGATGCTGTAAAACTTTTAGAGGAAAACATAGGCAGAACCCTCTTTAACATAAATCACAGCAATATCTTTTTTGATTCATCTCCTAGAACAATGAAAACAAAAATAAACAAATGGAACTTAATTAAACTCGAAAGCTTCTGCACAGCAAAGGAAACCATAAACTAAATGACAGACAATCCACAGAATGCAAGAAAATATTTGCAAGTGATGTGACTGACAAGGGATTAACCTCTGAAATTTACAAACAGCTCATGCAGCTCAATATCAACAAAACAAAACAAAACAAAAACAAAGCAAACAAACAAACCCAATCAAAAAATGGGCAGAAGTCCTAAGTAGACATTTCTCCAAAGAAGACATACAGATGGCCAAGAGACACATGAAAAGATGCTCAACATTTCTAATTATTAGAGAAATGCAAATCAACACTACAGTGAGATATCACCTCACAACAGTCAGAATGGCCATCATCAAAAAGTCTACAAACAATAAATGCTGGAGGGGGTGTGCAGAAAAGGGTACCCTCTTACATTGTTGGTGGGAATGTAAATTGGTACAGCCACTTTGGGGAACAGTATGGAGGTTCCTTAAAAAACTAAAAATAGAGCTACCATATTATCCAGAAATCTCACTCCTGGACATATATCCAGAGAAAACCATGGTTTGAAAGGATACATGCACCCCAAAGTTCATTGAAGCCCTCTTTACAATAGCCAAGACATGAATATACCTTTCTGGATGAGCATTCCTCTAGACACAAAAGCAGTCATTCTTTAGACTAACAAAAATTGCTGAGTAGTTTGATATGAACCATTTGTCCAATGGGAAACAAGTTGGCACAACTGGATTCTTGCTTTCAGGAAACTGAATAGAGAAATAGAGGGGGTTAAAATCAGTCCGTTATGAGAAGATTACCATGAATGCAGTTCATTAGTTAGAGTAGGGAGTGAGGAGTTGTGAACAAGTCTATATGAAGAGAAAGCTGGAGATGGAGTAGAAAACATATGTAAAGAGATACAGAAAAATAGAGACTGAAAGCTAAGAGGACTAGGTAAATATGCAAGGAATAGAGAGAGAAGTAGGAAGACCAGACATAAAAAAGAAGCAAAGATTGAGGGAGGAGCCAAATTGAAAACTGGGAAGAAAACCTACTGCAGATTTTGGCCACTGCAATTCATAAAAGTGCTATGACTGGAGTTCCTCCACATGAGAAGTTCAGCTACAATTCCTCCTTTCTCTTGGAGTTCCAGGAATGGAGATTATATTAAACTCCTCTCTCCCACCTTCCCCACCCTGAACTAGTGTAAATGAGTTTCTTGTAACAAAGTGATACTTTCTGTCTAACTAAAATGCCTTTGAAATCTTTTAGGACATAGAAGATCTATGTAGCAAATAAATGAATTAAACTGACACAGGAATGTCATCATTGAGTTAATTCCCTTCCACTCTCATGTGTCACAGCATCACCACCTCCCTGCATTTGCTCATGTCATCCCTACATATGATAAATGTTTTTTCACTTCTCTCCAGCTATTTAAATCCTACCTATTTATAAAATGCCCAGTTGAAGCTTTCCCATCTTCCTGAACGCTCTGCTTATATAAATATCACTTAAATAAATTCCTTAAACAGTTTTTATACTTAATATTACCATATATTATCTCTTACACCTAATATTCCATTTCTAGTTAATGCATTGTTTTTGTTTATTTGTTTCTTTATTGAATCTAGGTGCATATATCTAATCCATCACCAAAAAGTATGTTTTCTGAGTGTGGGAACTGAGGCAGTTGAATTTTTTTGAAATCCCTTTATCTTTATCACATGATGTCACTGAAGGGCAGTACAGAAAAAAAAAAAAAGCATGAGAGAATAAATAAAAATCAAATGAAAGAAAGAGTGAATAAATTTAGTATGGTCAAAATACCAATATAAGATTGCTTATAGGAACTGTACAGGAAAATTTCTTTTTTTTTTTAAATGAGAAAAGGAGTAGGTAGCATTTGTGCAATCATTCTTTTGAGACTGGGTTCTTTGATTAATCCTATAGAGGCTGTTATAATTATGATTATTACCATCAAAACAATATTTGATGCAAAAATCTATTTTAGGCACTATATTGTAATAATTTCAACCTATCATACCAATGCAAGATTCTTTAAAAACTTCCAATGTTGGGACTTCCTGGTGGTCCAGTGGTTAAGAATCTGCCTGCCAATGCAGGGGACAAGGGTTCGATCCCTGGTCCGGGAAGATCCCACTTGCCGCGGAGCAATTAAGCTCGCGAGCCACAACTACTGAGCCGGCACACCACAACTACCGAGCCCATGGGCTTAGAGCCTGTGCTCCATAATGAGAGAAGCCAGCACAATGAGGAGCCTGTGCACAACAACGAAGAGTACCCCCACTCACTGCAACTAGAGAAAGTCCATGCACAGCAACGAAGACCCAACTCAGCCAAATATATATATATATATATATATATATATATATATATATATATATATATATAATAAATAGTATTAATAATAAAAACTTCCAATGTATCTGATCATGTTAAAGAGGATATCACAAAAGACTGACTTCCTTTAGCAGGTCAGTTGATGAGATGGGGCAGAGGAGGTCTTAGCACAAACTGAGGTATTCAGTTGGAATAGTTTGTTTTCAGTTATTTCTAATTTCAGGGGAAAAATAATTTTTCATCTCTTCTCCACACTTGAACAATAGGTGGGCAGACACTGAAATTTTTCAGGAGAGTGAGTGTGTGGGTAAGTCACTTGGAAGAAATTCAAACATCATGTATATTACTGATGTTGACAACTCTAACTGCAAGATATGAGGGGAAGCAATCCTAGCTGGCATTTTCAGGGTATTTTGTAAAATATAAATGCTCTGACACTGATCTAAAACCCTAGTTCCTGAGGGCTTTGGTGTGTAACCATGATGTGTGAGACCAGGCATGTACAAAGGCTTGGATGGAAGATTTTGCTTGAATAAAATTGGAAGCAGCTTATGTGTCCTGCCACTTCTCAAATCAACTGCAGCTTCTTGAGTTGGAAAACACAAGATTTGCTGTTCATTGTTTTTTTCTTTTCCTTTTTTTTTGTTTGGATGGTTGCCTTTGATTTTCCAGGGTCTAGACAAAGTAAAATGTGTTTCAGAAGCATAATGAGTAGTTTGCTTTTTTTTTAATTTTTTCCCAATTCTTTTTTTATTGAATTATATTTGATTTACAATGTTGTATTAATTTCTGCTGTACAGAAAAGTTATTCAGTTATACATTCTTTTTTTAAATATTCTTTTTCATTATGGTTTATCATAGGAGGATATTGAATATAATTCCCTGTGCTATACAGTAGGACCTTGTTGTTTATCCATTCTGTATATAATAGTTTACATCTGCTAACCCCGACCTCCCACTCCATCCCTCCCCCAGTCCTCTCCACCTTGGTAAATACTGATTTTAAATTAAAAGAATAGATAATATATCACTTTTTCAAATGTATATTTTTCTTTATAATCATTATTTGAGAGGGGAAAGTAGTATCAATGATAACACACACAGACACATGCAGCTTTGAATAAGAAGGAATTAAAATAAAAGCTAAAGAACAAACTAGTAATGATTTAGATTGAGAACTTTAACATCTCCCAAATGAGGTCAGGAGCTTAGACTCTGGAAACCCAGGCAGAGTCTGAGCAATTGGAGTTTCTTTCTTTAATTTTCTTTCTTTCTTCTTCTTCTTTTTTTTTAACATCATTATTGTAGTATAATTGATTTATAATGTTGTCTTGGTTTCTGCCGTGCATCAAACTGAGTCAGCTATATGTATACATATATCCCCATAACACCTCCCTCTTAAGCCTCCCTCCCACCCTCCCTAACCCAACCCTCTAGGTTGTAACAAAGCACTGAGCTGATCTCCCCGTTCAATGTGGCTGCTTCACACTAGCTATCTATTTTACATTTGGTAATGTATATATGTCAGTGTTACTCTTTCACTTTGTCCCAGTTTCCTGTGTCCTCAAGTCCATTCTCTATGTCTGCATCTTTATTCCTGCCCTGCCACTAGGTTCATCAGTACCATTTTTTAAGATTCCATATATATGCATTAACATACAGTATTTAATTTTCTCTTTCTGACTTACCTCACTCTGTATGACAGACTCCAGGTCCATCCAACTCACTAAAAATAACTCAATTTTGTTCCTTTTTATGGCTGAGTAATATTCCATTGTATATATGTGCTACATCTTCTTTATCCATTCATCTGTCGATGGACATTTATATTGCTTCAAAACTACTAATGAGTAGCTTTGAGAAACATTCATTTGAGTTTAATGTTGCTGTCCTAAGTTTCTTGTAGCATGTGTCCATGAGGCTTGTGTGTGAGTGTGTGTAGGTATGTGTGAATCCAACTCATTTGCAGATCACTGCATTCATTTTTTAAATAATTTTTTTAAATATCATCATTATACATTATACATTTTTTCATTATACATCATTATACATTTATATTTATACATTATACATTATTATTATACATTATACATTATACATTATTCATTATATATTTATACATCAATCATTATACATTTTTAAAATCATCATTTTTTAAATATCATCCTAGTCTAACAGTAATTGTTAAAATCATTCAGTACATACATAAGAGTTAAACTTCTAGAAAAAGGGCACTGAAGGTGTGAAGTTAACTGAATGTGTTGTAAGGGCTTTGGGGTGTATAGAAAAGAGTACCTGACTGCATCTTTGAAAGAACAGTTGTCTTTTTTTCTAACTTGTTCATCCATATTTATTTTAACATCTTAGTTTCCTTACAAATGTCTTTAAATCTTTAGAGAAGACATTTTATATATATTTTTCTAGTACTAATATAAAGAGATTAAAAAAAAATTATGAAGATGTGGACATATCCAAATTGTCTTTCCAAGCAAAAGGACATAAATTTCTCACTCTGCAAGGTTTTGATGGCCATGATTAAATGTCTCAATAATTCTGACTAAAGATGGAGCCTGACGGCCTCTGCAGTTTAAAAACAAAGATACCAACTAGGGTAAAATTGCAGAATTTCTCAAAGCTGGTTCAAGTCATGGTCACTGTAAATTTTTCTAAATTTTTCTTTCTTTCTTCCACCCACCCCCAAATTATGACAATTTGTCTTACTGTATTCCACTTCAGAGCTCACCTTTCATATTTGTGGTCCTATTTTTATTTACACCTCAGATTAACTTTGTAGGTGTTTTTGTAAAAAAGAAGAACCCCAGCATATTTGAATTCTCTTTCAAAATTATTACCATAAGTCTGTGGACAGTGATGCTTAACTCTTCTCTGCTGTAGAGGTGTAAGTTGTCTGGAAATAAAGAGTTCTGTGTGAAAAAACTGAGGAGGTAATGGTGCACGAGAAAACAAGAAATGTAGGAAATGAAACTATGTAGATTTTAGCCCTGGTTGCAGAGTTAAAGTCACTGTTTGGGGAAAAAAATGTATTAGATATTCAATGGCTGACTCCTTAGATGATCTTATTTGTTATGGATGGGACAGTAAACTGGAATGTGACATGATGACGTAGAGAAAAATTAATTATGGGGAAAGAAAGGTACACTTGTGCTTTTTCTCTCCTGATAAAACTACATCTCTATTTATGGAACTGACTTTCTTAACAGTCACTTTCCCAGATGCTCTCCTCCATCTTTTCCTTTCCTTGCAGCTAGTTTCCTCAGAACCTGCACCCTTCATTCCAGCCATGCTTTGCATGTAAATAGCTCAATGAAGTGAATTTACTGTTCTGCCACAGGGATAAACACAACTTCAGCTTCTGTTGTGGCCCTGATAGGCCAGATTTACTCCTGGGAACTCTGGGGTCAGTGCCCAGACACTCTCAGGTTGCAGTTGTTCTAGAAAAAGAAGGCTGAAAGAGGCCTGATGCTCTACTCAATCTCAATTCAGTTTCAAGACCGATTAGCATTCAGACTGTGAATCCGCCAGTCTCCCAAAGAGACACAGATATGCATAATTTATTTCATGAACTGGAAATTGTGAGGTTAAGAGAGGAGTTTGGATCCAATTCTTCCCTTTCTTAAGAGTATGACCTCAGGCAAGTGTAGATGTTTCTTTTATTCATTCAACAATCTATATGAATGTCAGGTACTGCTCTTGTTCCTGGGCATGTTAGAGGTGAGCAATGCTGACAACACCCATGTTCTCATGGAGTTTCTATTTAGTGGAGGAGTATAACTCATACAAATATATACTGATAGACAAGAAAAAATCAGGAAATGTAAGTGTTTTAAAGAAGAGCAAAGGAGAGGAATGCACTAGGTTAGTGCATCTCAGACTTTAATAACGTGCACACAGAAAAGCCTCTTATATAGGCGCATCCACCAAGGGCAGACAGCAGAAACAAGAAGAACTACAATCCTGCAGCCTGTGGAACAAAAACCACATTCACAGAAAGATAGACAAGATGAAAATGCAGAGCACTATGTACCAGATGAAGGAACAAGATAAAATCCCAGAAAAAACAACTAAATGAAGTAGAGATTAGACAACTTTCCAGAAAAAATAATTCAGAATAATGATAATGAAGATGATCCAGGACCTCAGAAAAAGAATGGAGGCAAAGATCTAGAAGATGCAAGAAATATTTAACAAAGATCTAGAAAAATTAAACAAACAAACAAACAAACAGAGATGAACAACAAAATAACTGAAATGAAAACTCCACTAGAAGGAATCAATAGCAGAATAACTGAGGCAGAGGAATGGATAAGTGACCTGGAAGACAGATGGTGGCATTCACTGCTGTGGAACAAAATAAAGAAAAAATAATGAAAATAAATGAAGACAGCATAAGAGACATCTGTGACAACATTAAACGCAACAACATTCACATTATAGGGGTCCCAGAAGGAGAAGAGAGAGAGAAAAGACCCGAGAAAATATTTAAAGAGATTATAGTCGATAACTTCCCTAACATGGGAAAGGAACTAGTGACATAAGTCCAGAAAGCACAGAGAGTCCCAGGCAGGGTAAAACCAAGGAGAAAAATGCTGAGACACATAGTAATCAAACTGACAAAATTAAAGACAAAGAAAAATTATTAAAGGCAAGAAGGGAAAAATGACAAATAACATACAAGGGAATTCCCATAAGGTTAACAGTTGATTTCTCAGCAGAAACACCACAAGCCAGAAATGAGTGGCATGATATATTTAAAGTGATGAAAAGGAAGAACCTACAAGCAAGAATCTCTTTCAGAATCAATGGAGAAATCAAAAGCTATATGGATAAGCAAAAGCTAAGAGAATACAGCACCACCAAACCAGCTCTACAACAAATGCTAAAGGAAATTCTCTAACTGGGAAACACAAGAGAAGAAAAGGACTTACAAAAACAAACCCATGACAGTTAAGAAAATGGTAATAGGAACATATTGATAATTACCTTAAATGTGAATGGATTAAATGTTCCAACCAAAAGACACAGGCTTGCTGAATGGATACCAAAGCAAGACACATATATATGCTGTCTACAAGAGACACACTTCAGACCTAGAGACACATACAAACTGAAAGTGAGGGGATGGGAAAAGATATTCTATGCAAATGGAAATCAAAAGAAAGCTGGAGTAGCAATACTCATATCAAATAAAATAGATTTTAAAATAAAGAACATTACAAGAGACAAGGAAGGACACTACATAATGATCAAGGGATCAATCTTAGCAGAAGATATAAAAATTATAAATATATATGCACTCAACATAGGAACACACCAATACATAAGGCAACTGCTAACAGCTATAAAAGAGGAAATTGACAGTAATACAGTAATAATGGGGTACTTTAACACCTCAGTTAAACCAATGGACAGATCACCTAAACAGAAAATTAATAAGGAAACATAAGCTTTAAATGACACAACAGACCAGATAGATTTAATTGATATTTATAGGACATTCCATCCAAAAACAACAGAATACACTTCCTTCTCAAGTTCACATGGAACGTTCTCCAGGATAGATCACATCTCTGGCCACAAATCAAGGCTTAGTAAATTTAAGAAAATTGAAATCATATCAAGCACCTTTTCTGCCCACAAAGCTTTGAGATTAGAAATCAATTGCAGGGGAAAAAAAGGTAAAAAACACAAACACATGGAAGCTAAACAATACATTACTAAATAACCAAGAGATCACTGAAGAAATCAAAGAGGAAATCAAAAAAACCTAGAGAAAATTACAGTGAAAACACGTTGATCCAAAACCTATGAGATGCAGCAAAATCAGATCTAAGAGGGAAGTTTATAGCAATACAAGCCTACCTCAAGAAACAAAACATAAAAAATCTCAAAATAAACAATCTAACTTTACACCTAAAGGAACTAGAGAAAGAAGAGCAAACAAAACCCAAAGTTAGTAGAAGGAAAGAAATCATAAAGATCAAAGAAGAAATAATTGCAATAGAAACAAAGAAAACAATAGCAAAGATCAAGAAAACTAAAAGCTGGTTCTTTGAGCAGATAAACAAAATTCATAAACCATTAGCCAGACTCATCAAGAAAAATGGGGAGAGGACTCAAATCAATAAAATTAGAAATGAAAAAGGAGAAGTTACAATAGACACCACAGAAATACAAAGCATGCTAAGAGACTACTACAAGTAACTCTATGCCAATAAAATGGACAACCTGGAATAAATGGACAAATTCTTAGAAAGGTATAACTTTCCAAGACTGAACCAGAAAGAAATAAAAAATATGAACAGACCTATCACAGGTAATGAAATTGAAACTGTAATTAAAAGTCTTCCAACAAATAAAAGTTCAGGACCAGATGGCTTTACAGGTGAATTCTATCAAACATTTAGAGAAGAGCTAACACCCATCCTTCTCAAACCCTTCAAAAAAATTTCAGAGGAAGGAACACTCCCAAACTCCTTCTATGAAGCCACAATCACCCTGATACCAAAACCAGACAAAGCTACTAGAAGAAAAGAAAATTACAGACCAATATCACTGATGAACATAGATGCAAAAATCCTCAACAAAATACTAGCAAACAGAATCCAACAACACAGTAAAAGGATCATACACCATGATCAAGTGGGATTTATCAAAGGGATGGATCAAAGGGATGGAAGGATTCTCAATATTCACAAATCAATGTGATACATCATATTAACAAATTGAAGGAAAAAAACCAAAACATATGATCATCTCAATAGATGCAGAAAAAGATTCTGACAAATTTCAACACTGATTTATGATAGAAACTCTCCAGAAAGGGGGCATAGATGGAACCTACCACAACATAATAAAGGCCATATACGACAAACACACAGCAAACATCATGCTTAATGGTGAAAAACTGAAAACATTTCCTGTAAGATCAGGACCAAAACAAGGATGTCCACTCTCACCACTATTATTCAACATAGTTTTGGCAGTCCTAGCCACAGTGATCAGAGAAGAAAAAGAAATAAAAGGCATAGAAATTGGAAAAGAAGAAGTAAAACTGTCACTGTTTGCAGATGACATGATAATAAACATAGAGAATCCTAAAGATGCCACCAGAAAACTACTAGAGCTAATCAATGAAGTTGGTAAAGTTGCAGGATACAAAAGTAACGCACAGAAAACCTTGCATTCCTAATGATGAAAAATCTGAAAGAGAAATTAAGGAAACACTCCCATATACCACTGTAACAAAAAGAATAATATACCTAGGAGTTAACCTACATAGGGAGACAAAAGACCTGTATGAAGAAAACTATAAGAGACTGATGAAATAAATTAAAGAGGATACAAAGAGATGGAGAAATATACCATGTTCTTGGAATGGAAGAATCAATATTGTGAAAATGACTATACTACCCAAATCAATCTACAGATTCAACAAAATCCCTATCAAATTAGGAATGACAGTTATTACGGAACTAGAAGAAAAAATTCTTAAAATTTGTATGGAGACACAAAAGACCCCAAATAGCCAAAGCAGTCTTGAGAAAGAAAAATGGAGCTGGAGGAATCAGGCTCGCTGACTTCAGACTATACTACAAAGCTACAGTAATCAAGACAGTATGGTACCGGCACAAAACCCACAATATAGATCAATGGAACAGGATAGAAAACCCAGAGATAAACCCACACACCCATGGTCAGCTAATCTATGACAAAGGGGGCAAGAATATACAATGGAGAAAAGGCAGTCTCTTTAATAAGTGGTGTTGGGAAAACTGGACAGCTACCTGTAAAAGAATGAAATTAGAACACTCCTTAACACCATAAACAAAAATAAACTCAAAATGGATTAGAGACCTAAATGTAAGACTGGACACTGTAAAACTCTTAGAGGAAAACATAGGAAGAACACTCTTTGACATAAACCACAGCAAGATGTTTTTTGATCCACCTCCTAGAGTAATGTAAATAAAAATAAACAAATGCGACCTAATGAAACTTCAAAGCTTTTTCAAAGGAAGCTACAAACAAGATGAAAACACAACCCTCAGAATGGGAGAAAATATTTGCATATGAATCAACGGACAAAGGATTAATCTCCAAAATATATAAACAGCTCATGCAGCTCAATATTAAAAAAAAAACAAACAACCCAATCCAAAAATGGGCAGAAGACCTAAATAAACATTTCTCCAGAGAAAACATACAGATGGCCAAGAAGCACATGAAAGCTGCTCAATATCTCTAATTATTAGAGAAATGCAAATCAAAACTACAATAAGGTATCACCTCACACCAGTTAGAATGGGCATTATCAGAAAATCTACAAACAACAAATTCTGGAGAGGGTGTGGAGAAAAGGGAACCCTCTTGCACTGTTGGTGGGAATGTAAATTGATACAGCCACGATGGAGAACAGTGTGGAGATTCCTTAAAAAACTAAAAATAAAATTACCATATGACCCAGCAATCCCACTCCCGGGCATACACCCAGAGAAAACCATAATTCAAAAAGACACATGCACCCCAATGTTCATTGCAGAACTATTAACAATAACCAGGTCATGGAAGCAACCTAAATGCCCATCAACAGACGAATGGATAAAGAAGATGTGATACATATATACAATGGAATATTACTCAGCCATAAAATGGAACAAAATTGAGTCATTTGTAGAGACATGGATGGATCTAGAGACTGTCATACAGAGTGAAGTAAATCAGAAAGAGGAAAACAAATGTCATGTATTAACGCATATATATGGAACCTAGAAAAATGGTACAGATGAACCTGTTTGCAGGGCAGAAATAAGAACACAGATGTAGAGAATAAACGTATGGACACCAAAGGGGGAAAGTGGTGGGGGGCAGGTGGTGGTGTGATGAATTAGGAGATTGGGATTGACATATATACACTAATATGTATAAAATGGATAATTAATAAGAACCTGCTGTATAAAAAATAAATAAAATTAAATTTAAAAAATAATAATGTGCACACAAATTAACTTGGTTTCTTGTTACAAAGCAGATTCTGATTCAGCAGTCCTGGGGAGGGTTTAATACTCTGCATTGCTAACAAGTTACCAGGTGATGCCAGGGCTCCTTGGACTATGCTATATATAGCAAGCCATTAGTTATATATATGCAGTGATTTTAGATGGTACAGTCATATTGGGCCTTTCTGATGAGGCTATGATTAAGTGGAGAAACCAGTCATTGAAGATCCATTAGGAGGACTTCTAGGCAGAAGAAAGGGTTATTTCAAAAGCCTTAAGAGAGAGGAGAGATAGATATGCAGGTGAAAGAAAAGGAAAGAAGACCTATGTGACTTAAGCATAGTGAGCAGAGGGGAATGAGGGAGTCAGGGTCAAGTCATGAAATCCAGGGTAAAGAACTGTATTTTATTCTTAGCATTAAGTGAAAGCACTGCAGAATTTAAGCAACAATCCTTGCATTCTCTGAGATCATTCTGGATATCTGGGGAAATAAATAAAATTTATTTTGCTTTGGTTTCTACTTGTTGGTGGATTGGCCTTAATAGATAAGGAAGTAAATACTTCTCTCAGTTTGTTTGCTGAAGTTGCTGGGTAGATGGTTGTCCCATCGACTGACTCTTTAAGAAAGCAGATTTTAGAGGGTCAGTCAAGAGTTTCACTTAAGCCATGTCCAAGGGGCACCTTAAGCCATGAGTAAAGATGAGAGGTAGAAATGTGTATTTGGAAATTATCAACATATATGAGGAACTGGGTAAAAATACTTAGGGAGAAATTATAGATAACAAAAAAGAGACCCTGGGCCTTAACTTTCATACCCTCTACCATATAATCTTTTAAATTAGAATGGAAAAATACAGCTAAGTAGGTTTAGCTTGTACAGCCATGGAGTTAAGATAAAAGCCAGGAGTTTTCCATGATGAAACTACAAAAAAAAAAAAAATAGGTTTTAAAAAGGAATGTAGTCAATACAGTTGAATAGTTCTGTGTGACCATGGCACTTGGAAATGTGAAGTTGGATTGTTGATCATTGTGCATATATACATACATATACTGTGCAGGGTTGACAATGAGGATTAGAGATAATGGGTATAAAAGATAAGAAATACAAAGGTACAGAACTATTCAGTGTGCTGTACAAAGTCACAACAAAACAGGAATAAAGGCAGGACTTCTGACCAAGTCTTTCTGACTCTAAAATGTCTGCTCTTGACACTGTACCACTCTGCTTCTTGATCACATCAGCAGCCTTTCCCTTTGGATGAGGGATTGAGTTTCAGCCAACATACCCTGCAAGAAAATGGACAGTTTTCTTTTAGCTACATCTTGAAAAGTAAAAGAAGGAGGGAAGGAAAGGAGGGAGGAAGGGAAGGGAGGGAGGGAGAGAAAGAATGATAATGAATTTCTAGACTCCTGGGTCCAGGTTGCACTAATATCTTAATTCTACACGTTCAGTGAATTAATACTAAATTCTTTCAAATCCACCCTTTTTCAGATCAAATTCAAGTGCTCATTTCCTCTGTCAAGCAGAGGAGCCTCATTTACCTCTGATGGATCCAGGTTACTTGAAGAATACTGCATCACTCCCTTTCCTTTCTTTAAACCTTCAGTATATATGCTCAAAAACCTTGAACAACTACTCTGTATTTTAGAGAAAATCAAAATAAATTTGTCTGGAACTCAGTTATATTTAGAGATGGTGTCTCATCACCAACATGCCCCTAACTTTAGATGACACTTTTCACTTTTCACCTCACTTTCTTCTGTATTCTTATGTTCAGAATGTTTTTCCTTGATGGTTTCCTATCCAGAAATCTCATCCTATCCCTAAGTAAATATTCCAATTACACATTTATTAAAGTGTCCACTTGGATGCCCCTTTCACAGAAAGCCTTACTCGATCAAACAAGACCAAAGTATTGTTTTATTTCTTGGAATTCTCATAACACACAATCCCTCTGTCATTTTGCAAGATAACAACCCTATTTTTTCTGTTGATTCCACCAAAAGAGATATTCAACAAGCATCATGTGGCACCCATTTAAAACCCAGTGCCATGGGGGACCACAGTGGTAATACAGACTCCCTTGTAACCTCTGAAATACTATGGAATTTCTGCCACTGATCCATTGTAGACAGTGATAGTGATAAAGTAGTATGCATTCTAAATGTGTAAGGACTGATGTGTTAAACTAAATATCATCAACTCTGTCAATGTACAGGATAGAGAGGAAATATGTGGGTCAGAAAGGGAGGGTGAAATCAGAAACCTTCTTTTCCAGGGCTTCGCTGGGTGTCTGGCATTGTTTTCCTGCTGATTAGTGAGGAGTCTCTAGGTACATTAATGTGGAAGGTTGGGTATGTTTGACAATAAGTCAATGATACTTTTTGACACAACTTTAATAGTACTGAAGAAGTGATTGTAAGATGATGCCTTTTAATGGGATATAGATATAAGTGACCTGTTTTTTATGCAAAGGTCAATGGTGTTGATGGGTAGTGTAGAGAAGATAATTTCCTTAGCGTGGTAGGAGAAAACTTGCATGATTCATGAAGGTATCTGTCTTTCTCTTTCCTTTTTTTTTTTTTTTTCTTTTTTTGAATCTCTCCTACAGGGAAGAAAGAAGAATGCCCCTGCCAATTCCCTCCAGCTGCCACTTTATTTGAAATAAGAAAAAGGTGATATCCCACAATGAAATGAGTCACGGCTCAACAATTGATGGTAACCTCTAGCTGGCTGAGGCCTTCAGAATTTGACAATCATATATGGAATGAGTTTTATTTTATTATGAAGGAAGTGGCTATGTGCCATTCCAATGAGATATACAAGCAGTCAAGGAGCAAAGGCTGAGTGGCAGAGACTGGAGGAGGGCAGATGGCACAGATAAACACGAGAGCACATCCGTATGTGTCTTCATGTTACTTGCAGGTTGAGCAATAAAGGACAAGGATCAGCTCTGTGGAATTACACTTTGTTGAAAGGTCATGGGCAAGCAGAATGAAGGGTGTGTTGTGAGCAAAGGGCTGCTTCTGGAAGCAGAGCCAGCTGCCTTTGGGCTGGATTGGAATTGCTGGATAATCATGGGTCAGGCAGAGAAGACTATGGATCCTTCTAGACGGTGCCAGGGCAAAGAAAATCTCAACAGACATTCCTCAGCTACAGCTTTAGATCTTTGCACTTTACTGATTTTTTTTTTTTTTTTTTTTACAGTTGGGGGAAAAGATAGTAAATAGAGAGAAAAGAGTATGGAGAAGAGAGAACTAAGAGAGAGAAGGGAGGGCAGGGTGAGAACAAAGAGAGAAGAAGGACGGGTGGTACAGGGAAAGGAATGAGATAAAAGGAAGAGAGAACAGAATTTACACATGCTAAATGTAGTAGAAACTACATAACCCCACTGCCTGCCTGTCCTATCAGAGTGGGACTTTGTCCCAAGCCACAATAAGGTAGTTTCAACAATGACCTTTTCTAGAGGGGATGTGTGTCGCACTCTGCTCTTGGCTCTCTATCCATTCACTGTGACATTGCAGGGAGTGTTTATTTTGGAAAGATTTGACCAGTGAATCTTACCAACCATGCTTCCCAGTCCCAAATTTAAGTGTCTCCAGTCATCTGTACTCTCCTGGATTTGTATTTCCAACTGGGCTATATATTCTCAGACGATCTAACATGCCTGCTCTCCAAACGTTTCTCAGTGTGCTGTGGATCCTGTCCCACAGTAATCAGTGCAAGGACATGAACTAACAGTGGTAGCTGACAGTGAAAATAGTGCTGCCATGTAGGATGGTGAGATGTTATGAGCCTTCACACACAAGGGATTTGGCCAGTTGTCTAAGTTCATTGTGAGAACTTGGGGAAGGATAGAGCTTTGCCATTATCTTCCAACTCAGTCATTCTTCAGTTCCTTAATATTTTCATCTCAGTGAATAACTGTGTTCATTTCAGCTGCCCATCCCCAAGGCCAGAATTTAGGCTTTCTATAAAACCAAACCAAACCAATTGACCTGCTTTACTTCTGAAATATGAAACTCTATCATATCCCAATATGTTGTTTTTCAGCTCTCTTACTTGGTTATTATCACAAATACATTTAAACTCCAATCTCTCTGATACTCTAGTGTTAAGCTGTTTAGTTAGTTGTTGTTTTTTTTTTTTTTTTTCCATCTATCATCCTTTTCTTTCTCCGTGTTTCTTACCACTCAGTCTGGTCTCTTTTGTCAAATATATCAACAGTGTTGTCCATCCAAGAGTCCTCTTTCTCCTGTAGCTGGAAAAATCACTCAGTAGCATTTTAGTATAAATTCAGCATATCCAGACACAATTAAGCCCATTTCACTGCTATATAATGGTGCTATTTCCAGCATTGTTTCAAAACATCTCTTCTTAAAACATCCTATGACCTGCACCACAGCCATGTGTCCATACACTAGATTTCAGAGAAAATAGAAGACATCAGATAGGGACACCATCAAATTCATTACTTACTGACAAGACAGGCATCTAATACTTCAATTTTTCTATATAAAGAAGTCCCCTTTCCCCATCTAAAGCTAACCCCTCATTGTATACATTAGATCCTATAATATCAACCTTCTTTTGGTCCAACATGCCTTCTCTTGAATTGCTATCTACTTAACATTTGATTCCAATTCTTTCCAATTTATATTTAAACATGTTCAGGCACTATATCATTAAACACACACACACACACACACACACACACACACACACACACACAACCAAAAAAGAAAACTTGCACAAACCCTTCCCTCATTCCATGTGTTTTCCCTCCAGCCATGTGTTTTCTCTGTATAACTACACTTTAAAAAATATCTGTCACCTTTCCACACCTCAAAGCCACTCTTTAGCCCATTGTCTTTAGGACTCTATTCCTATCATTTAATTAACTAACCCTTGCCAAGGAGACTAATGGTATTTTTGTTAAATCCACCATCTGCTTTCTGATCATTTTCTTCTTTAACCTCTCTGCAGGCTTCAACTTTGACAACCATTCTGTTGTAGAAATGCTCTATGCCCTTGGCTTCCATAAAATTGTGCTGCATGCATCTTCCATCACCCCTCTGGATGCTTCTGCTCAGGCTTCTTTGCATTTCCCTTTCCCCACATAGCCTGTAAATGCTGATACTCCTCAGAATCCTAACCTTCTCTTTCCAACTCCACCTTCTTCCATAGATCTAACTTGGAAATCACTCCCTTGGGGACCTTCCAAAACCTACAAATTGGGTTGTATCCCCTCCAAAGCACCTTTGCAAAGTACTTCAAGCTTGTCTCCTATTTGCATGTATTACAAAGCTTGTCATAGCTAATTTAGAGTGGCATCCTCATGGTACAATGAACTCCTCGGGAAGGAGGTTTGGCTTACCTTTGCTCTTGTAACTTCAATATTTAATTCTATACCTGGCCAAACTAAGTCACATTACACATATTTGTTGAATTAATGAGATTGATTATTTTTACCCTAACTGAAGAGGCAAATTTTCTGAAAATTTCTAGGCTATCTGGCATAAAATTTGAATATTTGAAAACAAGTGTACTAGTGGTTTCAATAGGGCTGGTAGGTCTAAACGGCAGTGTCATTGTATAGCTCGAAACTACCAAATTTTATTCTCATCACATCACTGGGCTTGCCATGTGATTCTGAATAAATAACTCAGATCCCATGAGTTTCTTCTTTTTTTCATTTAAATGCTCAAGTAATTAAACTACTTGACTCAAATTTTCTTAAGAATTTAGGAAAACGGCCTTAAGATAAAATTACATATCTAGACATTTTGAATTTTTACAGTAATTACAGGTCTGGTAACACAAACAAAGTGTGTGTCTCGATGTATGTGTCTATATCTATATCTAATTAGGTATTTGTTGATTGACATTTTGATTGTTGGAATGGTAGAAATGACTGATGGCGATGAGGTATAAACAGGACACATGAAGTTTTATTGTGGAACACAGACACAAGCAAATTGATAAATTATTTTCTTGTTTTCATATAAATACTCCCAAAGTTAAATCTTATTGGCCTAGTTTTTACATGGATTAAAAAAAAATAATGACTAATATCTACTAGAATTTTCACCATTATATTTTTACTAAAATATCTTGTCTTCATTTCAGGAAACTAGTTTCAACTAACATTTTAATTTGCTAAGAAAATTTAAGCACAAATTGAAAGATCTCACATTTTCTTTAAGAATGGAATTGTAGGGCTTCCCTGGTGGTGCAGTGATTGAGAGTCCGCCTGCCAATGCAGGGGACACGGGTTCGTGCCGCGGTCCAGGAAGATCCCACATGCCGCGGAGTGGCTGGGTCCGTGAGCCATGGCTGCTGAGCCTGTGCTTCCGGAGCCTGTGCTCCACAATGGGAGAGGCCACAACAGTGAGAGGTCCACGTATCGCAAAAAAAAAAAAAAAAAAAAAAAAAAAAAAGCTTAAGAATGGAATTGTAAATAACCTTAAATATTTGTAATTATCTATTTTTCTCCTTATACCAACAATAGATACCATTGTCATAGTTAAATAATGTGATTGTGTGTGAAATACATCTAATACCAGACCAATTTTCCAAATATCAATCTTGGATAATGGAATTGTTTTCCTGCAGGAGAGAATGTTGATTCATGTGTTCACGAATACTTTCATGTTTTTTTGCAAGGTACCAAAAATTCAGAGAATCACAGAATCCTAAAGCTGGAAAGGGATTTGGTGATTGTAGAGTCCAACTACCTCATTTAACACGTGAGAAAACTGAAAACTGATTTCCCTGTCTCCACAAAGACAACTAAGAAAGTGTTTTCCAGTCTATTCTGCCACAGATAAATCTGTTCTATCCATCAAGGCCAGCATCTTTCACCTTCTCTAACATTCCATTTTCTGCCTAACCCCCATGCCGATGCTGAGCTCCAGGCAGTCCCAACGAAGTGCAATTCCCTGGTATGGTCTCTCCTTCTTCGCTGTGACTTTCAATACACTCTTTCTTCTGTTTGAACCTTCCCTCTTCATTTGAATAATTCTTACTTTAAGATATGCAGCTTAAAGGTTGCCTCCTCCAGGAAGATATCCCTAATCTGAAAGGCTGAAACAAGTGTTTTTTCATTGTGTTTCTGATATGCTCTATTCTCTTTTTTGCCACAGTATGTATATTATTGCATTGTAAACATGGACTTTCTTCTCTGCCTGCCTGTTCTCCAGGGCCCAGCATAGTGCTGGCTCATAGATGGATCACAAGGAATATTCACTACGTAAATGATCACATTTATGAACAGAAGCAAAATACTTTTACATGCTGAAACTAAAGTCCAAACAGAAAGGGCATTATACAGGTCAAGAAATAAGAAATGGATTCAACTGTTCATTTCTCCAGATAGTATTGAAAATGAATTCATTGTTAAACTTTATTTCATTTAACCACACACAGAAACACACATGTGTGTGCGCGCACACACACACACACACATACACACACACACAAACACACACATGAGAAGACCTGAAAGAAAAAGAAACACTTTCAACTAAAAACTGTGTAATCATTCCTATTGGGGTCCTCAGGGCAAAGGCAGTAAAAGAGGGACTCGATTCACCACGTACCCTTTAGAGGATGCTGCAGCTGAGCAGACCAAACACCAAATATCTGTCAAGGCAGGTGCAGTGAGAATCACTGCTTCTCTGGATTGCCTTTTCTGAAAGATGTTCAGCTTGGGAGATTCTTAAGCCCTGGCCTTGCCTGGGTCTTTGAAAAGCACTTACTGTTTCTTGCCAGCTATCAAGCCAACACCTCTGTCAATTTCTCTGAGGAAAAAGCTACATGATCCAGCTGACAAAATCATGTAAATTATGAATAATAAATTTCTCAAGGGCTTCAGTCCAAGTTATTTACTAGACAAGTATAATTTGTAATGTTTACTTAAACACTGGCTCTTAACAAAATACTTAGAAGCACTTAGGAACTTGTCCCCGAGCAGTCTGCATCTAAAATTTGGACTGTTTAATTGTATTGGGTGGAAAGAATTTTAGTGTCTGCTACACCATCCACCACCAAGACGACCAACTTCAGCCAGATCTGCAGTCATAACTGGACAGTGAGTTCTGGAGAAACACATTAGTGAAGCAGCAATGCCACTGCTATTGGAGCAAAGAAACATTTGTCAGCAACCACAGCCTGGTGGAAGACGAGTCCTTACCATGACTCCAAGAGAAAACACAACACATTTTATATATAACCAAAGAAGTCCCTGCTGGAATACTTTCCTTAACCTCTAGAGTCTTATTTTTTTCATCATCTGATACACTTTACTGGTCGCTTTAGCATTTAAAATGAATTAAGTGCTATTAAACCCCATTTTTAGGTAGTTTCATCAGTACAGCCTAAGGGGATATAAAGCAAGGAGCTTTCTCTGGCAGAAATCCAGATACTAATGGTGTTAAAATGCTTTCTTCTTGCATTTAAGTCAGTAGTTAGGTCAAGTAGACAAACATTTTAGAATATGTTTAAATAAGCACTTCATTTAGTGTTTCTTTTCAACTTGCACATTTTCTCTTCCTTATTCTCTTTACTGGCTAATACAGAAAGTGACATAGTCACAGGCTTTTGTGCTTGGACAGATTGAATTTCTCAGTTAAACTCAGAAGATCTGAGTCTAATGACAATGATGATGATTATCATGAGGATGTCAGGGGAGCCAGTAGAACACTGCAGAGGACAAAAGGAATGAGAAGGGCAGTAAATCCTCACTGTGTAGACAGGCATCAAGGGGGTGTGTCTCCAGACACTTGACTGCATCTTGTTTGCAGAAGTAAGAAAATCACCACCAATTGTGCACATAAATTTAGGTTTTTGTTTGGTCTGTAAAGAAAATGAGTCTCAAATCTCATTTACAGCTACCATGGTTTTGGCAGAGAATGATATCACTAAAGCAATTTAACAAGGACAGTGGCATTTTAAATGTAAGCATCTAACTGTAAAAGAACTGGGAATATATATTTCTCCAGAGAGTGGAAAGAATAAAAAAAAAAAAAAAAAACCATAAAGGCAAAGGCAGGAATTGAAGGCCGTAGGGAGAGATTTTTGTTGTTAAAAGGATGTGTGCAAAGTGGTACTTCTAGACAAAAATGAGAGATTAGGCAATCCTAATTTATGATGTAAGTAAGCAAGGTGACAAGTGGATGGAATGAAAACAAAGAAACTTTTAGAGCAAGCAAATTATACCCAGAAAAATTAATCATCATCATGTGGTTGAAAATATAATGAAAAAAAAAAAGAAAATGAGAGTTGATTGTGATTTTTTTATAAAATGATGATTTTTATAAAGTGAAGGGCAATTTTAAATACTTCTTTATATGTTTTTATGAACTTAACATGGTGTTGGGCAAAGAGTAGGTGCTCAATAAAAGATTGTACAGGATAGATAATGGATGGATGAATGGACGGTTGGATGGATGGATGGATGGATGGATAAATGGATGAGAAGAACACAGTCTAAGCAATAGCCAGTGCAAAATCAGGGATGAACCCTAGGATTTGGGAATCAGTAGAGGTTAACATCCTAAGGTAGGAAGTTCTTACTGCCATACTGTGTCTCAGACAAATGCTTGAATTAACATATTCTGCATCAAGGGGAAAATGTTTTATGGATGCTGCCCATTGACAGGTCTTGGGTGGCATTAGCTAGTATGTCTTTTGAACAGTCACTAATAATCCAGCCATTTATGATGGAAATGCTTTGAGGGCCAAATAGAGGATGCAGTTCAGAAATAACTGTCTCTCTTTTTTTTTTTTTAACATCTTTATTGGAGTATAATTGCTTTACATTGTTATGTTAATTTCTGCTGTATAACAAAGTGTATAAGCTATATGTATACATATATCCCCATATCCCCTCCCTCTCGCATCTCCCTCCCATCCTCCCTATCCCACCCCTCTAAGTGGTCACAAAGCACTGAGCTGATCTCCCTGTGCTATGCAGCTGCTTCCCACTAGCTATCTATTTTACATTTGGCAGTGTATACATGTCAATGCCACTCTTTCACTTCTTCCGAACTTACCCTTCCCACTGCCTGTGTCCTCAAGTCCATTCTCTACATCTGCATCCCTATTCTTGTCCAGCCCCTAGGTTCATCAGAACATTTTTTTTTTCTAGATTCCATGTATATGTGTTAGCATACAGTATTTGTCTTTCTCTTTCTGACTTACTTCACTCTGTATGACAGTCTCTAGTTCCAACCATCTCACTACAAATAAGTCAATTTTGTTTCTTTTTATGTTTGAGTAATATTCCATTGTATATATGTGCCACATCTTTTTTATCCATTCATCTGTTGATGTACACTTATGTTGCTTCCATGTCCTGGCTACTGTAAATAGTGCTGCAATGAACACTGTGGTACATGACTCTTTCTGAATTATAGTTTTCTCAGGGTATATGCCCAGTAGTGGGGTTGCTGCATCATATGGTAGTTCTATTTTTAGTTTTTAAGGAACCTCCATACTGTTCTCCATAGTGGCTGTATCAATTTACATTCCCACCAACAGTGCAAGAGGGTTCCTTTTTCTCTACATCGTCTCCATCATTTATTGTTTGTAGATTGTTTTTTAACATCTTTATTGGAGTATAATTGCTTTACAATATTGCGTTAGTTACTGCTGTATAAAAAAATGAATCAGCTATATGTATATAGCTGATTCACTTTGTTTGTAGATATTTTGATAATGGCCATTCTGACCGGTGTGAGGTGATATCTCATTGTAGTTTTGATTTGCATTTCTCTAATGATTAGAGATGAGGAGTAACCACTTCTTTTAGAAACATGTATGTTTGGGTGAACTTTGTTTGCTGGATTACATAACTATTTAAGATGCCAATTTTGAATGGGTATCTGGAATCTTTTTTCTCTCTCTTTATGAAAATATGCAAAATAACTCTGTGACTCTGAGAAAACTAACGGAATTTGATCTTAGATTAAATATTATTGTCTGTAATTTGTTCTGTTCCCCCTTTATTAGATCTTCCCTTAAAATTTTAAGTTCTGAGGAGACCTTAAAGATGGTGGAGGAATAAGAAGTGGAGATCACCTTCCTCCCCACAAATACATCAGAAATACATCTACATGTGGAACAACTCCTACAGAACACCTACTGAATGCTGGCAGAAGACCTCAGACTTCCCAAAAGGCAAGAAACTCCCCATGTTCCTGGGTAGAGCAAAAGAAAAAAGGAAAAACAGAGGCAAAAGAATAGGGATGGGGCCTGCAACTCTTGGAGGGAGCTGTGAAGGAGGAAAAGATTCCACACAATGGGAAACCCCTTCATTGGTGGAGACAGGGGTGGGTAGGGCTTAGCTTCAGAGCCACGGAGGAGAGCATAGCAACAGGGGTGCATAGGGCAAAGTGGAGAGATTCCTGCACAGAGGATAGGTGCTGACCAGCACTCACCAGCCTGAGAGGCTTTTCTGCTCACCCACTGGGGTGGGTGGTGTCTGAAAGCTGAGGCTTGGGCTTCAGAGGTCAGATTCCAGGGAGAGGACTGTGGTGGGCTGCATGAAGACAGCCTGAAGAGGGCTAGTGTGCCACAGCTAGCTGGAATGGAGTCCAAGAAAAAGTCTGGATCTGCCTAGGAGGCAAAAGACAACTGTTTCAGGGTGCACAATGAGAGGAGATTCAGAGCACCACCTAAATGATCTCCAGAGATGGGAGCAAGCCATGGCTATTAGTGCAGACACCAGAGATGGCATGAAACACTAAGGCAGCTGCTGCTGCAGCCACCAAGAAGCCTGTGTGCAAGCGCACCCACCCCCCTCCTGAGAGTCTGTGCAGTTCACCACTGCCAGGGTCCCATGATCCAACTTCCACAGGAGAACACACGGCATGCCTCAGGCTGTTGGAACATGATGCCAGCCTCTGCCACCACAGGCTCGCCCTGCATTCTGTACCCCTCCCTCCCCCCAATCTGAGTGAGACAGAGACCCCTAATCAGCTGCTACTTTAACCCCATCCTCTCTGAGTGAAGAACAGATGCCCTCAGGTGACCTACATGCATAGGCAGGGCCAAATCCAAAGCTGAACCCCAGGAGCTGTGCGAACAAAGAAGAGAAAGGGAAATTTCTCCCAGCAACCTCAGGAGCAGTGGATTAAATCTCCACAATCAATTTGATGTACCCTGCATCTCTGGAATACCTGAATAGACAATGAATCATCCCAAAATTGAGGTGGTGGACATTGGGAGCAAATGTAGACTTGGGGGTTGCTTTCTGCATCTAATTTGTTTCTGGTTTTAGGTTTATGTTAGTTTAGTATTTAGAGTTTATTATCATTGGTAGATTGGTTTATTGATTTGGTTGCTCTCTTCCTTTGTTTTTATATATAGATATAGATATAGATTTTTTTTTCCTTTTTCTCTTTTTATGATTATGTATGTGTATGATTCTTTGGGTGACTTTGTCTATACAGCTTTGCTTTTACCATTTGTCCTAAAGTTCTGTCAGTCCATTTTTGTTTTCTTTTTTCAGTATAGATTTTAGTGCTTTTTATCATTGGTGGATTTGTTTCTTGGTATGGTTGCTCTCTTCTTTCTTTCTTTATTTTTGATTACTATGTAATTTTTAAAATTTTTAATATTTTTAATTTAATAACCTTATTTTATTTTATTTATTTTTTCTTTCTTTCTTTTTTTCTCGCTGTTCTTCTGAGCTGTGTGGGTGACAGGGTCTTCATGATCTAGCCAGGTGTCAAGCCTGTGCCTCTGAGGTGGGAGAGCCCGGTTCAGGACATTGGTCCACCAGAGACCTCCCAGTTCCATGTAATATCAAATGGTGAAATCTCTCCCAGAGATCTCCATCTGAACGATAAGACCCAGCTCCACTCAATGAACAGCAAGCTACAGTGCTGGACACCCTATGTCAAACAACTACCAAGACAGGAATACAAAACCACCATTAACAGAGAGCCTGCCTAAAATCATAATAAAGTCACAGATGTCCCAGAACACACCATCAGAAGTTGTCCTTCCCACCAGAAAGACAATATCCAGGCTCATCCACCAGTACACTGGCACCAGTCCACTGCACCAGGAAGCCTACAAAACCCACTGAACCAACCTTAGCCACTGGGGGCAGACACCAAAAACAATGGAAATTATGAACCTGCAGCCTGCAAAAAGGAAACCCCAAACATGGTAAATTAAGCAAAATGAGAAGACAGAGAAACATACAGCAGATGAAGAAGCAAGGTAAAAATCCACCAGACTGAACAAATGAAGAAGAAATAGGCAGTCTACCTGAAAATGTACTCAGAGTAATGAGAGTAAAGATAATCCAAAACCTTGGAAATAGAATGGAGAAAATACAAGAAATGTTGAGCAAGGAACTAGAAGAACTAAAGAAGAAAACAAACAATGAGGAACAAACAATAAATGAAATTAAAAATTCTCTAGAAGGAATCAATAGCAAGATAACTGAGGCAAAAGAATGCATAAGTGACCTGGAAGATAAAGGAGTGGAAATAAATACCACATAGCAGAATAAAGAAAAAAAGAATGAAAAGATGAGGACAGTCTCAGAGACCTCTGGGAAAACACTAAAGTCACCAACACTGGAATTATAGGGGTCCCAGAGGAAGAAGAAAAAGGAAAGGGATTGAGAAATATTTGAAGAGATTAAGGTTGAAACTTCCCTAATATGGTTAAGGAAATAGTCAAGTCCAAGAAGTGCAGACAGTTTCATACAGGATAAATCCAAGGAGAAACACACCAAGACACATATTAATCAAACTATCAAAAATTAAATACAAATTAAAAATATTAAGAGCAGCAAGGGAAAAACAACAAATAACATACAAGGGAATCCCCATAAGGTTAACAGCTGAACTTTCAGCAGAAAATCTGCAATCCAGAAGGGAGTGACAGGACATATTTGAAGTCATGAAAGGGAAAAACCTAAAACCAAGATTATTCTACCCAGCAAGGATCTCATTCAGATCCAATGGAGAAATCAACAACTTTACAGACAAGCAAAATCTAAGAGAATTCAGCACCACCAAAGCAACTTTATAACAAATGCTAAAGGAACTTCTCTAGGCAGGAAACACAAGAGAAGGAAAAGACTTACAATAACAAAATCAAAACAATTAAGAAAATGTTAATAGAAACATACATATCTATTACTACCTTAAATATAAATGGATTAAATGCTGCAACCAAAAGAAATAGACTGGCTGAATGGATATAAAAAGAAAACTGACATAAATGCTGTCTACAAGGGACCAACTTCAGACCTAGGGACACATACAGACTGAAAGTGAAAGGATGAAAAAGATATTCCATGCAAACAGAAAATAAAAGAAAGCTGAAGTAGCAATTCTTATATCAGAAAAAGTAGACTTTAAAATAATGAGTATTATAAGAGACAAAGTAGGACACTAAATAATGATTAAGGGATCAATCCAAGAAAAAGATATAACAATTGTAAATATTTATGCACCCAACATAGGAGCACCTCAAAACATAAGGCAAATGCTAGAAGCCATAAAAGGGGAAATCAACAGTAACAGAATCATAGTAGGGGACTTTAACATCCCACTTTCACCAATGGACAGATCATCCAAAATGAAAATAAATACGGAAACACAAGCTTTATATGATACATTAAACAAGAGGGACTTAATTGGTATTTATAGGACATTCCATAAAAAACAACAGAATACACTTTCTTCTCAAGTGCTAATGGAACATTCTCCAGAATAGATCGTATCTTGGGTCACAAGTCAAGCCTTGGTGAGTTTAAGAAATTTGAAATTGTATCAAGTATCTTTTCCAACCACAATGCTATGAGACCAGATATCAATTACAAGAAAATATCTGTAAAAACATAAAACACATGGAGGCTAAACAGTACACTATGAAATAACCAAGAGATCAATGAAGAAATTAAAGAGGAAATTAAAAAATACCTAGAAGAAAATGACAATGAAAACACGATGACCCAAAACTGATGGGATGCAGAAAAAGCAGTTCTAAGAGGGAAGTTAATAGCAATACCATCCTACCTCAAGAAACAAGAAACATCTCAAATAATCAACCAAACCTTACACCTAGGGCAATTAGAGAAAGAAGAAGAACAACAACAACAAAAAAACAAAGTTAGCAGAAGGAAAATAATGATAAATATCAGATCAGAAAAAATGAAAAGGAAATGAAGGAAACAATAACAAAGAACAATAAAACTAAAAGCTGGTTCTTTGAGAAGATAAGCAAAATTGATAAAACATCAGCCAGACACACCAGGAAAAAAAGGGAGAGGTCTCAAATCAATAGAATTAGAAATGAAAAAGGAGAAGTAACAACTGACACTGCAGAAATACAAAGGATCATGAGAGATTACTAAAACAGTGGTATGCCAATAAAATGGACAACCTGGAAGAAATGGACAAATTCTTAGAAAAGCACAACCTGCCAAGACTGAACCACGAAGAAAGAGAAAATAAAAACAGACTAATCACAAGCACTGAATTTGAGACTGTGATTAAAAATCTTCCAAAAAACAAAAGCCAAGGACCAGATGACTTCACAAGCAAATTCTATCCAACATTTAGAGGAGAGCAAGTACCTATATTCCTCAAACTCTTCCAAAATATAGCAGAGGGAGGAACACTCCCAAAGTCATTCTACAAGGCCAGCATCACCCTGATACCAAAAGCAGACAAACATGTCACAAAGAAAGAAAACTACAGGCCAATATCACTGATGAATATAGATGCAAAAATCCCCACCACAATACTAGCAAACCGAATCCAACAGCACATTATAAGGATCATACACCATGATCAAGTGGGGTTTATCCCAGGAATGCAAGGATTCTTCAATATATACAAATCAATCAATGTGATAAACCATATTAATAAATTGAAGGAGAAAATCCATATGATCATCTCAATAGATGGAGAAAATGCTTTTGACAAAATTCAACACCCATGTATAATAAAAACCCTCCAGAAAGTTGACATAGAGGGAACTTACTTCAACATAATAAAGGCCATATATGACAAACCCATAGCCAAAATCTTTCTCAATGGTGAAAAACAGAAACCATTTCCTCTAAGATCAGTAACAAGACAAGGTTGTCCACTCTCACCACTATAAATAAACACAGTTTTGGAAGTTTTAACCTCAACAACCAGAGAAGAAAAAGAAATGAAAAGAATCCAAATCAGAAAAGAAGAAATAAAGCTGTCACCGTTTGCAGATGACATGACACTATTCACAGAGAATCCTAAAGATGCTACCAGAAAACTACTAGAGCTAATCAATGAATTTGGTAAAGTAGCAGGATACAAAATTAATGCACAGAAATCACTTGCATTCCTATACATTAATGATGAAAAATCTGAAAGAGAAATTAAGGAAACACTTCCATTTATGATTGCAACAAAAAGAATAAAATACCTAGTAATAAACCTACCTAAGGAAATAAAAGACCTGTATGCAGAAAACTATAAGAACTGATGAAATAATTAAAGATGATACAAATAGATGGAGAGATATACCATATTCTTGGATTGGAAGAATCAACATTGTGAAAATGACTATACTACTCAAAGGAATCTACAAATTCAATGCAATCCCTATCAAAATACCAATGAAATTTTTCCCGGTAGTAGACAAAAAGTTTCACAATTTGTACAGAAACACAAAAAAACATGAACAGCCAAAGCAATCTTGAGAAAGAATAATAGAGCTGGTGGAATTAGGCTCCCAGACTTCAGAGTATACTACAAAGCTTCAGTAATCAAGACAGTATGGCACAAAAATGGAAATATAGATTAATGGAACAGTATAGAAAGCCCAGAGATAAACCCATGCACATGTGGTCACCTTATTTTTGATAAAGGAGGCAAGAATATGAAATGGAGAAAAGACAGACCCTTCAATAAATGGTGCTGGGAAAACTGGACAGCTACATGTAAAAGAATGAAATTAGAACACTCCTTAACACCATACAAAAATATAAACTCAAAATGGATTAAAGACCTAAATGTAAGGCCAGACACTATCAAACTCTTAGAGGTAAACATAGGCAGATCACTCCATGACATAAATCACAGCAATAACCTTTTTGACCCACCTCCTAGAGAATTGGAAATAAAAACAAAAATAAACAAATGGGACCTAATGAAACTTAAAAGCTTTTGCACAGCAAAGGAAACCATAAACAAGACAAAAAGACAACTCTTAGAATGGGAGACAATATTTTCAAGTGAAGCAAATGACAAAGGATTAATCTCCAAAATATACAAGCAGCTCATGCAGTTCAATATCAAAAAAAAAAAAAAGAAAGAAAAAGAAAAAGAAAAGAAAGAAAAAAAAAACACAATGCAAAAATGGGCAGAAGACCTAAATAGACATTTCTCCAAAGAAGATATATAGATTGCAAACAAACATGTGAAAGACTGTTCAACATCACTAATCATTAGAGAAATGCAAATCAAATCTAGAATGAGGTATCAACTCATGCCAGTCAGAATGGCCATCATGAAAAGATCTACAAACAATAAATGCTGGAGAGAGTGTGGAGAAAAGGGAACCCTCTTGCACTGTTGGTGGGAATGTAAATTGACACAGCCACTATGGAGGACATCATTGAGGTTCCTTAAAACACTCAAAATAGAACTACTATATGACCCAGTAATCCTATTTCTGGACATATACCTTGAGAAAACCATAATTCAAAAAGAGTCATTTACCACAATGTTCATGGTAGCTCTATTTAGAAAAGGCAGGACACGGAAGCAACCTAAGTGTCCATTGACAGATGAATGGATAAAGAAGATGTGGCACATATATACAATGAAATATTACTCATCTATAAAAAGAAACAAAATTGAGTTATTTGTAGTGAGGTGGATGGACCTAGAGTCTGTCATACAGAGTGAAGTAAGTCAGAAAAAGAAAAACAAATACCATATTGTAACACATTTATATGGAATCTAAAAAAAAAAAAATTGTTCTGAAGAACCTAGGGGCAGGACAGGAGTACAGATGCAGACATAGAGAATGGATTTGAGGACTCGCGGAGCAGGAAGGATAAGATGGGATGAAGTGAGAGAGTGGCATGTACATATATATACTACCAAATGTAAAATAGATAGCTAGTTGGAAGCAGCCGCATAGCACAGGGCGATCAGTTCGGTGCTTTATGACCACCTAGAGGGGTGGGATAAGTAGCATGAGAGGGAGATGCAAGAGGGAGGAGATATGGGGATATATGTATATGTATAGCTTATTCACTTTGTTATAAAGCAGAAACTAACACACCACTGTAAAGCAATTATACTCCAATAAAGATGTTAAGATAATTAATTAATAAAAATGTTCAATTCTGTTATTCTTCTGGTCTTATCTCAAGGCTTACCCGCCCTCCTCCCTGCCTTCCCACACTTGTTTCTCCCTATCACGTGGATATGAAATTTTCCTTGTTTTTTAATCTATTTTCTGTGGCCTGAACTTTCTGGTATTATAGTTGATGGTGACCATGTTTAAGTTTTCTCCTATTTTTTGTGCTACCGCAGGATAGACACATTTCTGTGCTTGCAGCTTCTTGTCTAGTGCCTTGGAGAGTAGGAAATGATGTGTATTTGTTTACTTGACCGTAAGATAAACATTCAATAGATTTTTCCCACATCTTTTCTACATGCATGTTCTGGAACTAAGATATTTCCATAAAATTATAAAGCTCAGCATTCACTGCACAGAAGGAAATTTAACAAATATTTACATAGATTCTCATTGGATTTGGAAGTTAACGTTGCATGGACCTTGGCTGCGTGTTAGTCAAATGGAAAATTCCATAGCATCCTTGGAACCATAAAGCTAAGTGAAGAAAATAATTTTATGTATTGTAATATAGTCCATTTGTAAAATTATGCTAGTTCTTCAAAACTATACCGATAACACAAGCTTTTAAGAAAAGGAGAGAAATGGGTGGTCCAGTTTGTAGATCTATTCCGGAAGGACTTGACCTTCAAATTCACACAGAAGGCTAAGGTGTATTTGAGATACTTTCAGTGGGGAACATGGGTATTCAGCAGTTTAATTCTCCTGCAGAAACAGAAATTTCAATGTGAACAGAATTCATTTTTCCTCCATTACTGTAATATTCAATTGGACTAAATTATCCTGTAACAGCATTTGATCGAGCAGCCGCTGGATCTGGCTTCATTTTCTTTAAGGTTAGTAAAGTCACAGCTTAAATTGTTTAAGAGTTAACAGCATCAAAGTTCCCTCTTTTTCCTTTGTTAGCTTCTTTACTTGTAAAGAGTTGAAAACTGGCACAGGAAGTCAAGCGTCAATAGGGAAAAAACACCAGAGGCTGCCACTATACTTTGGGAAGTTGAATGAGACAAGGATGTAAAAAGAAAAAAATGAGATGCATAAGATATTTCTTGTTTTAAGCCAGTAAATCCTCAAAGGAAAACCTAAATCATATTTTAAAATATGAAAATGGTAAGAATAGTAAAATGAAAACCATCCATTTAGATAATTATTTTACTAAATGTAATAGAGAATCAGGCATGGCATTAACGTTTGTACTTTAGAGAAATATTATCATGGACCTTCTCATTTTCATTCAAAGTGAATTGAGGTGAATGTTCCAAAGGACATAAAAAATAATTACTCTCCTTTCTGTAGGACTATGACTTTCTGGAGCCAGATGTAAAACTATGTTTACCTTCAAGAGATAGGAGAACCATGAAACTAAGTTAAGTCAGAAAATCCAGAGATAATAAGGAAGCTAAAGATGAAGGGAGTAGATGTCACAGAGGAAAGGCTTTCAGGGAGATTCAAGACCAGGGGAGCCAGGTGATAGCAAAAATGTCCTCAGATAGTAGAAGTCAGACCTTAAAGCAGGTTGGGAATAGAGGCAGAAAAGATAAGGAGGTCATGCAAGTATTAGAAGTCAGAATAGGAAGCCAATCTGGAAGGTAGTTCTGAGGGGGCTGGAAAGTTTCTTCCATTTACCCGGAACCAGATTTATAATCCAGGAAGGAGATTTTAGTAATTCCTGTTAAAGTCAGAATGAGGTCTTGTGTTTTAACAGTAGAAAAAGCAAAAGTAAGACAAGTGTATGGGTTTGTGAAAAGTCACAAAAGGGAATGAGGTGAGGGATGGGAGGATGAGGAGTATGGCGAGGGCCACAAATCTGGCTAGAACTCGATAGAGGTCAGTTTTTCACTCTCTGTCTCCTGTGCAATCATGGGAATGTTATATTTTATGCAGTGCTTTTAGATATTTAAAAATTATCAACCAATCCTTTTACCACCAATCATAAACCACATCTGTGATTCAACCACTTTATATACCACAGCACATAAAACAGACCTGACCCTTCATGAAAGAAGTAGTCCCTTCTCCCTGAAAAGGTGATAAGTGATCATGAATCCTGACATATACAGACAGGGAGAAACTGAAAAGATGTTGTACAAGAACCTCAGGCCAAAAGCCTGCTCATGAAAAGTTCTCTAGGACTTTTACTTCCCACACAGAACACTGAGGATGGTAATTCTGAAGACCCCTTACTGAGCCATACTGCATTGGTCTATTTTAGGACAATAGGGGGTTGAAATCTCTTTCTGGGGATTTAAAAGTTGAGTTTCATGGAGTGCAGCTGTTTCAGACCTGCAGCAGACAGGCCTTGGAATTGAAACAGTATAATAACACTGTGCTTCAGAACTGGAAGTTACTCAGGATGGAAATGGCACCATCATACTCTTCAATGAGAAGCTTAAAGAAGATTTTAGTAATACTGAGTTGCAATTGCTCAGTGACAAAGGTACTCCCTAACTGTACTTTTGACAGGGTTTAATCTCATGAGGGTACAGTTCATAGAACATAATGTCTCCTTTTGAGTTTGGAACGATATAATAACATGCACAATCACAATCTATTATTAGCAAAGGCTGAATGACAGGTGATGTCCAAAGATAGATAGAAATGATATAGAGTACAAAGCAACAATCAAACAAATTGTGTAACAGTGTGTATTTTTATATTCCTTTATTAAACTTACTTATACCTTATATATATGGCCTTTGGGGGCATGGGGATTAGAGAAGATTTCAAGGAAAAAATTAATGATTGCTTTGCTTTGGCTTAACTACCCTTAAATAGAAAACTTCTGAAATTAAATCTACTAGTTAAATAGAAAAACATTTATTTAAGAAAAAATACTACTCTCAAAATTTTGAAGTGCCCTAGGACTCATTCCTGGGATCTTTATCTCTTCTCCATAGGTAATCTCTTCTACTCCCATGGCCTCAAATTCATCTATATGATAATGACTCCCAAACTGTATTTCTAGCCTTGACCTCTTCCTCAATCACCAGGAGAATCTCTCTAAGGGATTTCAAATATGCATCTCAAATTTACCATATTCAAAGCAGAACTCTTCAGTATCTTCCCCATCACTTGCCTTCCTTCTTCTCTTTCTTCTATTTGTCCCATCTCCACTAGCTAACACTCCAACAACCAGGCAACCCTACTATTGTTAAATCAAAAAAAAAAAAAGCATCTTTGATTCTTCTTCCCTTTCCTTCTCTTTTGGCATAAAATTCTCAAGCAGGACCTGCTGACTCTGCTAGCAAATCCTACCTGGGATCTGTCCAGTTCTCTTCATCCCTATTTCTGCCTTTCTCACCTACTGATCCTCTGTCATCCATCCTCTGCATGCCAGAGAGCCTCCAGAATAGCATTCCTGCTCACATTTTGTCCATTCTCTTACACAGTAGCCCAAGTAGGCTGTATATATTGTAAACAGGATCATGTCTTCTCCATTTTAAAAGCTTTAAAGTGCCTTACTGAATTTAGAATAAAATGTAAATGTATGACTCTGGCCTATGAAGACCTACATAATCTGGCTTTAGTCCACCTCTACTCCTCTAGACCAAAACACTAAAGCCACAGAACATTCTTTCTTTGTTTTTGTTTTGTTTTTTTTGTAATTAGTTAATTTATTTATTTGGCTGCATCAAGTCTTAGTTGTGGCACACAGGATCTTTGTCGTAGCATACAGGATCTTTCATTGCAGCGTGCGGGCTCTTCGTTGCTGCGAGTGAGCTTCTCTCTAGTTGTGTCACGTGGACTTAGTTGTCCTGCAGCATGTGGGATCTTAGTTCCCCAACCAGGGATCGAACCCATGTCCCTTCATTGGAAGGCAGATTCTTAACCACTGGACCACCAGGGAAGTCCCACAGAACATTTCTTCTGTTCCTGGGACATGCCAATATTATTCCCACCTTAAGGCTCATTATATTGTACTTGAGGTTTTATCTGCCAGGAATGCTTTTTCCCCTAACTCTTATCCGGCATTTCCCTTTTTATACTTTAGGACTCCTCCATGACAATTCCCTGCACTTAGTAAACTATAATTTCTAGTTGAACAGGGTCATTGTCTTTATTATTCACCTAGAAAAGTGTCTGTCACATGGTTGGTTCTCAATAAATATTTGACGAATACATGTTTTTTGGAGTTCTCGTGTTGATTCTATAATGGCAAGTGTCACTGTGTTCGAAGCAATTAGCTTCTTTGAGTGTCACCTTCTTAATTTGTAAATTCATGAGTTTGGACTACAACTTGATTATTTAGATACATTTCAGATTTAACGCTATAAGGTTTGTATACTATAATAATGCCATAACCTGCCTCTGATACAAATAACCAGATAGGGCGGTGGGGAGTGAAAATAAACCAAAAATATGAATTTGCTCAATTTTTTTTTTCTATCTTGTACTTTGATTAACAGTTAGATCATTCTGCTACTAGTCTATAGGCAATGCTTTGGTAGTGGTTTTATAGTCCAAACCACTAATTTTTTAAATTTCCTGTTTAATTCAGAAACAAAATCTGATTGACTATTTTTGTGAGAATTGAAGTTTATGTTAAAACAACTGTGCATAATTGTTAAAAAGTATTAAAATAATATTATATTTGTATAACATGTGGGAAGAGCGGCATGAGCAGGTCTTTGTTTAAATTCTACCTCTGCTCCTCAGTAGTGGCATGATTGGGACAAATTTTAACATCTCTGAACTTCAGTTTACTCTTATAAATGATGGGGTGATACTTAAGTCATAGGAATGTTCTGAAGATAAAGTTCCTATGCAGTTTCTCACACAAAATAGAAACTCAACTGTAATCAATGATCTTCCCCCATTTCTTTCTTCTTGCATACAGTTCTATTCAAATATCAAAGCATTTTTTTCCCTGTGATCAATGACTTATTCTAACAGTGGTTCTGTAACCAGCCTGGAGGAGAATCACAGTGAGAAGAGCTGTGAATTAAACATTTTTGGCACTTTGTTAACGCTTCTCAGGAATATTCTTGTACCAGAACCTCCCCTCCGTGCCCCTGCACAACCACCACCTATGCCCCAGCAAGAAAATTTTAAACTAGCTCAAAAACTAAGGGAGGAAAGGACTCCTATGTTCATATTTAGTTTCTGCCAGGACAAGAGAATAGATACAAATTACACATAACCACAGATCTCTTTATCTGTAAGAAATCCTATTGTCTCTTGCCCAATGAGAAAGAGATTTTTCTCAAGATTGATTGCTTCCTTTGTTTTATAATTTCTGTTCTTAAGGCACTAGACTCTCTCCAATCTAATCTATGTATTGCATTTGCATAAATTTGTCCGCATACCAATCCCCCAGCCCTAGGATTCATTTGCTGGCTCCTTAGATTCCCATTTAAAATTACTTTAAAGTTTAAAACATTCAGTTCTATCAGAGAGTCATCTTATATGGAGAAAAA
Organism: Delphinus delphis; assembly: GCF_949987515.2. Lineage (NCBI taxonomy): Eukaryota > Metazoa > Chordata > Mammalia > Artiodactyla > Delphinidae > Delphinus > Delphinus delphis. The sequence continues at coordinate 54,473,785 of NC_082695.1, forward strand.
CAGAATAGTGAACTTAAAATAGATAATAGAAATAAAATAGACAGAAATAAACTTTTAGTTCCCATCTACACAACAACCCATGAGATTAGGTGTCATAATTAGAATGACAAATTGGTAAATAGAGTCAAGTTCTAAGAACTCCTGTTTAATTTTTTAATCACCACTCCATGGGCCAATGACTATCTGTGAAACTCACAATTCCTACATGTGCAAGTGTGAGTAACCAGGAGGGTTTTATAGGAAATTTCTCAGTGCTGTCTTAGACTCAGCATGCTGCTCAGTGATGGAGGACTGCAGTGCCTGGTCCCTTGACTGAGTGAGCACAATTGGAAAAAGAGAAAGTCAGAATGAATCTTCCGGGATCTATAGGATATGATTGTCATTCAATTAAGAACATCTATTTCCTTTAATAGGAAACATTAATATCAACAACAATATTTAATGCATTCAGTTCAACAGATAACTGTTTATGGAGCAAAATATGATTAGTAAGCACAGTGCTAAGTCCTAATAAGTGCTTAATAAATGTCAGTTACCATTGTTGCTGTTACTTCTCTGTATCCCTTATAATATACAACAGTACTTTATAAGACACTTTTTCTCATTCAATCCTCTCAGCAATTTATAGAATTTTTATTATTATTACTGTAATTGTTATTATTATCATCATGCCTATTTTACAAGTGAGAAAATAGAGAAAGTCAAAAATATAACCTCTGCCATTCTGAACAAATATGGGTTTGATAAGAGGTTAGTGGCCACCCGTTTGTACCTTTCACACAGTTCAATGTTCCCCTCTATTACTTTTAGGCAGAAGGTCACACAGTCCCCATATGAATCCTTCCAGACTCAGGGATCCCAATATATAACAACAGAACAGCTGTTTTTGTGTTTTACTCACTATAATCTTCAGAGGAGTCTTCACATATCAAGCCCAATTCTGTCTCCCAATAATTTCTACCCATTGGTCTTATGTTAAACTCTCTCGGGCTTAAGAATAATTTTAACCCCCTCCTATATGGGTAAAATCATGGAAAACTGTCATCATATGTCTCCTCCTCTTCTTCAGGCTAAGCATCTAGTTACTTCAGCAATGTCATGTGTGATATTTCTTACACTTTACTATCTGGTTGCTTTTCTTTCTGTGGACTACTATTTATCAATATCTGTTTTTAAAAGTGGCAGTCAGAACTTTATAAAATGCTTAAATCATCAGTTAGATAGTATGGATCATAGTAGGACTATTAGTTCCCTCAATAGTTAGCTTATAAAAATCCTATGAAACTTTCAAGTTTCAGCACAATGTCACCACTTTGATACAAACATCATCTACACTCAGATGGGGAGTAGACATTATCATTTTTATAAATTCACTTATATAGCAAATATGTCACCTACCAATGATCTGGCTGCATTATTGGTCATGATGTGAAGAACAAAACAAGTTTATTTTCTGCCTTCTTTGATCATACAGAAGTCATAAATTAAACAAATATATAAAATGCATGGGTAAAAAAATCATGCATAATGACAAATTCTATGAAGACAAAGGTCAGGGTATTAGGATGGTAAATAATAGAGGTACATGGCCTGTGATATTTTATGTAAGCTCTGGAAAATATCTAGAATAAGTCTAAAGCATGTGTGTGGATGTTTGAGTGTGTTTGGGGTTGGGGGGGAGCTGGGGTATGTGACAGCAAGTAGAGGGCTTGGAGGATTGGAATGAGTACTTTGTGGAAAGGAAACATCTGGTCCAAAACTCTTGAGACAGGGAAGCACTTCACATTTTTAAAGAAAGTAGTGGAATCTAACATCCTTGGTGTGGTGAGGAAGAGAAAATGGCAGTTGTGGAGACAAGGAAAAGAACACCTCATGACATAGCACATTTTGCCTTACATATGTTTCTTTTATCCTCTATAGAAATGTGTTATCGTCCAAGTTAGTCATTATGCTTCACCTTTGGAGTCTTCACAATATCTTACAAGGGAGCCAACAAAGATGTGTTGAATTGAAATAGATATTTCTTCATAACTATATACTACCTGCAGTTTCTATAAGCAATTCTTGGTTAGTTAGCATAGTGATACAAATATTGAATAGAAGTGACCAAGAGCAAAACTTCATATCCCAACAAAATGACCTCTCTCCAGATTGATAGTGATTAATTGATGAACACATTTTGGATATGGTTGTTCAATCATCTTCACTCAAGCCCCAATTTCTTCATCTTACACATTAAAAAAAATCCCAAAGAATTTTTTTATTTGCATTGTTGAAAAAGCCACTGAGGATTTTCTCAAGTTGATAAAGAATATCTTTAAAAAACCTACAGCTAACATCATATTTAATGGTGAGGAACTCAAAGTTTTCCCACTAAGATCAGATATAGGACAAGGGTGTCCCCTCTTACAACTCCTTTTCAACATCATACTGGAAATTCTGGCTTAGTGAAAAAAGACAAGAAAAAGAAATAAAAATATACAGATTGAAAAGGAAAAAAATAAACTTCTTTTTGTACACAGATGACATTCTATAGAAAATCTGAAAGAATTGACAAACAATCTGCTGGAACTATATAATAATAGATTATAGCAAGGTTGTAGAATACAAGGTTAGTATACAAAAATCACTCTCTTTCCTATATGCTAGTTATGAACAAGTAGAATGTGAAGTCAAATACATAATACCAGTTATAATAGCATCTCCCCCAAAATACTTAGTTTTACATCCAATAAAATATGTACAAGATTTATATGAGGAAAACTATAAAACCCTAATAAACAAAATCAAAGAAGAACTAAACAAATGGAGAAATATTCCATGTTTATAGATAGGAAGAGTAGATATTTTCAATATGTCAGTTCTTCCCAACTTGATCTATAGATTCAAAACAATTCCAATCGAAGTTGCAGCAAGTTATCTTGTGGATATTGAAAAAACAATTTTAAAGTTTACGTGGAGAGGCAAAAGACCCAGAAGAGCAAATATAATATTAAAGGAGAAGAATAAAGTTGGAAGAATGACTCTACCAGACGTCAAGACTTACTGTAAAGCTACAGTACTCAAGGTGTGTGCTATTGATGAATGAATAGACAAATAGACCAATGGAACAGAACAGAGAGCCCAGAAATAAACCTACGTAAATACAGTCAAGTGATCTTTGACAAAGGAGCAAAGGCAATACAATGGAGCAAAGACAGTGTTTTCAACAACTGATTGTTGTAACACTGAACATCTGCATGCAAAAAACAAAGGAATCAGGGGCTTCCCTTGTGGTGCAGTGGTTGAGAGTCCGCCTGCCAATGCAGGGGACACGGGTTCGTGCCCTGGTCCGGGAAGATCCCACATGCCGCGGAGCGGCTGGGCCTGTGAGCCATGGCTGCTGAGCCTGCGTGTCTGGAGTCTGTGCTCCGCAACGGGAGAGGCCACAACAGTGAGAGGCCCGTGTACAGCAAAAAAAAAAAAAAAAAAAGAATCAAAACACAGAATTTACATTATTCACAAAAATTAACTAAAAATGGATCACAGACCTAAATGTAAAACACAAAACCATAAAACTCCTATAAGATAACATGACAGAAAACCTAGATGACTTGGGGTATGGCAATGCCTTTGTAGATATAATACCAAAAGCATGATAATAAGCTGAACTTCATTAAAATTAAAAATTTTTGCTCTCTGAAAATCAATGTCAAGAGAATGAGAGGACAAGTCACAGACTCAGAGAAAACATTTGCAAAATACATACCTGATAAAGAACTATTATCCAAAATATACAAAGAACTCTTAAAACTCAGCAATAAGAAAATAAACAACTCAGTTAAAAAGTGGGCCAAAGGCCTTAGCAGATACCTCACCAAAAAACATATTCAAATGCCAAATAGGTATGTGAAAAGTTGCTCTAAGTCATATAATATCAGGAAAATGTAAATTAAACAGCAGCAAGATATCACTACACACTTATTAGAATGGCTAAAATCTGGAAATTGACAGTACCAAATGCTGGAGAGGATGTGGACCAACAGGAATTCTCATTCATTGTTAGTGGGAATGCAAAATGGTATAGCCACTTTGGAAGACAGTTTGTTAGTTTTGTACAAAACTAAACATACTTTTACCATACAATCTAGCAATCTCGCTCCTTAGTATTGTCCACACAAAAGCCTGCACTGGGACGTTTAGAGTAGCTTTATTCATAATTGCCAAAACGTGGAAGACACCAAGATAGCCTTCATAAATAAATTATGGTACATCCACACAATGGAATAGTATTCAGTGCTAAAAGCAAATAAGCTATTGGAAGCCACGAAGATACATGGATTAGCTTAAATGCACATTACTAAGTAAAAGAATCCAATCTGAAAAGGCTACAAACTGTGTGCCAAATATATGACTTTCTGGAAAAGGCAAAGCTGTGAAGACAGTAAAAAGATCAGTGGTTGTCAGGGGCTTATGGTGATGGTGAGGAAGAATAAATAGGCAAAGAGAGAGGATTTCTAGTTAATAATCCTTAATTTAGTGAAAATACTCTATGTTGCCATAATGATGGATGCATGTCATTATACATTACCCAAATTCATTGAAAGTACAAAACCAAGAGTGAATCTAATGTAAACTACGGACTTTGGTTGATAATGATGTGTCAATGAGGCTCATCAGTTGTAACCAATGTACTACCCTTGTGGGAGATGTTGGTAATGGGGAGGCTGTGCATATGTGGTGACAGAGTATATATGTAAAATCTCTGCACTTTTCCCTCAATTTTGTTATGAATCTAAAACTACACTTAAAGAGAAAAGTCTTAATAAAAAATAATTTTAAGCCAGAAAAATATTTCAACAAGATTTCTTTTCCTTTTTTAGTTAGTGGTTATTAAAAATTTTGTTTCCATCGGAAAAAATGTTAAGATTTTGAATTTATAAGTCCAATGGAGATAATAACCAATTTTCTAATATATATTTTGTCAAAATCTTTAAAAAGGCATACGTCCTTACCTTTTTCCCATAGAACGACCTAAGTTCCCTATAGAATTATACTGATCTTTTAAACAAAATTTGACAAACACTGCACTAGGTAGACTTCCTAAAGAGCTTTACATTGTCTTGAGAATGTAAGATTCTCTAGGTATGCTATCAAACAATGGGGTAAAACAGTATATAAAAAAGTAATAAGATGAATGACTATTACAGATAACACATGTTAAAGAATTCAGAGGAAGAAAATGATCCAAGAGTGATAAAATATTAACTTTGGTGTAAGTTTCATGGAGGAAGAATGTTTTAAGACCATTTTATTATAAAACATGAAGCTTACCTGTGGGTCCAACAGAAGAGTCTGGGTCAGATATAATCAGCACCATTTGTGGGTCAGGAACTGTGGTTGCTGAAACTAAAAACACTTTTCTCAGCCTATGTAAATTTAACTTTTCCAACTAGAAAAACAAATGGTTTTCAAAATGACCATGAAAATAAACACTGAGAAATACTTAAAGCTGTTGATGACAAGTATGTTGTTCAAAGGCACTAATTAACATAGGCTTTGGAAATGAGCAGTGGATTGGACCCCTGTAATGGAATTTGAGATACTCTGTGCACAGGTCCTTTCCCTAACAACTCCTTTTCCTCATCCATTTGGATATAAGGATGTTTGGGTCATCAAGAGATCCCCATAATTTCAATACATGATCAAAATGCCCTATTCTACAAATTCAGAGCAAGTATACTCTTTAATATTTTATTATTTTCACTTACTCAACTACCCTCCCCAATCCCCTTAAAGACAAGTATTTTTTGGCAATCACTTGTTCTCCGGAATTTCTTAAGGATGTGATAATTTATCCAGCGAAGCATTTCAGCTCTCTTCCAAATGCCCAAGGGGGAACAGATGAGGTTTTTTTTTTTTTTCCTTTTTTGGTCTCAAGACATCAGTCTGTAATAACCAGGTCTCTTGTCCTGGGGTTCAAGCCACCCACCTAGGCTCTCTTTCTTCCCAGTAATTTTATGTTGGAGAACAGCTTGACTTTCTGTGTCACTAGGTGGAGGAAAGGGTGAGCCTGCTCTTCATTTCCAGAAACTGCCAGCTCATTATTCAAATTAATCCACCAATAGAAAGGCAGATTTGCTAAGCTTCTCAGAAAATCAGAGGTTGTTGCTTAGTAACATTCTCTTAAACAATCAGTGAGTGCTGCCTTATATTTACTGCACTGGGAAAGGACATTCCAGGGATTCTTCTCTGACCACTGTAGGTAGGCTTTGGGATTCCCTGGCATCTTCACTCCTACAAACAGGAAGGAGCAGCATAATTTTAATCTCTTCTCAAGAAGCCCTTTTAAATTTCAGGTGTAAGAGGTAACATGCAAAAATATTACTAAAGGAATAATAGCTTTATTGTCTAGGTAAAAAATTTAGACAGACAACTTTGCGAAGTTTAAGAAGAAAGAATGAGAAGTTATAGCTTAAGGAGTTACAGGAGGATTCTAAAGGCAAAATACCCTCTTTGAAGTGATGCTAAAGACCCACATTACACTGAGAGCTACAGGATTATTCTCTGATTATTTTTTAAAATTATGATTACTCTCCTAAGGAAGACTTAAAGCATTTACATGGGAACAAAAACAATCCTATACAAAGATAATTAACCACTCACACTCAGTAACATCCTACTCATTCCTCAGTGTTCAGCTTGAAAGACAGAGGCATTATACAGTTTGGAGTATAAGAGCAGACATGGATTTGATATCAGCCAGAACAGGGTCTTACTAGTTGCTAGCACAAAACATTAAGCAACTGATCCCTCATGTTCCTCATTTAAAAAATTAGGAATTACTAATAACTTTTTAAAATTGCTGTGGAAATTAAATGAGATAATAATAACACATGTGACTAATGTATCTTCAGTGGGCTTCTTGGCTGTGTGATTTAATCAATTTACTTAACCTCTGTGCCTCCACGACCTCAAGGAACTGTTAGGAAGGTTATAAGTACCTAATACATGTAAAGCCCTTTGAATCATGCCTGGTAAATGTACATGATGATGATGATGATGATGACACTGTGACTGTCTGACTTATAATAAACATCAGTCAATTGTGATCATTCATTTACATCCTCAGTGAATGACTCTTTAACTTAAAATCCACTTTTGGTCATTTGCAGTTCACAGACTAGAAAGCACATTGGTCTTAATATAAAGAGAACTGGGTTCTAATCCACACTTTGACACTTTTTATAAGAACTTGGAATAAATTATTATTTTAAATCTGATCAAGTATCTGCTTATCCCTTCTGCTTTCAAAACTCAGCTTATTGAGGGACCATTATAGCTCTTCTTATCTTCTAGCATCCAACTATCTCCTGACCTTAAAGTTTCTGCTTCTGCTACCACTTCTTCCTTCTCTCTACAGCAACTACTTCAAATCTGAAATGGCTCATGGATCACATCATGATTGTTTTGGAAGAACTTTCTCTACCAGATAACCTCACAGACCCCTCCTCACCAGTTAGAGTGGCTGACTTTTGGACTAACTCTCATCACAGTACAAACAGCTGAAATGAGGAGAGGGGACAGAGGATACAAAATAGAATTTAGAGGGTTCTCTGTTCTGTAGCAATGATGTAAGCAAACATTTTCCTTAAAATAAAACAGATACAGAAGACAATATGACTGATGTGTCTAAAGCAAAGTTTAATTCTATGTCCCTAGGCCCATATTTGGCACTAAAAAATTAAAGATGAATAAGGCACATTTTTTTTTGCCCTTGAGGAGTTTACATTCCAGTGTGTTAAACAGAAATTTCATAAACAATAAGAAAAAATCAGTTTGTAACTTCTATGATAAATGTACATGCTTTCTGCTAGGGCAAAATAAAGGAAGAAGACTTAGATTATTCTGATGTTAAGCAAAGTTTACTTCATAAGATAAGATCCCAGAGCCTGAATCTTGAACAATAAGAAAGAGAAAGAGAAAAAAAAGTGTAAGAAAGCTATTCTATAGCACAGAAAGGTGCATGAACAAAGGCAAAGAGGCTTGGCCAAGCACTGGGGAGTATGTGTGTCTGTGTGTGTGTGCCCTTACAAGCAGTTCAGCAATACCAGTCATCTAGAGAGTATGACAGTATAATGCATGTATGACAAGGGAGTGTGAAGAGGAAAAAAAAAGAAAATTGTGGGAATTAGTGGGTGTGGTAAGAGACTCAGAAGGGAGACACAGAGAGAGAGAGAGAGAGAGAGAGAGAGAGTGGGGCCTGTGGATCTAGGAAATGAGCACAAATCAGATTAAGAGAATCCCTGTGTGGGGTCCTTACTGCAGATAAAGGGCCTCTCTCTGTTGAGACCAGAGGTAAAGAGAGATCACAGGTAGGTAAACATCTAGTTGGGGAGCAGGGTTTTGAGGTCCATCCTGCCTAATGGCTCTACTCCATCTGTGAAGCTTTTGAAGGGCTCACCTGACATAAGGGAGGTTAGGGTACTTAGGGGTGAAAACCTTGAGTAGAAGGCCAAAGTTCTGGCATACTCACTAAAGACACCAGGAAAGAATTAAGGACAAATAAACAAAACAACCAGCAATTAAAAATAACCAGGTGTACCTATAAGGGAACATAATCTAAAAACAAACAAACAAACAAACAAACAAAATATATATATATATATATATATATTTATGTATGACTGAATCACTTTGTTGTACACCTGAAAGTAATACAACATTGTAAATCAACTATACTTTGATTAAAAAAAAGAAGCAAAAATAAATAAATAAACAAATAAATAACCAGGAGCAAATAAACTATCAGGCAACATAAAGAGTTTATGTGACATTAGATGCTATGACTTTAGTGACAACAGTAAGAAATGCTGGATCCTTTTCATCAACAATGTCTCATTCTCTGGCTGGGAGGAGAGAATGCCCATTGCAGTATTGATCTGTTTTCCCATCTCTCCAGGAGAAGTCCTCAGTTAGTGTCAGGCTATTTCCAGAAGAGAAGGTGGAGGGTATTAATAAGAATGACTCAGGGATTAATCTTGTCTTTCAAATTTGCAATTTTTATGGGAAAATCTGGGTGGGAGGTATAGCAATGGGAAGCTGATTTCTAAAATAGACTAGGAAATCTTTGAAGTGGAGGATTTTATGAGTTTGGAGAACTGGCCCAACAAGAGTGACTCTTAGGAAGGTATAAGGATGAATTCATGTGGCAAGTGCATATTGTAACATGAGGTTGATGGAATTACTGATCTGACAATCTGACAGGAGTCTAGTAATAACACTAAATAGGCCTAATATTCAAACAGAACAGGACAGAACTCAACATAAATCCTTTGATTCTGCCTCCTCTCCTGTAATCTGGCAGGATCTTAGACTTTGTTTAATATATTTTTGTTGTCCCCCACCTTCCTGCCACTCCAACATCACTTTGAAACAGCTTTGCTTTGCATCTCATAAAGCCCTCAGTAAGCAAAATTGTAGACTGTGAAGCTACACTCTATTTGGTATAAATAATCAAGATTAGTGAAGATTTTACACATATTACCTAACTCCTGGAGGGAGGTCAGGAGAGACTGTTTCTTGCCATGGTATATTTGCAGAAATTGTGGATTAGGGGGCAGTAAAGGAAACAAGACCCAAGACAAGATAAAGAGCTAAGCATCAGAAGCCTCTATCCTACTGCTCCTTTTGTTACAAAGGTTGCCATGGTACTAGAAAAGGACAGAACTTGTGGCAAACAGGAGAATGTACTGTATTATGAGAGATTTTTTAAAAAAAATCTTTGCATATATATATATATTTTTTTTCTCTCTGAGTCAGATTTGGTGAGAAAATTTCCTGACTCACATAATGTGTTGTATGCCATGCTAACAGTAACATCTTCCAAAATAACATACAGCAGGGTAGTCTCTGCCTTTCCTATTGAATCTTGGGACCCATCAGGGACACAGCTATTGGGCTTCTGTGTGTAGTTTCTGGTGATAAAGATTTCTGATGTATAGGATTTCCAGGTGATGACAAGGTCAACGATGGGGCCAGGGTATAGATAGTCAAAGTGGTTTAGAGATAAAGGTCCCTGGGTTTTAAGTTGCACAACTACCTCTGCCCTTTGTTTCCAAATAAGTAATTTCTAGCTAATCACAATAAATACTGTAGCACCATTTGGATGTATCCTCTGAAGGAAAATTTCTGTTCTGGGCCAAATGCTGCAGCAATGAGGCTGTTCCTGCCAAAGTGAATTTTTCCTTTCTTTGTTCCTGTTGATAATCTTGACAATCTTTCGTATGTACACAGAGCTGAAAGCTTTAATAACCTCAATTTTATAGATTAGGTAACAGGCTCAGGAACAGAAAGAGCTTCCCCCAAAGTGTACAGTGACCCCAGCCAGGCTGGAGCTGAAGTCTCCATCTTCATATCCTGCTGCCTTCCTGCCTAGCCAGCTTGGTCCCTGGAATGAAGGCAAGTGTTTTCCAATAAGCTTATACGTGTGTGTGTCCTCTGTGTACTCAGGCCTCGAGGACTTTTGTCATGGTCCAGAATCACCGGTCTTTAACAAGACACAGTCTCCAAGAGGCTAAACTCCCCCCCCCCCTTTTTTTTTTAAACACACTAGCACATCTGTGTGCCGAGAGGATGTGGTGTCCGGAGCTGCAGCATCCGACCCCAGAGGCCCTGCCAGATGCGTCTGTTTGGCTTGCTCTTCTGCTTGACCTGCTCTCCCGGGGAGGCGCCGGGCTGTTTAGACGCCTTATCCTCTGGCAATCTGTTCCGGAACACAGACCAGAAGGGCTGCTGAGGGCTGCGCCAGCTTCAGAATCCTGCTGCCATCTAGGGATGAGATGCAAGTCTTGGCGCGTGCGGGCGCCCACCGAGCGCGCGGCCTGGGGCGGGGTGCACCCGGTGCCGCCAGGGACCCTTTGCCACCCGCCCAGTTTGCCGGACAGAAGCCGGGGGTGGGGGTCAGGTGGAAATACAGACAAAAGCAGCTAGAGGGAAGAAGGAGAGCGAGAGAAAACAGCTGGGAGCGAGGGGCAGACACCTGCAAGGACAGCACCCAAGAGGGGAAGGAAAAGAATGGAAGGGTCCGTCAGCGAAAGCACTGCGCCTTAATAAAGATCAGAGCGTGTGTTTAGGCAGCTTGTCCGCTGTCTGCACGCGGCTGTCCAAGGAGGCCACAGCGTCCAGCTACTTTATTCCCATGTGTAATTGTCAAGGTTTGCGCTTGCAAAGGGGAGGGGGGCGGCCTTCTGTGAAGATTTTAAGGAAATCCGGAGAGAGAAGATTTACGGAGTTAACTGTATGCATCATATCATGGTGTCAGCGCCTCTTTCTTCTACAAACAGAACAATGGGTCTTTCAAAGCAGCGAAGGGGACTAGAGGGGAAAGCAGGAGGGGCGCATGGGTTGGGGAAGGGAGGCTGTTGACTGGGAGGCCCTGCTGGGAGACTTCAAATCAAATTCTTTCTGAAAGGAAATGTTATTAAAAGTAACTTTAATCCTTCCAGCCAGACGGTCCATAAAAGCATACAATTAAGTCAAACAAATAACGAGAGCATTTTCTCCACTACCTGTTTCCCCTTCTGAGAGTAATTACTACAGGCTAGCCCTCTTTCATTCTGTGCAAACAGGAGTGCTTCGCTTCGCAGGTGCCAGGTTCTCTTTCACTCCCTGCCTCTTCCTTCTCCACTGCCCCACCCCAAACCCGTTCAGCTTTTGGTGCCAACCAGCCTGTCTTCAGATCCAGCCAAGAACAAAGGGGTGAATTTCAATATTTCCTCTTTGTGCAAGGTTAATTGAAAATCAAAAAGTCACTTTTCAAATGTCATATTAAATCCGCCACTGCATCAATTTCCTCTTGGTTCCCATCTCCATAGGCAAGAGAAAAGTGTTTGGGGGGATGGCAGGGAGGCGGGGAAAGTAGGGACACAGTGAAGAAAAAGAGGAAGAAAGAAGTGAAAGGATTAAAAAGAAATCACAGATACACACAGACTTTGATTGCAGATACGCTAACGTGCACTGGAAAATTGTTTTCCAGTGTGTCCTCAGTCAAAGGCAGCCTTTCCATTCAATAGTGTTACTTGATATTCTAGAGACAAAATTGCATCCTAAACCTGGGGAGATTAGGCCTCCATGTTTTTATGTTTTAATTGATGGATCACAATATGATTGTCATAAATGCCACATTTTAAAATCTTAAAGGGTAAGGTAATAACCTGACAATCTTCATTCCCCCTTCCCACTTTTATTCCCCTTTCAGACAGGTACACACACACACACACACACACACACACACACACACACACTCTCTGTGCAAAAAAACACATCTTCATAGACCGTTCAGTTTTGTGTCACAGGGTATTTTGGAAGTTTGGTCTTTGAGCTGGAATTTAGTGACCCAGCATCATTAGCTTTGCTGCTGATCCAGTAACTGTTGTCCTTATTTCTAACTTTCCAGAGACTCAGTTTCCTCTCTACAAAATGGGGCATCAAATCTGCCTCCTAAAATCACTTGTGCAGACTACATGAGATGCCACATGAACAGAAACAGCTCATATGAATTCTTTAACCAATTCTCAGGTTTCTGAGACCTGATCTTGCTCTTACTTGTTCCTGAGGTCTGCAGAATGGCCTCTGATTTCAGGCTTCATCATACTCAGTCTGTGTCTCCTATATGCCCTGCAACTCTGCTCCATTCACCTACCAGTCCTCCCTGAAGGTATAATTCCTGTCACTGTTTTTTTCTGGAAAATACTCAGTATTTCCCTCTTGTGATGCACAAATAGTCTCCCTAAGGATCACACTAATCACAGAAGGCTTGCCTAGTGAGAATCATTTGATTTGCCCCAGACTGAACTTTCTAATATACCTACAAATAAATTCTTAGCTACACAGGCAGGGTAAAGAGGCAGAATTGTGGACTAAATTCCTTCTAAGATAAGGCAACTGCATAAGGTCCATAAATCTTCTTTCCTTTTCAATAATATTCCATTATTGTGGTGATATCAGATGTGTTCACCAACTCAAAATGAAGGGAAGGTGAGAAGATGGCAACTGTCTAAACTCACTAGAATATATGTACAGAGGGAAGCACTCTACAACATTGACCATCTAGCTTGTGTCAAAATTCTAGTAGCATTTTCTTCATTAGAAAGATTAAATAGACAAATACTTTTTTACCTCTTGGATTTCTACCAACTCATACCTGTATGAATGCACTCTGTGTCCTGTTGGACCCTTTCTTATTTAAAGGTTTTAATTAAAATATTCCATCTACTATGTAACTTTTCTTAGCTTGTTCACATACAATGAACTACTTATTTGGGCAGCACTTGTTCCCATATAAACTTTTATGAGTGTAGGTAACAATTTTTTGCACATATTTGTTAAAATAGGTGTCCTCTCCCCACTCTCTAAACTTCTTGAAACAACAATCATATCCCTCTTCTTTCTAACCCAGGAACTTAGGAGTAGATGTATAATAAATAATTGTTGGAATTTGAAGAATTATGAAAAAGAAAATGAATCTTGGGCTGTATCAGCTTTGTATCTAGACAATTTTCAAAGCAATTTTGTTATAGAAACCAACTTAATGGTTGTGTTGGGTCAGCAGAAAAGCACTCAGATGACTGGATGAATTAATAACTTTGAGAATTTGTAGATAGAGTCTAAATTGACAAAACATGCATGTGCATCCCAAGATGTTCTTTTATCTGGTGAGGCTGTTTATTTAACACAAGGTTACATTAAAAGTGTGTTGGCATGAACTACTCTTTTCTTAATCCACTTGGGTTTCTTAATCTTATCCAAAGCTCCCCTCCCTTAACACCACTCCCCAAAAGAGAGGGAGCAAGAGTGAGAGTGAGAGAGGGAGGGAGGATGGAAGGAAACAAGGAAAATAAAGAAATCAGCTATATTTAACTGATAAATCTACTCTGGAGTTGGAGTGGAATTCTGGCAAACTAGTTGGACAGCTCTTAAGGGCATCTTTTAAATCCCTACCTTCAGATCATTGTCATGCTTAGGATAATATATTATTGTTTCTTAGTGCTAGTGTGTTATATTTTCAGAAACAAATTCTCTAGAATATTTATAAGGGTCTTAAGAATGAAAATTGAAAAATAAATTCATGGGAAGAATTTATTCACAGTGGTAGTAGTGGTATTGGAATCTATAATTACGCATAATGAGGGAAAATATGAGAACTTGGTTTTAGTAAAACTGGAATCGTGCCCTGACATTTCCTATTATCTTCTATATAACCATGGGCAGAGAACTAAATCCCTCAGATATTCGTTTTTCTTTTCTTTTTCCCCTCTGGACAATGTCATGATAATCCTGATCTAATATATGGATTATGGTGAGAACCAAGTGAGATGATAGCTGTGAAATTGTTGTGAAAAGGTTATATGCACAATAGAACTAGAGGGTAGCATTTATACATACTACATTTTAGTAACTTATGTGAACATACTGAATGTTTACTGTATGATGACTTTTTTTGGTATTCTGTGGCCACGAGCTGACCTGCAATTGGCTTTAACCTCTTAAACAATAAAAAATGCTAGATTAGAGTTTGCCATTATTACAAACAATTTTTATTGTGTTCCAGTGGTGTACCCATAGGCTAAAATCTCAAAGAACCATTCTTGTGGAAAAGATGGATATAAACACTGCAGCATCTGAAGGAAAGGGAGCCACAGCGTAGATAGGATTTGCAGGACCCATCTCTCTGTTAATTTGCATTACATGTTTTTTATTTCCTTCCCTTGCTCTCTTTTTTAAAAATCTCTGGGTCATCCTTACTGCTAGAATTTTGTGAGATATTCAAAATGTGTGTTTAATCCATCCAAGTTTGTAGTCTCTAGTGTCAAAGCTTCTGCTTAATGCTGAGTTAATGCTCAGTCGTGCCAAAGCTTGAAGCTTTCAACGCAGCTCGAAAACCAGCTGCGACACATCACTGATGCAGAGGCTTTGACTCCAGAGACTGCTGCCTGCATGGAGTAAATGCATCATTTTTTAAAGCTTTGTCAGTGCAATCTAAGAGCTGTGTGGAGTTTAATTGAAGATCTTTGAAAAAAATGTATATTTGAAACCATTTTATAAGAATTATCTGGGAGACTTCCTTGAAACTTTGTCTTCTAAACATCTCACTGTCCCAGAACCAGGTCTGTCATTTTGGCCAGGTTCTGCTTTTGATTGGGTTGTGTTTCTTTCCTTCCCTCAGCCATCTTTCCCTCTTCAGTGAGCTGAGGAAAATAAATTTGATGACGCAGACATTTTTCTCTGTCTGTGTCTTAGAATTATTGATCTTAGAAGGAAGAAGACCCTGAGTTATCCATTGCTACTTCAAGTATGGTCTATGGACCAATAACATCTGCATGTACTGGAAGCTTATTAGAAATAGAAATTATATGCTCAATCAGAGTCTCTGGGTGTATGCTCAGGAATCTGTGTTTCAACTAGGCCTCTGGGTACTTTTTCTCAATACAAACATTAGAGAACCATCATTCTAGGCTACCTGGATCTAAAAATTCCTGATGTTGTACCCTTGGGAGATGGTCATACAGTCTCACTCAGAACATTTTAAGGTTGGGATACTCACTACATTGAAAACAATCTGTTCAGCTAATAAAAACAGTTAAAAGTCCTTTTCAGAATGTATTAAGCAGATATCTGCTTCTTTAGCATTTATTTGTTTTATTCTTCAATACTTGGCATATTGTAGGCAGTCAATATACTTGCATTAAAAGGAAGAAAATATTGATCTTAGTTTTACCTTCTAGATATACCCATCTAATCCAATTAATCCATATATCCTTGTTCCCATCCTCTGCAGCCCATAACATATGTGAAAACTCTAAGATGTCCTAGTCCTCTCTTCTTTAGGTTAACCATGGCTGGAGTTTTCACTTCCTCCTAAGAAGACACTGCACTAGGCTCATGAATTTCCTGCTGACTCACCTCTGGGTCTGGGCTTTTTCTATGCTCAGAACAATGAAAATCTCAGGACCTTTATATATCATCTGAAAATAAAACAGATTTCCCTGTCTTGTACAAGTGCAAATAATTTTTTAAAAACTTAAATTTTTAATTTAAATCTGTTAAAATTAATATTATTAATTCTGTTATGTTGAACTTTTGTTATTTTATTATTTCTTTGTTGACAGTATTTCCCTTGTATTTTAGAGATATAAAAATAATTGGTGAAAAATAATAAATGCTCCTTAAAGAAAGACTTTAAGAATGCATAAAAGAGAATTCTAAATACCAGTGATTACACAACCCAGAAGAAATAGCAGCTAGTATTTCCCTCTCTCCACCCCGCCTGCTCTATATATACAGAAAAGAGTTGTTAGGTTTATGTGAGCAGATGAAGCAAGAATTAGGTTAATTTAAAATATATAATATTTTAATATATATTTTTAAATATGTATAATTTATAAATTTAAGATTATATTCTAAATAATTTTATTATCCATTTTTAAAATTAACTCTTTACAATGAACATTTTCTTACACCCATAAATATTCACAAAACATTGTAACTCGTAGTGACTGAAGAATATAAGGTACATGTACCATAATGATTTTAATGCCTTTTCTATTATGTGACTGTTATGGGCTGAATTGTTTCCCCTCTAAATTCATATGTTGAAGTTCTAACCAATAGCTCAGAACATGACTATATTTGGATATAGGATCATTAAAGAGGTAGTTAAGTTATAATTACCTTTTTAAAGGTCATTAGGGTGATTGGGTCATTAAGGTGGTACTTAGTGCAATATGACTGGCATCCTTAAAAGAGATTAGGACACAGAGGCACACAGAAGGAAGGCCATATGAAGGCACAGGGAGAAGATGACCATCTACTAACTTACATACTTATAAGTTAGTACTTAAGTACTTAAGAACTTAAGTTAAGTACTTAAGTTACCAGGCTGCTTCCTCCCACCTCCCAGGGGCTTTATGACTCCATAAAGTCAATCTTAGTTCCTTTTTGAGTCTATGTAACCAATATTTTCAACTGTGCTCTGTTACGAGGAGAACAGATTCTTAGTTAACTTCTGTAAATAATTATTGAATATATTGCCATAAAAATAATAATTGACACTAAGAGTTTCTAAATTCTGGAGGGATCAGGTAGGGAGAAAAAGATAAATGTTTTATTTTGCTTTCAAAGGTATAATTTACCAAATTGCCATAAGTCATAATATGCTTAAGAGAAAAGAGAAAAAAATTCCCCTAAGTCTTGGGAAAACAAAGATTAAAAAGATTAAAAAATATTTCAGACAAGAAGTCATACAAATTATAATCATATTCATCAGTTCATTCAGTACTATGTAATTAATTATTGTTGATCTTTTGTAAGCAATTTTACAAAGTCATCAGTTTTTCCATTAGTGTTCTATAATTTCTTACCCAGTTCAGTAGTCTGGTCTGAAAGTTAACAGCAACCTGTATTTGGCAAAAAGTACTTCTCCGAATCTTCTTGAAGATAAAGCATTTCTGTAAAAGCATCAGAGTAAAACAAAAACTGTCTATAAATGACAAAAGACTGAAAATGGCATGTTTAAAGATCTGATTACAATGCAATTGACAAAGATATTTGGTTATTTCTGTAATACAGCATTTGAGGATAACTAGAATTATGACATAACATTTTATCAGGACATATCAGATTTTTAGGAATTTCATATAATTTTAGAACACATATTAATAACATTCATCCACATAATATAACCTAAGAAAGTTTATTATCAACTATTTGACAATGGTTCCCATGAAATTTAACATACCAAATAAGACTAATTAGTTTAATATCTCTCTTTGAGATTTTTCAGTGGCCTTCTGAAAGTTGCAAAGTGAGCTAGAGATCAAAAGAATTTATTTAGCATTAGATTTGGGAAAGTTTGTCAAAGATATCAAAAGGCTTTAAAATACTTGGTCAGAGGAGGTGCCTTCAAGATGGTGGAGGAGTAAGAGGTAGAGATCACCTTCTTTCCCACAAATACATGAAAATGACATCTACATGTGGAACAACTCCTACAGAACACCTACTGAATGCTGGCAGAAGACCTCACACTTCCCAAAAGGCAAGAAATTCCCCATGTACCTAGACACCCTCAGGTGACCTACAAGCAGAGGTGGGGCCAAATCCAAAGCTGAACACCAGAAGGTGTGCAAAAAAGAAAAGAAAGGGAAATTTCTCTCACCAGCCTCAGGAGCAGTGGATTAAATCTCCACAATCAACTTGATATACCTTGCATTTCTGGAATACCTGAATAGATAATGAATCATCCCAAAATTGAGGTGGTGGATTTTGGGAGTAACTGTAGATTTGGGGTTTGCTTTATGCATCTAATTTGTTTCTGGTTTTATGTTTATCTTAGTTTAGTATTTAGAGCTTATTATCATTGGTAGATTTGTTTACTGATTTGGTTGCTCTCTTCCTTTCTTATATATATATATATATATATATATATATATATATATATATATCTTTTTTCTCCTTTTTTTCTTTTTGTGAGTGTGTATGTACATGCTTCTTTGTGTGACTTTATCTGTAGAGCTTTGCTTTTCCCATTTGTCCCAGGGTTCTCTCTGTCTGTTTTTTTGTTTGTTTGTTTGTTTTGTAGTTTTAGTGCTTGTTATCACTGGTGGATTTCTTTTTAGTTTGCTTGCTCCATTTCTTTCTTTCTTTCTTACTTTCTTTCTTTCTTTCTTATTACTTTTTTTTTATCTTTAATAATATTTTTTTTTAATTTTATTTTTTATTTCTTTCTTTTATTTTCTACCTTTTCTACTGAGCTCTATGCCTGACAGGGCCTTGGTGCCCTGGCCAGGTGTCAGCCCTGAGCCTCTGATGTGGGAGAGCCAAGTTCAGGACACTGGTCCACCAGAGACCTCCCAGCCCCATGTATATCAATTGGTGAGAGTACTCCCAGCGATCTCCATCTCAAAGTTAAGACCCAGTTCTACTCAATGACCAACAAGCTACAATGCTGGACACCCTATGCCAAACAACTAGCAAGACAGGAACATAACCCCACCCATTAGCAGAAAGGCTACCTAAAAGCAAAATAAGTTCACAGAAACTGCAAAACACACCACTGGATTTCGTCCTGCTCACCATAAAGACAAGATCCAATCTCATCCATCAGAACACAGGCAACAGTCCCCTCCACCAAGAAGCCTACAGAACCCACTGAACCAACATTACCCACAGGGAGAAGACACCACCAACAACAGGAAATACGAACCTGCAGCCTTTGAAAAGGAGACTGCAAACACAGTAAGTTAAGAAAAATGAGAAGACAGAGAAACACACAGCAGATGAAAGAACCATGTAAAAACCCACCAGACAAAACAAATGAAGAGGAAATAAGCAGTCTATCTGGAAAAAAAAAAAAAATCAAACTAATGATAGTAAAGATGATCCAAAATCTTGGAAATAGAATGGGGAAAATATAAGAAATGTTTAACAAGGAACTAGAAGAACTAAAGAGCAAATAAACAAAGATGAACACCACAAAAAATGAAATTAAAAATTCTCCAGAAGGAATCAATAGCAGAAAAACTGAGACAGAAGAACGGTTAATTGACCTGGAAGATAAAATAGTGGAAATAACTACCACAGAGCAGAATAAAGGAAAAAAAAAAATGAGAAGAATTGAGGACAGTCTCAGAGACTTCTGGTACAACATTAAACACACCAACATTTGACTTATAGGGGTCCCAGAAGAAGAGAAAAGTAAAGGGACTGAGAAAATATTTGAAGATATTATAGTTGAAAACTTCCCTAATATGGGAAAGGAAATAGTCAATCAATTCCAGGAAGCACAGAGAGTTCCATACATGATAAATCCAAGGAGAAACACGGCAAGACACATATGAATAAAACTATCAAAAATTAAATACAAAGAAAAAATATTAAAAGCAGGAAAGGAAAAACAACAAATAACATACAAGGGAATCCCCATAAGGTTAACAGCTGATCTTTCAGCAGAAACTCTGCTGTGCAAAAGGGAGTGGCAGGACATATTTAAAGTGATGAAAGGGAAAAACCTACAACCAAGATTACTCTACCCAGCAAGGATCTCATTCAGATTTGATGGAGAAATTAAAACCTTTACAGACTAGCAAAAGCTAAGAGAATTCAGCACCATCAAACGAACTTTACAACAAATGCTAAAGGAACTTCTCTAGGCAGAAAACACAAGAGAGGAAAAGATTTACAAAAACAAACCCAAAACAAAAAACAAACGGTAATAGGAACATACATATACATATATATCTATAACTGCTTTATATGTAAATGGATTAAGTGCTCCAACCAAAAGATATAGACTGGCTGAATGGATACATAAACAAGACCCATATATATGCAGTCTACAAGAGACCCACTTCAGACCTAGAGACATACAGACTGAAAATAAGGGGATAGAAAAATATATTCCATGCAAATGGAAATCAAAAGAAAGATGGAATAGCAATTCTCATATAGGAAAAAAAATAGACTTTAAAATAAATACTATTACAAGAGACAAAGAAGGACACTACATAATCATCAAGGAATAAATCTAAGAGGAAGACATAACAATTGTAAATATTTAGGCACCCAACATAGGAGCACCTCAATACATAAAGCAAATGCTAACAGCCATAAAGGGGAAATTGACAGTAATGCAACCATAGTAGGAGACTTCAAAACTCCACTTTCACCAATGGACAGATCATCCAAAATGAAAATAAATAAGGAAACACAAGCTGTAGATGATATATTAAACAAGATGGACTTAATTGATATTTATAGGACATTCCATCCACAAACAAAAGAATACACTTTCTTCTCAAGTGCTCATGGAACAATCTCCAGGATAGATCATATCTTGGGTCACAAATCAAGTCTTGGTAAATTTAAGAATATTGAAATCGTATGAAGTATCTTTTCTGACAACAATGCTATGAGACTAGATATCAATTACAGAGGAAAATCTGTTAAAATACAAACAATGGAGGCTTGACAATACACTAGTAAATAACCAAGAGATCACTGAAGAAATCAAACGGGGAACCAAAAAGTTCCTAAAAACAAATGACAATGAAAGCACAACAACCCAAAACCTATGGGATGCACCAAAGAAGTTCTAAGAGGGAAGTGTATAGCAATACAATCCTGCCTCAAGAAACAAGAAAAATCTCAAATAAACCACCTCACCTTACACCTAAAGCAATTAGAGGAAAAAGAACAAAGCACTCCCAAAGTTAACAGAGGGAAAAAAATCATAAAGATCAGATCAGAAATAAAAGAAAAATAAATGAAGGAAACAAGAGCAAAGATGAATAAAACTAAAGGCTGATTCTTTGATAAGATAAAAAAATATTGATAAACCATTAGCCATATTCATCAAGAAAAAAAGGGAGAAGACTCAAATCAACAGAATTAGAAAGGAAAAAGGAGAAGTAACAACTGGCACTGCAGAAATATAAAGGATCATGAGAGATTACTACAAGCAATTATATGTGAATAAAATGGACAACCTGGAAGAAATGGACAAATTCTGAGAAAAGCACAACCTTCCGACACTGAACCAGGAAGAAATAGAAAATATAAACAGACTAATCGAAGCACTAAATTTGAGACTGTCATTAAAAATCTTCCAACAAACAAAAGCCCAGGACTAGCTGGCTTCATAGGCAAATTCTATCAAACATTTAGAGAAGAGCTAACACTTACCCTGCTCAAACTCTTCCAAATATAGCAGAGTGAAGAACACTCCCAAACTCATTCTACAAGGCCACCATCACCCTGATACGAAGACCAGACAAAGATGTCAGAAAGAAAGAAAACTACAGGCAAATATCACTGATGACCATAGATGAAAATATCTCAACAAAATACTAGCAAACAGAATTCAACAGCACACTAAAAGGATCATACACCATGATCAAGTGGGGTTTATCCGAGGAATGCAAGGATTCTTCACTATATGCAAATAAATCAATGTGATACACCATATTAACAAATTGAAGGAGAAAAAGCTTATGGTCATATCAATAGATGGAGAAAATGCTTTTGACAAAATTCAACACCCGTTTTTTGCTAAAAACCTTCTAGAACGTTGACAGAGAGGAAATTTACCTCAACATAATAAAGGCCATATATGACCAACCCATATCCAACATCATTCTCAATGGTGAAAAATGGAAACCATTTCCTCTATGATCAGGAAGACGACAAAGTTGTCCACTCTCACCGCTATTATTCAGAATAGTTTTGGAAGTTTTAGTCACAGCAATCAGAGAAGAAAAAGAAATAAAAGTAATCCAAATTGGAAAAGAAGAAATAAAGCTGTCACTGTTTGCAAATGACATGATAGTATATACAGAGAAACCTAAAGATGTTACCAGAAAAGTACTAGAGCTCATTAATGAATTTGGTAAAGTAGCAGGATACAAAATTAATGCACAGAAATCTCTTGCATTCCCATACACTAATTATGAAAAATCTTAAAGAGAAATTAAGGAAACACTCCCATTTACCATTGCAACAAAGAGAATAAAATACCTAGGAATAAACCTAACTAAGGAGATAAAAGACCTTTATGTATAAAACTATGACACTGATGAAAGAAATTAAAGATGATACAAAGAGATAGAGAGGTATACCATGTTCCTGGATTGGAAGAATCAACATTGTGAAAATGACTCTACTACCCAAAGCAATCTACAGATTCAATGCAATCTCTATCAAACTGCCAGTGGCATTTTTCACAAAACTAGAACAAATAATTTCACAATTTGTATGGAAACACAAAGACCCCAAATAGCCAAAGCAATCTTGAGAACGAAAAACGGAGCTGGAAGAATCAGGCTCCCTGATTTCATACTATATTACAAAGCTACAGTAATCAAGACAGTATGGTACTGGCACAAAAACTGAAATATAGATCAATGGAACAGGATAGAAAGCCCAGAGATTAAACCCATGCAAAGATCAGCTTGTCTTTGATAAAGGAGGCACGACTATACAATGGAGAAAGGACAGCCTCTTCAATAAGTGGTGCTGGGAAACTGGACTGCTACATGTAAAAGAATGAAATTGGAACACTCCCTAATACCATACACAAAAATAAACTCAAAATGGATTAAAGACCTAAATTTAAGGCCAGACACTATCAAACTCTTAGAGGAAAACATAGACAGAACACTCTATGTCATAAATCACAGCAAGATCCTTTTTGACCCACCTCCTAGAGAAATGGAAATAAAAACAAAAATAAAAAAAATGAGACCTAATGAAACTTAAAATCTTTTGCACAACAAAGGAAACCATAAACAAGATGAGAAGACAACCCTCAGAATGGGAGAATATATTTGCAAATGAAGCATCTGACAAAGCATTAATCTCTAAAATATACAAGCAGCTCATGTAGCTCAGTATCAAGAAAACAAATAACCCAATCCAAAAATGGGCATAAGACCTAAATAGACATTTCTCCAAAGAAGATATACAGATTGCCAACAAACACATGAAAGGATGTTCAACAGCACTAATCATTAGAGAAATGCAAATCAAAACTACAATGAGATATCACCTCACACTGGTCAGGATACCCACCATGAAAAAATCTACAAACAATAAATGCTGGAGAGGATGCAGAGAAAAGGGAAGCCTCTTGCACTGTTTGTGGGAATCTAAATTGATACAGCCACTATAGAGAACAGTATGGAGGTTCCTTAAAAAACTAAAAATAGAGTTACCATATGACCCAGCAATCCCACTACTGGGCATATACCCTGAGCAAAACATAATTGAAACAGAGTCATGTACTACAATGTTCATTGCGGCTCTATTTACAATAGCCAGGACATGGAAGCAACCTAAGTGTGCATCGACAGATGAATGGATAAAGATGTGGCACATATTTACAATGGAATATTACTCAGGCACATAAAGAAGCAAAACTGAGTTATTTTTAGTGAGGTGGATGGACCTGGAGACTGTCATACAGTGAGGTAAGTCACAAAGAGAAAAACAGATTCCATATGGTAATATATATATATATATATATATATGTGTATATATATATATATATATATATATATGTATATATATGGAATCCAAAAACAAAAATGTTTCTGAAGAACCTAGAGGCAGGACAGGAATAGGGATGTAGAGGTAGAGAATGGACTTGAGGACATGGTGAGGGGGAAGTGTTAACTGGGACGCAGTGAGAGATTGGCATGGACATATATACACTACTAAATGTAAAATAGCTAGTGGGAAGCAGCCGCATAGCACAGGGAGATCTGCTCGGTGCTTCCTGTCCACCTAGAGGCGTGGGATGGCGGGGTGAGAGGGAGATGCAAGAGGGAGGAGATATAGGTTTATATGTATATGTATATCTGATTCACTTTGTTATACAGCCTAAACTAACACACCATTGTAAAGCAATTATACTTCAATAAAGAAGTTAAAAAAAAAACAAAAAAAACACTTTTCCCAGAAAGCTATCAGGGAGTTCATGTCTTTTGAACATGAAAAATAAATAAATAAATAAAAATAAAATAAGTAAATAAAATCCTTGCTCAAATAAGATCATAGGTTACTGTGAAACAATACTTATTCACTTAAACAAATTGACAATATAAGATTTCAAAGGCAAATGCAAAAAATTACAACAGAGTACTTAAAAGGTAAAGAAACATTCACAATTTGTAATCAAAAGCAGATCAGTAGTCCATAATAACTTTGTCATCTTAATAGAGAAAGAAAACAAGCTTTTAGTTTTGTGTTAGCTTACTTTTAATACTAATATTCATTCACTCAACTAAATTCATTCTATCTTAGCCACCTGACCATGTGCAAAACTCTTCTATCAGGGTTTCTTTTCCAGGAACGTTATGCAACTTCATTTTTTACACAAAAATTTTGTCCTATGCTTTCCCTCTTTCTATATTTTTCTTTTATTAATTCCTCTTTAGGGCAGAATTACTTACTTTTCATTTAACAAAATGCATTTCCATTCCTTATAGCTTGTAAAATTTTTCCTTGCATACAAATATGTTTTCCTTATTAATTTTAATATTTTAATTATATATAAGTAGAATTCTTAACTCTCAGAAACCTTAATTTCTAGTGAAAGCTAAGAAGTAAGCAATTGTGAACTGCTTGTTACACCAATATTTTTGTTTGTGATTGGAAAGTTATGAATGCATTTCATAATTTTTAGAAACTTACATTTCCTCATTGCATTTTTTTTCAATGTGGTAGAAACCATTTTCATTAATAGACCTAAACATTAGTTTTTCTGTAATATGAAGACAAAATTAGGCATACTTAGCCTTGTTTAGCAGTTAATGTTTCAGTATTTTATCTTAGCTGAAAATGATCTGGACATTCAAAGATTTCCCATCATTTAACTTAACTTAGCAAAACTCTAAAGTTTTAATTTACCAAAAGATTTTAGAAGCTATTTTTAAGTCTTATCCCCCTTATATCTATCTAAATCACTTGTTCCCAATAATTATGTTTAAATTACCTACAAAACCTTCATGAGACATTAGAAAAAGTCAGCCATCATCTCAAGCTATTTTTTTTTTTGCTGACAAATTTTGTAAAAAAGATAACATAAACTTATTTATTTGACTTTTGGTAGAATGAAAATTTTATATTTAATGCTGACAACTCTAAAGATATGCCTATTTTAATTAAACCAATAACTGAAATTTTTAAATTTACTAAACATTAATCCTAAATCATTTAAAAAAATTAGATTTGTTTCTATTATATATTTGAATTTTTAAAATATAAGCACTTGTCTATTTTAGCCAGTTAGAGCTATTTTTTATAAATTAATTTTGGCAATACCGCCTAAAGATAGAAAAATACCATATCTATACTGTACATATATATACATACATACAGATAGACATCGACAGATATCTTATAGTTTTCATCTTAAAACTTTAGTCATGAATCAAGTACAATGCAAAACTTACTAGTTTATAAATAACAGTTGGAATAAGTTAAGTTTATCTGCTCAGATGTCTAAGGCATTTTACTATTTGTGGAAAAGACTTTTAAGACTTGTATTTGTCCTTGATAAATAATATTTAGGAGGCAGACTTTCCAGCAGTTTGTACTGATAAAAGGCCTCTTTCCCTACCTTTATTTCCTTTGGTTTCAGGTTCTAGTTGATTGAGCTAACTGGGCACAGTCTCAGGTGATCATGGGCTGTATTTACACTTCCAATTTTGTAGAGATTTGAAAGACAAAGACAGTTGTTTCCAAGTCCCCAAAGAACTGGTTTGCTGCCTGAGTGATATCAAAAGGCTGATCTGCCCATCCAACTACATTTTCTTTTATTTCCTTCTTTATATTAGGGAGATGATTTCCAACAAAAATGGAAATCAAAATATTTCTGTTTTAGAAATTGAGTTCAATGTAGCATGCCTTCAAAAAGTTTGCACAAAGTGTTCAATAAAGGCCGTCTTTTCCTACAAGTCAGCCCAAGAGCAATTCTCCTTAGGAGCAAAAAGCCTCCACTATTGCTCCTATCGACCCATCAATATCAGCCTCTAGCTTCCACTTCACACTGTTTGGCTCCCTTTAACATGCTGAGTTAACATTTCCCAAAGGACAGATTTACATTCCTTGTTTTACAATACCAGGCAGGGGAAACATTCTCAATGAGACACAATATCTGTCCCCACAATATAATTAGGCAAAAGAGACACAACCATCTTACATAAAGCCTGTTCAAACACACCAATTTTTTTTCAAACTTTCACCTCAATTCCATCAACACTTATATCTCTAACCATGGCCTCCACTAGGACCAAATCAGCAAGTCTGGGTCTTAAAAGACAGGGTAGAAGTGTTCTGCCAGATATAACATCTATTTCAATAAAACACTCAGGCAACATTGATGTAACTTCTTCATATAACACCTGCTCAAACATTCCAACCTTTATAATCCTATCAACCCTTATACTTTTACATTTGCATAAACTAGTTGTAGCCTGAGTCAGGGTTCCACCAGTGGGTTTTGGTACCACAGCTTGTGGGGTTTCCATATCGAGCCCTGGAAAATTCTCTCAATCCCTTAGCCATTTTACCTATTCCTACATAAGAGGGCTTGGTTTCCCAGTGGGGGGTTGAGCCAAAGTACACCAAGTAATTGCTGGTCAGGTTTCTCAGTGTAATTTTTGTCTTCTGCTTTTTTTTGTTTTTTGTTTTTCTTTTAATTTCTCCAGATTAGGGTAAATATAGTGGACTTGTTAGGGGCCTTTAAATGCTGGGGGTGGGTGATGGAGTCCCTTTTGCCCATGAACTTTAGATAGTGCAGTATTAAAACCTTTGTTTTACCCCCACCAATGTCCGTTTTATTCATCTCATTTCTTAAAACCATCTAAAGATATCCATTCTGCTGGGACAAGTCCCATGACTCTTCCCTTTCTGATTCCTCTTTGTTCTGTCTCTTTCAATATTAGCTTTATTTACCTTATTTCTTAATAATGCTTTAAAAATGCCCACCTTCTTGGGAAGAGTCCCTTGACTTTCTCATTGGCTTCTCATTCTCTTGTTAATTAACCTAATGTTTTTATTAGCATCTGTAAGACCCATGAGGGGAAGTTGAAACTGCAAATTCAATAAGGCTTCCAAAACCATTTTTTTTTTTAATTAAGGGAGTTCTAGGGTTTGTTGCTATATTTCTTTGTATTCACTTTTAATTTAGTGTTTCCATACATATCAATAAAACAGTTTTTTATGAGAGCTATCTAAAAATTTACCAATTTAGAAGTTTTTCCAATTTAAAGGATTCAACATCTGGCCATTAATTAGGATCTTAATAGCAACTCAAACCAATAAGCCTTTTTATGGCTTAACCATGGATGAGAAAGATTTCCCACAAGAGAGCGCAAAAATGAGTAACTCACCAAAATGGCTGAAAACCTCACCTTAAATACTATCTTTAGTTAAAAACAAAAAAAGAATATTGGGAGCAGTGGGTTGGGACTTCAAAGGGGAGGAAGGCAAGTCACATGGAGGTGGAAAAGCAAATGTTTGTTCAACAAATGTTTTCTGGTCCCTGAAGAGACAGTGAGACACAGAGTGAACTCTGATCTCTAGGCCCTGCAGTTTCTCCCACCACATCTAGCTCATATTCTTTGCAGATGTCTCTGGTGAGAGCTCTATTACAGAAATAGGTCCTCTGTCTGTGTCCTTTAGGCACCTAAGTTGGAGGTCAGTATAAAGATTCCCTGAAGCCTGTTTCTTAAAAATAATCAGCCTAAATTTATCCTTATGACAAAGAGACACATTTTGGGGTGGCACATTTTGCTTCTCTACAAATGTATAGAAGATGCTTCCCAGAATCAGAAGATTCCTCTTGTGGAAATAAAGACTAGGGAACTGTCTCTACAGAACCCGTCTAACATCTACATGTCAGCTGAACAGGGAAATATACTTACAAGAGCCCTTCAGCTTGTTAACACCTTAGTATATTTGTGTTACTGTTTATTGGTTTGATTTTTCAAAACAGTTAAAGTCATCTTTATTCAAGAAAGAACAAGATGTTTCTCTAATTTACCTCAGGGTAGAGGCACCAGTATTTTTTTAAATGGCTCCACCAGTGGACAATTTCAGAAACTGAAGCTCTAGAGCCACAGATGGTGTCTGCACTCCATAGAAGTCCCCTAGAGGTGGCAGTCCTATAGGAAAATGTTATCTGGTGTCTACCAAGACCTTTGGAATTCTACATAACCAGCACACATAATCAACAGAAGGCAGGGGGAAACTTTGGGGATTCCCTCAGAAAACTGACTTAACTCATTTGGGAGCACATGTGAGAAATATTCCAAAGACTCCCAGAAGAAAAATAAAAAGAGAGAGAGAGATTTTCATGGGACTAATGTCCTCTAAGAGCAGGTATTGGTGAGCAAACAACATAAGGATTGTCACCAGTTTAAGTTTGGCTCAGAGCTAGGGACAGCCACAATGACATCTTCAAACAAAATAGAGGAGCACATGAGCCCACACTATGGAATTATATGTAGGGATTTCCAGGAAACTTTAGAAGCAGGTAAATCTAGCCAGGATCTGTGGCCTTACTCATGAAATGGTGACATGAACACATTGTGAAATTGGGGCACCTGTATGTCACCTCACTAGAGAAGAGACATGATACCTGAGGTGAGGTACAGAGAAAGAGGAAACCACAGTGGTTAACAGCTTCATCTTTGCTGTAAGACTGCCTTGGTCTGAAGCTTCACCCTAAAACTGATTCCCTATATGACTCAGCAAGTGATTTAATCTCTTAAATTTTGATTTCCTCATCTGAAACAAGACCATAGTAATAGGAACTATCTCACTGATGTGTTGCAGAGATTAAATGAAATAATGCATACAAAGTACTTCATATAACACCAACCATATAGTAACACAGAATTGGTATTATTGTTGTTCTTCAGCATTAGAATTGTCCTATCCAATATGTCTTATGACATATGTGTCTTATTCATACTGTGTTACGATAATGTTTAGGTTATGGTAAGTGTCTAATGAATGTTTGTCAAATGGAAATTGTCTGAAATTTAGACAGCTTGGATAGAAAGTCCAGTGGTTCCATGGGGTGGGGGAGACCCTGGATGATGACCCTGGAAACTGCATTTTACAAGCACTGATATTGGCAGAGGGGATTGGGAATCAGATTTCATAAAGCTCACTGGGTAGAGTGGCTCTTTCAAATTTGTAGGTAGTGGTAGTGGTGTGGTCAGTGGGAAATGAGAGAGAATATGTTAAGATGTCAGAAGAGGGAATCACCATGGTTACTCAGCAGAATATCTAGGGCTCAGATGTCTCCAGCCACTGGGTCAGATATGTGTGTGTGTGTGTGTGTGTGTGTGTGTGTGTGTGTGTGTGTGAGAGAGAGAGAGAGAGAAGGGCTTCCTTCTAGATTGGGGCCCATCAAATAATCTTGAGGATTTAGACTTCATTAGGTTTAGTGAACAATGATATTACCATCCTTTGGAAAAGTTCTACCTGAAACCCAATCTCACAAACTTTTTCATCATTTTTTTGTTTCTTGGAAATGGTAGTTAAGATGCCAAAAGCCTGTGTCCAGCTACCAGAAAATGAATTTCATATTTACTGCCTCCTAAGATATTGACAAGTAAGAGCACAGATGACTCTTTTTCAGTAATAATCTTTGCATCCATTTCATTGATGTGAAATTTAAAAAAAAAATAATAAGAAACAACAAACCTCTGAGATTAAATAATGATTTTCTCATTTTTATATCCCATACTTCTTATTTTATAGTATCAATATAGGTACTAGATGAAAAAACTCTCAAGCAGATTTCTCTAGGGGAATGAAATTTTCCTTACCATCCAGGAAAATAATTACCAGGAACACAACTACTAATCAACAATTATACAGAATATTGATCATGCTCTTCTCATCTTTCATCTCGGCCAAAATATGTAACCAATGGTGGAGAAATCAAGCTCATCCTGTTCTCTTTATTTGACATAAACCTCCGTGGTCAAGATTCTCACTCTAGTCCTGCTAATAGAGATGCCCTTGCTTTAATCTTAACCAGTTAATTAACAAAACAGGAGACAATTGAAGGCAAGAAGTCTCTGGCTACAGAGTATCCAGATTTAGTTCTTCCCTTGTAAGCCCATTGCCTCCCTTAATTATTCCCTCAAACAGACCTTGGAGAGAAACAGTTTTCATTTGTGAAGGCAACTGTAAAACTGAGCCCCAGTGAGATGTAAAATGTATCTGAGATAGAGTGAGTAAAGTGCAGAGGAAATTTATAAATGAGTTATTCTTTATAGTAGCCTTGTAATGTCAGAAGTATCAGGGAATATGTGTGTCTAATCAGTTACAGTTTATATCTACAGAGGTAGATCTATTTTGGAGTGTATTATACTTAGCTGAGGACTTTATAGTAGACTTTATTTTCATCACTACCATCATCAGTGTAGTCACCACTTCTCTCTCACAGAATTTACCAAACTGCAGCTATTCGTCCATTTGTTTCATTTCCACACTGGATTCTATTGCAAAGATGACATTCCTCACATCTATTCCATCAACAAACACAAAGTTATTTCACAATAAGCCATTAGTGAATAAATAACAATGCTATGCTTGGCCCTGAATATTTTATACAAATGTAAAACTTCAGCAGGGATTTATAAATGACATAAACAAACATTTAAATTTGACCTAGCTGTATGAGGCATTCATTTTTACTAAGTGACATTAGAATTTGGGATGAGTGAATAACAAGTGCACAATTTTGAGTAGGAAAGAAGGATACCTTTGAAAATCTGATGCAACATACAAGATCAAGCAGGTTTTGGGGATGCTGGCTCCACCTGGCCACCGGTCTGATGGAAAGTTAAGTACATTGATGGTTAGTGTCATTGTATGAAATTTCCTCAGAGATTATATCTAAACTTTAATTGACCTTGGAAAAATGAACAAGAACTAAGAGGGTAACTGAATGGAAGAAAGCTGTTGGGACATAAGTCAGACTCCAAAGGATCCTTTGGAGGAAAAATGTATACAGAGTCATTTTTGGTACTCAGTGAGAGTGAGAAAAGTTCCATTTGGAACATTTGGGAAATAAGTGGAGTTAACAGAGTCGGGGCTGAAATCCTTTTGCCAGAGAGCTACTTGTATAAGGCCACAAAGGATTCTATGTGACCACCTTGCTTCTTTGTCCTTGCTGTAGATAATGCTTGCCCCAACTGGTGTTGTCTGGAAATTTGAGAGGGGTTTAGTGGCTTCATCCTCTTCATTAATACATCTGATTCGTTCGTCTTCACCTTCTCCTCTCTTCTCTATACGCAGTTCACTATGTTTGGTTTCCTTAGACAAACATATCCTTAAATATACTTACCTAATTATACTATTGTACCCTAAAAACAACCACAAGTCTGCTCTCTGTGAAGACATATTTGATTAATTCCTGAGATGTTCTTTCTACCATGAATTCCTCTCTTGATCTGCTTTTCCTAGTCTGTGTTTCATGAACATGAACAACTAGCCCTTTCACAGACTTCGCAATTTTTTTTTAAAAATTTAAACACACACACACACACACACACACACACACACACTTTACCATGTCTTCCTTCTCTAACTCCTCTTCTCTCTGAGTTTCCCAGTAAATACTTTAGGTTGCCTCAGATCTAGGGAATTCTACCAGCTGGCCTGAGCCGGACCATGTCCCCTCACTATAGCAGTCCAGCTCTTGGAGGGTCCATCTCTGTTTACCCATCCATCACACAGGGACGTCACTCCAGATAGAGAGGGTTACAAGGCCATACTGCTCCCAAGCACCCACAGTGCTTGACTTCACATATTATTTCTCAGTAGAATTCCAGATGCTGTGCTGACACTTTATGATTTGACATCACTCTTCTCAGAGTCAACACCCACTCTGAGTTCTCATACCATGCCAGTTTTTCCAGCATCATCTTCTTGCTGCTGTCAGACTCCTTGGGACCAAACCCATTTAAGTTGCAACTGTACCTCCACCTTAATCATTGCTTTGAGAATGGTGAATTTACATTTATTTAGTCCTTTAAAAATTAGTCCTATAATATACCCCCCCTTGACAATCAATATGAGATCCATGTCCCCTTTGTTCTCTAAAGTTTATCCTCCTTGTTTTCTTTTCCTCAGTTTTCTTATAATACATGATCTACACTGAAAAATTTAGCAATTTCTCCCCTGGACTAGCCACCAGTGCAATGCTCTAAATGATCCCTGTTTTCTTCCCTCCAGGCCCTGGTAGGATTGCATTTCCATGCCCGCTTTGAGGTTGAACACGTTCATTTGACTTTTTTGGCCAATAAAACTTTAAGAGTCAGTACACTTTCACCTTGCTCCTCACTCCTGGTTTGGTAATTGTGATAACACCAAAATGGAGCCTCCCTCAGACTGATCCTCTGTCTGGCTATGTTAAGAGTAGAGCCACCCAGTTGACCTTTGATGGGCAAATAACATGAATAAGAAATGAATTCTTGTTTCTGAGATTTTTGGGTGATTTGTTACCTTAGCATAACCAAGTCCAACCTGGCTGATACATTCTCTAAATCCTTGGTGTCCTAGTTTACATTGTCAAGAGATTGTAGCAATTCAGAGGAAGGATCTCGCTCTATTTGTTTTATATCTTTTATGTATTTGAAAGAAGTCTGGAGATATGCAGACAATAATTCATATATTCGATATAAATTCATTGAAAACACAACCTTGTTTTATCTCTTGTGACACTGATTTTTTTAAATTTTATTTTACTGAAATATAGTTGATTTACAATGCTGTGTTTAATTTCTGCTGTACAGCAAAGTGACTCAGTTATACATATATACACATGCTTTTTCATATATTTTTTCCATTATGGTTTATCACAGGATGTTGAATGTAGTTCCCTGTGCTATACAGTAGGACCTTGTTGTTTGTCCATCTTATATATAATGATTTGCATCTGCTAATCCCAAACTCCCAATCCTTCCCTCCTTGGCAACCACAAGTCTGTTGGGTGATAGGAGTGTATACTGAATATATTCAAGGTCATTTGGCATAGAAAAATTGGCCAAAACACCATTCTAAAGAGAAAGTGGGGAGTCCCCAGGATGTAGAATCTAACTTCAAAGTGCAACTAGCAAATGGATAGTGGGAATTTCAGGGCATCAATCTGACACAAAATTATCAAGATAACAATTCATCTGTGCGTGTGTGTGTGCATTTGTGTGTTGATTCCTCCTGTATCATATATTATTTGTCATAGAACCACCTAAGAAAGTACTGAGGAAAGCTGAGACAGGAAAAAAAGAAGACACAATAACATTCCAGTGGGAGAAAACATGCATAGCTGTGATGAAATTAAGTAGGGGTGCAAAATATATAAAGCAAACAACTTGAGAAAAGCAAAATCATTCTGGAGGGAAAGACCATGTGAAACTTTATGGAATTGTTGAGACTGAATATGAATTTTAATAATCATCTAGACAGGAGACATGGGAAAGTCTATTTTGCCATGATAAGATCCTGAATAAAATATGTTAGAAGAATCATGGGGAGATCATAAAAACATCTAGTATATTAGCTGATCATTCATTCATTCAACAAGTATTGATCAAAACTTTCTACTTATGGACCACAGTGGGAATATAGTGGTAAGATTTCTAGAACCCCTATCCTCATTGAGCTCTATAGTCTAGTTCAGAAAAAAATAGTAAACAAATGATGATTTAACTTAGAATTGTGTTGAGTGCTGTGAAGAAGTACAGTGTGATTAAAGGTATAGACCTAAATTGTTTAGCCTGGTCTAGGATGGCAGGGTGAGGAAGTTTTTTTAAGGAATAGATTGGGAATCATTAGTGAAAGTACAACTAGAACACAGGGCACCAAGCTAAGTTGGTTTGAAATGAGGTTAGTCAGGAAGGTGAACGCTCTAGAAGAAGTTTTGTTCTTCATACCACAAAAAGGGGGTTCTTGAGGAAAGTAAATACAAGGCCAAATTTACATGGTTTTGCTTCTCTTGTCAACTTTCCTCAGAATAAATTTCTCTGACTGATATTGGTTCATTTAGGGGATGATCCCATAGACCATTTAAGGTTATGTCTTCAGAAACAAGAGTTAAAATAGCAGTTTGTAATTTCTTAAATCTTCCCATTAATATGGCCTCAAAATCTATAAACCATGGTAGTGTCTAAATTAAGCCTTTTATATACACTGAACTTTCAACAAAGTGAGGGTGACTTCCTTGAAGATGAATGGGTAAGAGTGTATTTTTCTTCCTAAGATATTTAAATCTCGTGATTTGTATGTGAGAGTGCATGTATGTGTATGTGTCTGTGTGTGTACGTATGTGTGCATATGTGCACGTGTGTGTGCATGTATCATTAAAATTATATATGTGTAGGAGAATGTCAACATTTCCTGTTCTGGAATTTTTATACTAAACAGAAGGGAACTATTGGTATTCATTCATTTGGAAATAAATCTATACAGAATGTGTTTGTGGGTTTTTTTTAATAATTGTTTTCAAAATGTCATTGGAGTTACATTTTTTCTTTCCATTTAGGCCCCACAATGGCATATGTCAGTTTTCTTTTCTAGCAATCAGCCAATCTTACCTTCTCCTTAGAGGCTGTCACTCAAGGGAAGTGGAGCCTTGTGTGGCTGGGAACTGGAGGATGGTTGTTGAAACCCTGGCATAAGCTTTTCACCATACTGGAACTTCTGAAAATGAGGGATTCAATATTATTCAATTCTTTCTGAAATGAAAAGACAACCTCTGTGGGAAGCAGAGGAGTGGCCCCAAAAGTGTCTCAAAGTCATCCTGAGGCAAGATTGGCATGACAGGAGCCATGTGGCTGCACACCAGTTAGTTCTGTGGGACCAGAATTGTGATGCCCGCAAATGACTGCAGAGGTGGGCTATGGCAGCAGCTGTTGAGGGAAATGATGGAAAATGGGGAGACAGCACAGTGAGAAGGAAGGAGAAACGCTCTAAGGAGACACTGAAGCAAAGATTCAAACTGTGATTCAACCAGATGGTTGGCCAAACCTACTGGCAGATGGACCAGTAGAGATGCAAAAATAAGGAATAATGTGGGAACTTGGGATCACGATTTAAAGCCATCTTTTCCTTGGTGAAGTCAGAAAAATAATGTCTTGGCTCCTGACTACCTATGGTGATTGAAAAAAAAAATTATATATATATATATATATATATATATATATATATATGGAGAGAAATGTCCTAGGCTGGGTGGTCTCTGGTCCACTTTCCCTATGAACACAGGAAAGTGATGTGTGGTTTAGGAAAATTACCAGCATTTACTGAGCACTTATTATATATCAAATATTGGACTAGGCACTGGTTAATGAGTGGTAAACAAGATAGTCTATGTATTCCGACTGATAGAACTTATGCTTTGTTGACCAAAGCACACATGGCAATAGGCAATCATAATTCAATGTCATAAGTGACACAAATGGGAAACAACAGTGTACATTGGAGCACTGAGGAGAGATATTTTGGTGGGTAGGAAGGGCTCAAGGAAGTGTTTCAAAAGAATGTAGGCACTAAGCTGAACCTTGACATCTGAGAAGTCAGCTAGATAAAGAGTGAGAAGTGGGTGGATGAAGGAAAGAGGGCAAGCTTTAGGGAGTGGGTTCCAATCAGAAGACAAAGAAAGAGTATTTGTAAAAGTCTGATTGTAAGAAAGTTTGTTGCAATCATGAAGATAATATCTCCATCATAGCTTTTCCATCGTAGCTCAGCCTAGCCTACCTTAAACATGCTCAGAACAGTAACATTAACCTACAGTTGGGCAAAATCATCCCACACAGAAGCTATTTGATAATAAAAAGTTGAATACCTCATGTAATTTTTTGAATACTGTACTGAAAGTGAAAAACAGAATGGTTCTCTGAGAATAGAATGGTTTTATAAGTGTATGAGTTGTGTACTCTTGTGATCACGTGTTTGACTGGAACTGGCTGCCATTGCCCAGCATCAACAGAGAGCATCATACCACTAGCCCAGGAAAAAAGCAAAATTCAAAGTTTGAAGTACAGTTTCTACTGAATGTGTATCGCTTTCACACCACTATAAAATTGAAAGATCATAAGTTGAACCATTGTAGGTTGGGGACCATCTGTATTTTTTTTTAATCTCGTTCAAACAATGTTTAGACTATCTAAATATCCATCTTATAGAGTACTTTAATCCATTTTACAATTTTTAAAAATTATAAATTTTAAAAAGGTAAAACATGGGGGCTTCTCTGGCGGCACAGTGGTTGAGAGTCCGCTTGCCGATGCAGGGGACGTGGGTTTGTGCCCCGGTCCAGGAGGATCCCACATGCGCACGGAGCAGCTGGGCCCGTGAGCCATGACCGCTGAGCCTGCGCTCCACAATGGGAGAGGCCACAACAGTGAGAGGCCCGCGTACTGCAAAAAGAAAGAAAAAAAAAAAAAAGTAAAATGTGAAATAGACTGAGAAATATAAGTGTCATTTTACAAAAGCATCCAGGGATTTCCCGGTGGTCCAGTGGTTAAGACTTCACACTTACACTGCAGGGGGCACAGGTTTGACCCATGGTGAGGGAACTAAGATCCCACATGACGCAAAGCCAAAAAAATTAAAAGCCTGCAAATGTACTCATGGGCTTCTGTAATTAGTCTTGTGTATGAAGACACAATTATCTTAAATAATGTAATAAGGTTCAGGTAACCACACATTATTAAGGATGAATTAATACTCATATTTATATGTTCAATTTAAATACATTGCCCTAAACTTTCTGTTCATTTTGATAGCATCTCTTTTTTTTTTTTTTTTTTTTTCATTTCTGTTCATTCTGAAAGTGTTTTTTCCCCTTCTCATTGGCAGGAGGTAGCAGAAGAGGATCTTGGATGGAAATCACCTAAGAATTCAAAACTGAGCACCAGGGTGGACTGGTGTCCATATTGGTGGCTTTCCAATTTCTGAATATTGGGATTTGACTACAGATGGAGGGCACTCTGGATGTGAGTTGATAGGACTTGGAGAGGTGGTGGCTGTGAGGTGGTCTACACACAGATCACACACAGATATCTTTGTGGTGTTGGGAAAGTTGGGGTCAGGTCGTGGGGGAGTACTGTTGTGGAAGACCCAGGAGTGCAGTAGATTTTACTTTTTAAGCAGTAACCCATTAAAAATGAAAACAAAAAGAGGCCTTTGATCTGTGCTTGGAGCCCTAGAGAACCTAAACAGAAAATGGAATTAGAATTCCATAGTTTGTATGTTGGTAACCAAACTCATAATCCACAGCCACACTTTTCTTTTCCTCATTCAGTCCAGCACTTTTAATATCTGAAATCAGTTTCCTTTACATCATGACAGGTTTTACATTAATCTACTTAAGGCTCCAAAATTACAACATTAAATCATAAACATAAAAACAAATAAATCAATTGACATGAACTCTCTTTATAACTTATGAAAAGAGGAAAGGACCAAAGGTTGAATAACACTCAAATTTACACCCAGGTTAAGAAATGTTAAACATTTTCCTTCACTGTTTTTCTATTTTAATTTAAGAATTCAAATGGACTGTGTCAGGTTTCCAAACATATAAACACCAGGAACTACCCCTAAAAGAAAAAGAGTTTTTTTATCATTCGGGAAGGCATTTCTATGATGGGCATTTCCGTGTTCATCAATAAACTATATCTTGCTTCAAAACATGCAGACATGTAGGGCTGCTTCTAGCATCTCAGCAAGCTCTTAAAGTGGATTCCATAGCAGCTGATAAGAAATGGAGGAGAAGGGAGAAAACACACACTGCAGTGTACCTACAGCTGTGTGACCTCGAGTGAGTAACCTATCCTCAGCAATCTTCCTCTCAGTGGACTCAGCTGCAAAATGGGGGTGAAACCAATGTCCATTTCATTAGGTTTTTCTTATCACTGAATGAGACAGTGTTGGCCAAACATTTAAAACCCAGCCAGGCATATAATAAGTGATTGATAAATGTGTTGCCACTGCTGTTGATATTGCTGCTGTTGTTGCTATTATACTGCAACTTCTCCCAGTTAAGTTGATAACTTTCTACTTTTAGAATAATTGGGAGAAGTTAACATCTGAATTAGTCACTAGGTATCTGCTAGTAAGCAAGAGTGGAAGAGAGGAACAAATGTCATGTCAAAAATTGTAAGCTGAATACATGAATAAGAAAATGCCTACCAAGATATGGAAAGGCAGCAAGACAATATTGCTTAGATTTATGAAGATCAGCACAAAAAAGTTGGTACAGCCTCCCCACAACAGAATAGTTTGTCCTTATAGAGAGAGAAAGTTGTATCCTTTAGCCTAGGGTTCAGACCAGTGGTCTCATCTTGAAAAATAAGAACACCATGAACAACAATAAAAAATAAAAATTCACCTCCACAGCCACGGTGATAAAATGATATTTGTAATTCAACAAAAAATGAGTTATTAAACAGCACATTTACTCTCAAGAGACTGTACCATTTCTGTTTCCATTCATCATCCTGGGGATGTCTCAACTCTTAAAGAGGCAGCACCAAAGTGAGGCTATGTCTGTTCTTTTGAAGATTCTGGGTTTCATATTCTGATTAAAAATCACAACTGTTTCTTGGCAGTGGAAATTATGTATCTCAAAGTCACCAGTGAGCTGGGTTTAAATTTGTGTTCGTTTTTAAAAATTAAAAAAAAAAAAAAACTGAGCAAACCTTTTGCTGTGCATTAAGCCTTCTGACCTTTATTGAAATAACAAAACAGTTATTCAAAGGACACAGGGATGAATTAAAGGTAACTTTCTATTTGCCAACATTCAATGGGGGGATAGCTTGCCTGCCTTTCTCAGAGGGTTGCTCTGAAAGAATGTTTGCAAAGCTCTCAGCCTTCTTAGGAGGGTGTTGAGTTATGATTTTTAAAATTTAAATGTCTGGATATAAAAAAATTTTGATATGTTAACAATGAAAATTTGCATTAGCAGATTTGAGTCTGTCTTGAAGAAAAAATACCAAAATGTGTATGGGGAAAACATTTTGAATTTTGAGTTCTAAGCCTGAGTTCTTCTAAGTAGCAGTGTGGACTTGGGCAAGCCAATGAAAGGAATTGTGTTGTTGGTGTTGGTTGTGGTGGTTTGTTTTGTTTTATTTTTTCACTCCAGAATTGTACACAAAATTTACATGGTTCTGGGGGGAAAGGGAATTGACAAATCCTATGAAGTACTTGAAATAGCTCTCATATTTATCCCTCTATCTTCCACTCTCATTGCTATTACCTAGGTCAGGTGTAACAACTGTAATAATCTCTGAACTGATTTTCCTGCTCTAGCCAGTCTCTCTTCAATCTATCTAATATATTTATTCCACATTTTTTATCATTTCTTCATTTATGAACCATGAATGACTCACCCTTGCTACAAAATCAGGTACAAAATCAAGTACAAAAGCTTGTTCAACATTCAAGGGTCATAAAATATGGTGCCACCCTTACTTACTATTACCTTTTATTTTTCTTCTACATATAACTTGTTTTTCAGAAAATAAGGTTGGCTGATTTCCATCCTTTAAATACTTCTTGCATTTTCTTGCTTTTGTACCTTTGATGACATGGGCCTTTGTTCACTGGAACCTGTGCCATGCCTCACTGCACAAAATGCTGGCCACACACACACACACACACACACACACACACACAATCCAATTGAGTCAACTTTGGGAAGGTGTCCAAGTTGAGAACTCACTGACTTCTTTGTTTGAGAGTCAGTTTTTCTTCTCAGCACTAAGAGTTGTTTTGGATGCTTTGCCAAAATATGGAGGTTACTCCATTTCTATTCACTTAATACTCTTTTGGGAATCTGTTAAACACATGTTTTGTGACATGAGACATTTGAACTCACATTATCTTATTTTCCATCCTTAGGTTTATAATCAATAAATTGTGCAGTGAATAAACACTCTACGTGTAAGATTATTTGTTGTCACAGACCTGTGGAGGAAAACCTCTTGAGGTTTAGGACTGAGCAGGAGATAAAAACTTCACTATGCTACTTCTAGAGAACTGTTGAAGTTATCCACATAAGTATCCAGTTATCCATACTTTCAGTAAGATAACACAGAGCAAAGGAGAAGCCCTGAACCCTAACTTCTCATTTCTAAAAGAGCAGATCTAAACTATGATCCCAAAGTTACTCCTAACAGGATCATTCTCTGATACTAGAATCAAAGGTTATATATTGGTTGCCAATGATAAGAAATATGATTCATTTCTTAATCTACATATTAGAATATCACATTTCTTGTATTGTTATTATTTAATTTTTCTAAGAATTCAAGGAAGAATTAAGTAAGGGTTGGTGAAAATGATAGATTTGTATCAGTAAATCTAAATTCTAGTG
Source organism: Delphinus delphis (assembly GCF_949987515.2). Lineage (NCBI taxonomy): Eukaryota > Metazoa > Chordata > Mammalia > Artiodactyla > Delphinidae > Delphinus > Delphinus delphis. Next base: position 54,514,724 of record NC_082695.1, read on the forward strand.
ATACATTTGCCACTGCTTTGCATATAAGCTTACTGTAAAATTTTGTTCTATGTATACATGTCTTTCCACCTGTAATATGGGATAATGAAATTATCATACAAGTGTATTATAAGGCTAAATCGAGATATTTTAGTAAATATATAGATATAGGTATACACGTGTTATAATTGGTTACACCATTCTTAGACTTTCTTCCTTTTACTAAAAACCATGTATTGTAAAAAGCTATAAACAACTCTTCAGTAATTGTAAAATGTGCTAGAGACCTATAAAAATCAAAATAAATATGTTTCTGTGTGATAGAAATAAATCAATCATTGACATATTTTTCTATGTTCTTTTTGACTTGCTTGAATATAGGATAACTTTCCACTTTTCAGTTATGGAACAAATATAGGAAACTGTCCTTCAGACGTTCACACTGAAATGATGCTGGACTATGCAAATTCAATCTCTTGGCAAATTTACTATGTTCTCACAATTGCTAAAATATGCATGTCTCCATTGTACAAAGCAGAATAAAGAGTGGCCTGGGAATGTGTAATTTTAATGATAATACACACGAGTCAACCAGTTTTTATAGATCAAAGTTATACTAATGAAAACAAGGTACCAGGCCTAAATTAATAAACCATTTATTTTTTATATTAAGGTCCTTTGTGGAAAAGTAAAGAATCTCCACTCAATCTAAATGAAAAAGAAAGAGGCATATCATAAAGAAATGGAGAAGCACATGAAAACAAGAAGAGGAATTTGACTTAACATTAAGAACAACTAGGAAGATGGACTCAAATTCCTAATAGATTCCTTCTCAATCTTTTCTCTGTATATTATTCTTCTCTGCAGACTGACTACTTATATTTCTCTAATGTAAAGGATGAAAGCAGATTCAACAACAACTCCCCAAGTTTAAAGCAGAGCCTCTTTCTCTGTTCACAGACTTCCCAAAACTTTTTTTAGGCCAAAACTCAAACATTTGAGAAAGAGAATGTCCTGCACGTATAACATCTTCAACCAACAATCAATTCACTGTTTCCAGAAAGCTGAGTTACATAAACACATGACAGCTCCCAGTGAAACTACATGGATGGATTGGACAAAGGGATAATTCCCAGGAAGTAAAGGTAAAGTTGTTTACTACAAAACCCCAATGGTGAGCCTTCCCTAATTTCTTTGTCCAAGCATAATCCTCTCTTTTGATACCTCAGAGTTTTTACTTCTGTGATCCAGACATATTAGTGTTTGATTACACATTGTCTTATATTGTTCTTTACTACTCAAATACATATCTTGTTTCCCAAGCAAGATACAAATTTTTTGGTGTATAACCATGTCATATTTGTATTGCATGTTACAGAAAGTCTAGCATGGTGCTGTATACATAGTAGCCACTTTAATAATAATTATTTAAATTAAGTAGATCCTTTTGCATGGGTAACTCCAAGTATGTGTTTAGTTCAATCAAAAAATGGTTTAACTGATTTTGTTTTTCTGCATCTATCTTTTTGAACTTACAGATAGGTCAAGTTTAGTCAGATCACTTGTGAAACAAGTACCTTCACATTGAGGCAGGGAAGAGATTGACAGCAGGGATGAATTGGTTGAAGTAGTTACCCAAATGATATGACATCCAAACCTTAAAGGAGAAGAATACTAGCACAGGCAGAGTAGACTAACAAATGAAATATCACATTCAAAATTTTTACTTATTTAAAACCCAGATAGGTTTTTGAAAAATGTCAACCAAGATATCCATTTAATTAAAAATTGCCCAAACAAAAATTTTCTAACTAAAATATTAGGGTATAAGTATTTTATAAAACTGTATCTCTATCTATACATATATTAATTAATATGATACTAAAATATATGAATATTTTTTAGTTTAAAATTTTAGAAGTGCATGCATAGCAACATTTTATTAAGACTTTTCCCAACAATCAGAATACTTTATTCCCATCAAAATCATTTATAGACATTTCCACTTACTACTTTTATCAACTATGTTTCTTTGGCAGAGAGAAATATAGAAGTTATTAATTTTTTTATTAGTATTAGGATCAGTATTACTGCTGATTACTATCATTTTGATGTCATTATTTCTAGGAAATCTTTGAATACTAACTTGATAATAGCCACTTTATAAAATGTTATCTCCTATAAAATGTTCCATGTCTGTTTTATGAGTTACCACCTATTGCTACGTATTTGGTATTTAAAGAAATATGTGCTTCTGATTTATTTACTTACTTCCAATATACTACTTTTACAATTTAATTTTCTCTCTGCTTCCCAGGAATAGTTTTTGATGTGGCTAATATAGGGATGGTGATGAATGCATACTTTCTAAAAGGTCAGACTGTTTCAGGAACCATTAAAATAATATCTTTATTATAATAATACAAGTTGAGAAGGACTTGAGTCTTTTAAGAAGTTCTAGAAATGTTTCTCCTACCATCACCTTTATTTTTAAAAATAAATTATAGCTAATTTCCACTTATGAGATGGTTTTTGTTGGCAAGCAGATGAGTGGGAGTTGGGAACTCAGGTGTAACCTACTTAAATCAGAGGGAGGATTAGTGCAAATATTCTTAAGTAAGCATTCATTGTCTAATCAAATGAAACTGGATTACTCAATGTTCAGGAGCATGTATTTTCAAATCCTGGCTCAGGCTCTCGACTAATGTGGGCTGCTCACTCTGATCCCATTGGGGCTGCAGAAATCTCCCATTTCCTTTCATTTTGGGGTATGGGGCTGCGTTTCTAAGCCATGACTATATAGCTAAATGAATCATTGATTTGGAAAATCTGAAGTGACCTTCAACTTGTTCTCAAGCTCTTCCTCAAGAGAAGAGAGGCAGAATCAGCAAAGTATCAAAAAAGGATAGTTTTTCTTAAAGGTTTTTGGCAAGTGTAAGGTTGGAGACCACTATAACTATAAGTGTGTGTATAAGGGGGAGATTGTATTCTATATTCAGAAATAAGGTTCTTCATAATAATTTGTTTTGGGTATAGGTTCAAAAGACAAAGGCTTTTTCTTATAGTACAGAAGCAAACACTGCTTTTGGCTTCTTAGCTGCCATGTTAAAATATATTGCTCTCAGATAGACTGAAATTCTTCACTGAAGTGGCTGGGACAAGTTCTGGGTACTTAACCAGATAGCACAATGATAGTTTTCCAGACTACCAATACTGTGAAAAGTTATATGATTAGAAATTCTACTTTCTTTACCTACCTTTAATTTCACCTTTCATTTTCAGTTATGTCTATAGAGGATGTTTTGTCAACAATTCTAGATATACACCCACCTCTGGGGAACAGTACAACATGCATTCCAGTAACAGTGTTACTTGTAGTTGAGAATGTGCCTTAAACCTGAATGTCGATGGCCAAAAACTGTTTCCAAATTAAAGTCAGCCAGCTCTGGAACGTTTTGGAAGTGTTAAAAACAACAACAACAACTTGCTTCTCTTCATGATAGGTGATCTAATTAGATATATCACTATTTAATGAGATGTATAGATTACCCTGATGGAACTGCTCAATGAAGTTCATGTAAGGTCAATGGAAGATGCAGGTATCATATCCGCTTAGTAACTAATTGGCTTCACACCAGAAGTGCCCCTTATCAATACAATCCACTTAACCTCACTCTCCTATCTCCTGAGTCCCTTTTCCACTTCGGTGCTGAGTGTTGTCAAAGGTTCTCTAGCTAAAGCAGGTATTGGAAAATAAATTGATAGGAACATCAACACTTAGGTATAAATGACAGACAAGTCTCAACTCTTAAAACTGAAAAAATCTGCAGCTTACTATGTCTGAAGGTTCTACTATATAGAACCATAATTTAAGTTTCCTGTGAATTGACCTGAATGAGAGAATAAGCTACCCAGATGACCTTATAAGTTCTTTCTCACTCTGACAATACATGGACTTTTTATGAATTTCCTAAGTGTGGTTTATTTGTTATTAACTCTGTTTTAGAGCTATGGAAACAGGGGCTCAGAAAGGTCTAGTAACAGAGAAGAGAGCAACTTTCTGACTTGTGGGTTTAGTAACATTCCTGGTCCAGAAGCTTCCCAGTTATTCTTATCTGTTGTGAGCCTTGCACCAGGTTACTTTCATAAACTTCCAAAACCAAACCATATTGGCAAATTTCTCCTGCCTCTGATATCGCCTAACCATTTTCTCATGATGAGTCATTTTTGCTCTCATCCCATTCTTAATGTTCAGGTGATGACTCTAAAAGGGAAGAAATCAATATCTCGGGTTAGACAAAGCTCTGTAAGCCAAACTGCAAGCCTGAGCAAAGCTCCTTGTGTCCTTAACTGTAACCTTGGCACATGAAAAGCGACTTCCATTCCATTTTACCAACGTTTCGGTCAAAGATCAATTGCCATTGTAATTATATCATATATCACAGGACAGGGAATCAGTGAGAGGGCAGGCCCTCTAAACTAATACATATCATTAGCATTTAAAGAACACGAAAAACAAATTGAACAGTAGTCCTCATGTAACTCTTTTTTCTAGAGCAAATAATTTTCCAAATTAAAATGAATAAATTAATGAAATTGCCACATGCCTGAGAATACACCGGGTTGGTAATGTCGTCAAGCCCTCAGCAAGGTTTAGCTCATTGTACTTCTCTGTCTGATCATTATAACATCTAATCAAGAGGAGCTTAAATACTTCAGTGAGCTCTCAAAATAAATTTGATCTGAGCAGCTCAGGTCTCATGGATTCCTAGAGTTACTGACTAGGTGAAACATGTCTTTGTTTTAATCCCTGTCTCAGCTCAGAGAGGATTAATGCCCATAATTCTCCTATCTCCATTTAATTGAGAAATGAAGTTTGAAGAGGCACCTCTGGAACACTCCACTTTGAAGTATGACCTATCACTGTCTACAAATAAATCTTCCTCTGCTCACACACTCTTACAAATATTTTTCCTGACCCAGAGAAGAAGGGAAGAAAGGCATTGTATGTGTGCACATGTGTGTGTATTTGCATGTCTCTATTCTAAAACACACATCATTGTTGTTTTCCCTTTTCCATCTTGGAATTATCCTAATGAAGGTATTCTCTGGGAAGCTCAAACTGTGTTTCAAGCATCTGTGACCTTACCTTTCTCTAACATTCTAATAACTCCACTGGGACAAATAGCCCTTTTATTAAAAGCAGCACAATTCTTGAATTCATGTTATATGATTGGGACTTTTATTTTTCTTTGTCCACACAGATACTTCCTCAGCTGAACAGGCCCTAGTGGAAAAGGGCCAAAATTCTGAATACAGACTCCTCCCTGTGTCCTAATATTGGCCCAATGTTAAGATCTAATACAGAAAGGGCACACAGATGCACAGGAAGACTTAATGCCAATCTCACTTTTTCCATAAAAGTTGATGTGAGGATTTAATAAAGCAATATCTGTGAAGTGCTTAGCATAGGGCTGGGTACACAGTAAGTCCTCAGCCAAGTAGTGGCTGTTATCATTTATACAAGGAACTTTCACATTTGCATCCAAGACATAAAGCATCAGAAGGACTATATCTGACACTCAAGTATCTTTTCTAACCTAATTGCAAAAGTGACATATCAACACTTCAACATTAACCTATTGGTTATACAGAACAACTCTAGCTCAGTGAGAATGGCACCACATAAGATTATGAATACTTGAAAGCAGGGATCATTGGAGGCTATCTTGTAGTCTGGCTACCACAACCATCTAAGGTATGCTTTACCAAATTGCTCTCTCTTATATGTTAACCTTCAAGGACCAGCTTTGTGTGTTATTGTTGTGAGTGAGATTTCAGCAAATGATGATACACCCAGAAATAACAATATTTAAATATGACTATCTGTTACCATTTACAGATGTTTTTTATGCGATATCTTACTTGAGATTCAAAATAACCTATTATAATAGGTAACAGTAAATACTACTATAATAATTTTATAGGTAAGGAAACTGAAGATCAGACAGACTTAATGATTGACCCAAGATGTTAACTAGATATCTTCCTAGCATTTTTGTGGCATTTTTTTCTGCCAGGCTAAGCTGCCTTGTATATTTGTTAAATGCTTACCTGCTTACATGCTGGGAAGAAGATTTGCAGTAAATCACAAGCATGTGATTCTTGTCCTAAAAATATTTTCTCTACTTTCTAAAAATCACTAGATTCCAGCAACTGATATATCTGCTTCTTTTTCTGTCCAATTACTGGCCACACACACACACGCACACACACATGCATATATACTTATAGGCACATATGCACACATACTCCTCTTTCTGGTCTCCTTTATTAATAGCAAACTAAATTTATTTCAGAAAATACTTGTGGTCATTGTGTCACAGAGAAGTCTCCCTTTTATGCAAGTTAATATATATATATAGAAACTTTGTAGCTTTCCTACCTTTATTCTAAAATAAATTATGAAAAGTTCTATGTTCAAGCTTCAGGAAGAATTTTTCCTGTTTGGGGGAACTTTTTCAACTATTTCTATTTGAATTGGGAGACATTTCTATAAGAAGAAAATGAATACTAATGGAAAAGCCCAGAGTGGATTTAGAAAATCATTATAACTGTTCTGCCATAGGTTTGGGCCTTTGACAAAACACCTATTCAAGGATGGAAAATCCACTATTTCTCTTTTGCATTTCTCTTTCTGAATAGAGCTGGATTGAATAACCCAGGCTGATAAAGGATTCAGAGCAATTGCCTTACTAAGTAATAGTGACCCATGTTCTCATCAATGGGACAGAAACTGGCCTTCTGTGTATCTAACTATGCTGCCTTCATTGTATTGAAGGGGTTGGGGGAGCAGATAGGTAAAAAATAGGTGAAAAAAATCCCACATAATTTTCAGTATACGTAAACATCCTCTATCTAAGTACAAATTAGGATACCCCTCTCCTAAATTCTACATACTTGCAGACTTATTTGCACCTCTAGATTTTTTCTTATGTATGACTCGTGTGCTTCCAACACATGTCTACCTTCTTTATGAATATTCAGACCTCACTGACCCTCCGTGAAGCCTCCTAAATGAGTAATAACCAGTTACATCCTAACTAGTTATATGATCTTCAAAGTGCTTTAACATAAACTAAGTCAGTGATCCTCACATAACCTTCCAGCAAGTATCATCTTACTGTTTTCATGGATAAGAAAAAAGAGATTGGAATGGTTCAATTAGCAAACAAGGTCATAGAGCTAAAAAAGAAGCAGCACTGCCATTGATTCCTCCTTTAGTGAAACTTAAAACTTCTCCTCACCTACAAACTTCATGAGATTTCCCTTTTCTGAGTGCTTGCAACTCCTGGAGTCTGTCACATTCTAACATAGCTTTTAGGTACCAACCGCCTGTTTTTTCCCATGTGTGTATAACTCACTGATGACCTAGAAATAGATCTGTCCTGCACATTCTGCATGAAGCATTCCTGCTGCTGGTCTTCTCCCTTTGTTCACCCAAAGATAGCAGCATGGGAACAATGGGACCAACAAGGAGGAATGATTTAGACATTGTAGGTGCTTTTTTCTGCTCCCAGCAATCCTTGAGGTAGATAACATAGCCAGTTGAGATCAGGAATTACATACTCCCTCATTTATTCATTCATTCATTTAACATAGTCCATGCCAATTATGTGATATTCTTTCTTAGGCCCTGGAAATACAAGTTAAAGGGCAAAACTTGATCTCCAGGAGCTTAAAGTTGAGAGGGGATACTTCTACTTTTTTTTTATGAAATGAAAACAAATGTAAGCACCAATGTGCAAGATAGAAATTGTTCATTTGATCATCTGTATCAGGAGCAAGCACATGACTCTGAGAATAGATCCCTCCTTTCCTATAGGACACTCTGAACTTAAAAGGATCCAAGTTTAATGACTAAATTATACTTACCTTAAACTGAGCATTATATGTCAGGACTTACATTTGCAGTGTAGGGATGGTAAATCCTAGACTATTTTTTCCTTTTTTTCTTGTACAGTCTAACCTGAATGGAAAAGACAATATGAGGGTGATCAAGTACTCCAGGCAGTCTGTCTTGGGTGAAGATGAGAGAAAAAACATGCATTCTACTTATATCCAAAGTATCTCATAGATGATAATTTCGACTGGCTTAGCTCTTGACTAATGTTTTGATAAATCAGGAATCAGGACTTAGAAATATACAACAGCTTTCTGCCTAGTCAAACATGGCACAGGTGGAAATGCACGCTCTGTGAATGTATTCAACAGCCACAAAATACATTTTGAATATGACATTGCCTTTTAAAATACGTGATCATTAGATCAAAACTTCTGCTTCCATTCTCAAGGCTTCCTATCCCATCACATACTGGACTTGAACTCTGTACTGTCTGGCTGATTTTTCCATAGATGAAGAGTCATTGAACAATAAATATGTATTTTGGGGAATTTAGTGGTGAGCCTCCAACAGGGGAAGTAACAAGAAAACAACAACAATCATACAAAGCTCAATAGAGACAGTCCTCAAAAGAATAATATGAATGGGGATGGGGCACTAGGCATGAGAGGTCAATTACCAGTTTTGGGAAGCTTCATCTCAGAGGATGCTACAGGTGACCTGAACCTCAAAGAATGGATAGAATTTGTGCTACAGAAATTGGAATGGGCAGATATAACAGGCTTACAGAACAGCCTGAGCAGGTAAAAACCCTGACCATGATTTTCTACAATTATGCATTGTTTGGAACAATATTAATGATGATTCTCTATTCCATATATTTAGTATATTTATTAGATCTTACATTTGGCCCTAAATGTATTTTTTCATACAAGAGCCTTCTACACAATATGTCATTTTAAAGTAGTTGATAACTTTCACAAAAGTATATTCTGTACTCAAATTTCAGAGTTAAAATTGAGGCCCACTTCATTTCCTATGGCATAATATAATGTTGCTTTATTGGCAAATTCTTATATTCCCTGTAAAACTCATCATTTCATGGTGACATTGAAAAACTGCCTTAATAAAATTAGGATGATTCTAGAAAGCTTGAAAACTAAGAGTGGTTATTCCCATGATATATGATCTTCCTGGACCTCTACCTCATAAAACCCTAACTTCCTTTCAAGTCATATAGAGAAGCCAAATTTTCCCTCTCTGTACACAACATTCATTTTTTTCCTCTCTCTGGGTTATTATTTAACTTGGTTACTATATTTTTTAAAGAAAAAGGTAGTTTGCAACATTGCCTGTATGGAAGATGCTATACAGAGTAAAGTAATATTGATTGCATTGTAGCTATTAACTACTGTTCTAAAAATAAGGAAGGAATGTGAGACAGTGAATCAGGGCAAGAATCATCTTCACACTCCTAAGATAAAAAGGGGAAAAAATTAGCAAACTATGTTCCAAATAATTCAAAATTTTAGAATTTCTTCTTCAAGGTCCACAAAGCCAGCTTGAAAGTTTAAGGTAATAGGTGAACTTATAGGAAACAGCCCTCAATGAACAAAGAATTTACCATATCTTAGAGGGTACACAGAGAATGACCAAGCTTTTATCATTTGGCTTCAGCCCACATTTTCAACATTGACTACTAAGTCCTTCACACAATTATACTGTCAAGTTAGACTGTTTTTCCTAGAATTTTCAATATATATTATTTTGATTCTTGCTGATAATATTCTCCTTCCTAAAAAGTTTAGATTTAATAAAAATATGAATTTACAAATACTTTCATTCCTTGATCTTCCCTCATCAATCTATCTTGATCTCTGTGTTCTGGTTGTCAACAGTAGAAATTGGTAAACTGTTGCTAGTGAGGGTAAACCAAGCAAACGGGGATTCTATAGATTAGGTTTCACAAAGGGAAACATTCCTAAACAAGCCTTTAAGAAGACATGGGAAGCATAGAGAACACAGCAGATAACATGCCATTAGTAAAGGAAGAAATGGAAGAAAACATTTTTTATGAAACTGAGAGAGAAAGGAAGCAGATGTCAAAAACTCAGTATGAAGTCAAGGCATAGGGACAGTAGAATCCAGAGTAGAAAACAGAGGTCAAGAGATTAAGTGGGAGGTTATTTCTGGAAAAATAAAAAATAAAAGTAAAGAAGAGGTGTAATTTATCACTGACGTTTAATTGACCTTCATGGTGAGATGCATGTAAGTACCACCAGTGTTTAAAAAGCCTTAGACAGGGAAGACAGAATTAATCAGATTTCCAACTGGACTCATCTCTCTGTTAGGTATTGTGGCAATAAAAAAGATATGCTTCTTTAAAGAAAGTTAGAAGACCAATGTAGCACATAAATCAATTAGAAAATACTGTTTCACAGCACAGAATATTGGTTTCTATAGTTCCTCTAAAACACTTTGTTCATAGTGATTGAGCAGTAAATACTTGTTAAGTGAACATAAAAGCTGTTTGTGTTTTTCAGATTCTATGTACTATAAAATTGGAGGAGAAATTTAATGAAGGATAGATAATTAGGAAGGTCTAAAATGAGGTGGATCTTAGACTATGCTTTTGATAGTAAAAGACAGAAGCAAACGAGAAAAAGATCATGTTTGGGAAAAATTAAAAGGAATAAGTAATTTCTCCATTAGTTAGATCATTGCTCAAGGGCTGAACAAAAATTCCAGAGTCAAAACCCAAGTTTCCTAACTCATTCATTATTACTTATTCCAGAAAAATCCCTGATTTTTCTCTAAATAATACCACACTAACATATATTTCTAGTTTTCATTAAATATCACAGAAATACTGTTTCTTAGCTGCCCAAGTGCATACATCCATATGTAAGTACAAAGTCTTATTCCTGTGAAGTCATGTCAGAGCTGAAGAATGACCTTGAACAAGCTGTTCTTTGGACTTCAGTGTCATCACTCTGTAAAAGGTGAGGGCTGTAGTCCTAAAGTCTATGGTTTCTAAGTCTGAAGCAGAAATCTAACCATATTGTATCATTGTTTTCATTTAAATGATATCAATCTGAAGATATGCATACATTATGGTCAAAATGAATATATTGATTTCTATACAAATTAAGGTTTTTGCTAATTTGCACTGATGCAATTGAAGCAATAAACTCAATGATAACAAAGTAGCTAATTAAGTTGATGATCATTTAATTTTACTTTTGATAATGCACATGTTTTTATTTAGGCTAATACAATGTAAATTATAAGCAGCTAGTTTTAAATATGCTCTCATTTGAAGCATCTGCTCAATGAAGGAGAACCACTGAAATGTGAACTCCCCATACTGCTTCTGGTTGTGAGAAGAGGCTGACTGGAAGCCTGCAGTTCTCTGTGGCCTGATCATTGCACAGATGACAAACTTGTGAAATGAGGGAATGGTGTTTATATCTCTCCATACAGAGACACATTAATGGTGCATCCTGTCAATTTAAGAGAGAAAAACAAATACACTAAGCCTACTGCATTCATTCATTCATACACTCATTCATCCACATATTCATCCTTTCATTCGTTCATATGAAAGACGTGTAAAAAAATTTTAAAAACCATATAACTTATCAAATACTCTATGTTATCACCTATATGTCGAATCTAAAAAATAAAACATGATTATATCAAAATAGAAATAGATTTACAGATATAGAGAAAAACTAGTGGTTATCAGTGGGGAGAAGGAAAAGGATGGGGCAAGAGAGAAGTACGGGTTTTAGAAAAGACATATTGTACAGCACAGGTATGCATAGCCATTGTTTTGTAATAACTTTAAATGGAATATAATCTATAAAAATATTGAATCCCCATGTTGTACACCTGAAACTAATATAATATTTTAAATCAACTCTACTTCAATAAAAAACAAATATATAGCTTCTGATCACAAGTCTCCCATCCTAGGAGCACAGATAAGCACCTAGGTAAGAAGACAAGAGAACTAAACTTTATCAAATATTAGGCTATTAGGGGTAGACACTATGCTAAGTGTTTTGCTTATAGCATTGTACTTAATCTGAACATGCAAAAAAAAGAAAAAAACAAAAACAAAAAAACATAGGATACAGGAGCTGGATGTGACTTTTGAAATAAATCTTAATAGTAAAGACTGAGTTGTAGGTCATTAGAACAAGAGCAAAGGTATAGGATCTGAATGTTATTCCTATCATATTAAGGAAACACAAGAAAGTCCTATGTATCTAGGGAATAAAGCACATTTGGCACTATGACAGTAGAAGAGATGAGAAAGTAAGCTGGATCACTTAAAGGTTTTGAAATTCATCTTAAAATAGAAACTTCTATGCTGTAAGCAAAAGAAAAAAAATTAAAACAAAAATGTCAAATAAGTTCCATATTTTAGAAAGAAAAACATGCCGTTACTGAGATTGGAGAGGAAGGAGACCACAGGTGGGAAATGGTTGAAATGCCCATGACATGAAGGTCTGTGGACCAAGGCAGTCAGAATAGAATTGTAGAGGAGGGGCTGAGTTATGAGATATTTCAAAGAAAAAACAAGTAAAACAAATAAATTAAAAAATCTGTACACTGGAACTCTTTGTGCCAGAAGCTACGATTGTTCTCTAACAATCAGACATATGGAATAAAATCATCAACTTCATTTCACAAAACTGATTGGAACACTTGGATTAGTTGTGTGGCCACATTGTTTTTCGTTTTTTTTAACATCTTTATTGGAGTATAATTGCTTTACAATGATGTGTTAGTTTCTGCTTTATAACAAAGTGAATCAGTTATACATATTCATATGTTCCCATATCTCTTCCCTCTTGCGTCTCCCTGCCTCCCACGCTCCCTATCCCACCCCTCCAGGTGGTCACAAAGCACCGAGCTGATCTCCCTGTGCCATGCGGCTGCTTCACACTAGCTATCTACCTTACATTTGGTAGTGTATATACGTCCAAGCCTCTCTCTCGCTTTGTCACAACTTACCCTTCCCCCTCCCCATATCCTGAAGTCCATTCTCTAGTAGGTCTGTGTCTTTATTCCTGTCTTACCCCTAGGTTCTTCATGACATTTTTATTTCTTAAATTCCATATATATGTGTTAGCATACAGTATTTGTCTTTCTCTTTCTGACTTACTTCACTCTGTATGACAGACTCTAGGTCTATCCACCTCATTACAAATAGCTCAATTTCGTTTATTTTTATGGCTGAATAATATTCCATTGTATATATGTGCCACATCTTCTTTATCCATTCATCTGATGATGGACACTTAGGTTGTTTCCATCTCCAGGCTATTGTAAATAGAGCTGCAATGAACATTTTGGTACATGACTCTTTTGGAATTATGGTTTTCTCAAGGTATATGCCCAGTAGTGGGATTGCTGGGTCATATGGTAGTTCTATTTTGTAGTTTTTTAAGGAACCTCCATAATAAGTTATCTTAATACTATACTTACCCTATCCAGCAAGACAGAACTGATTAATTACAGACCTTAGCAGGAGCCTGCCTCAAGACATTGACATCATGGTGAAGTACAGACCAGAAAGCATCCTTTGCACAGGAAGGAGAACCAAAAGCACAGTGCAGAGTTGAGCCAAGCACTTTCAGATTTTTCTGCTACATTCTCAAATCAGACAATGCTTCCACTTCCCACATAAAAAAAGTAAGTTACTGTTGTGGAGTGTAATCACTAGTATGTAAATTATCTGGAAGTCTTGTTAAAATGTAGATATTGATGAAGTGCGTATTGGCTAGAACCTTGGATTTTGCATTTCTAACAAGCTACTGGGCCATTCTTATGCTGCTTCTCTATGAATTAATTAGGGGAATAGGGGACCTAGGTTGGCTACTGTGGCAAAGCTTTCTTATGTTAAAGCAGGGACTGTGATTCCAACTACATCTTGGTTGGACAGGGTGCTCCAGTTCTCTGATTTCCTGCAAAGTTCAGGATCAAAGACAGCTATTTTTTGCATATTACAACTGGCTAGGCTCACAATAACCAGCAATTGCTGAAATCTTGATAAATGTGTCCCAACATAACCATAAGAGGATAATTCAATTAAACACTCATAAAAAACATCCAGACTTAGAAGTGTTGATTCAAACTCTTTCACACTTTTCACATATTCTCCCTAGAGTGTTTAAATATTTTAAAATTAGCTCATTCTTCCCCCAGAGGTCTTCATTTCTTCATTTGCTTTATTTGATCATATTAGCTTATAAGCTGCCTCATATATTTTGGGGATGTATACGGTGACAGAAATACAATAATGAAATTAGCATTTCCTCCCCTAAAAGTTGGGCTTCAGTGTGGACTCTGCTTATCTGTCATCCTTACTTTCTTCATCACAGTGCTTTGTACATAATAAACCCTTAATAAATATGTCTTGATTGATGTATATATTTGAAATTTTTCATTTCTTATGTGGATCTGAAATATTAGGTTTCCCAAAGCTATTTCTTTTTCTCCCTTTAGAATTTGACTCAATTCTTTCTTTTTCAAAGTGCTAGTAAGTATCTCAAGTTTATCCTTTCAGCTTGGAGGTGATAATTTCCCATTCTGGGGGAAATGGATGCTATGCCCCAACATCTGTGCACTTACAAGGAATGTTTAATTAGTGTAATAAATGCAATTAAAAATGTCTCTAATGAAGAAACTGCTGCTCAATTTTTAGAGCAACAAAGAGGGGCTGGCCAGATGGGTTAATTAATCACTGTTAACTCTCATTTGATGAACGCTTTGAGGTTCTCTGATACAGTGAGACTATACAAATGCCATACATTGTTGTTATTATGTCTAGATAGAATTATCATTTGGACCCTACTTTCTTAGGTCTCTCAGTTTAAAGAGTTTTCACTTTCAAAGTTGACCTTTGCTCTCTTCAGGTATAATTCTCTTGTTTATATCTCCCAATAAAAACTTAAGCTATACTACAATGGAAGAAGGTAAATGTCAATTTTCAAAATTTTAAAAGAGATTTGTTTACATATTGAGCAATGTACTACTTTATTATTTTTTCAAGAGAAACATGTTTTACTGTCACTGTTGTTAAACTCAGTGGGTGCCAACATCCTTCAGAGTGGAAAAGACTACCATTCCCTATATTATGCCACTGAGTCAAATTTCCATTAACCAATGATTTTTTGAGCACCTACCATATACCTTTGGTGAAAGAAGATTTTCAAAGTTATGTTCACTTTTATTAATATACTTTATAAAAATGTTTGGGCCTCTTTCCCATACTTAGTGTACCATATTTCTTGTTGGATCAAATTTCCGGTTGGAAAAAGAATCAACTAGTATCTGAGATTTAAATGATTAGAGGAGTTAACTCTGGCTCCAAGGCACAATCGGTGATCTCCTCTCTTTTGTGTGCACACTGAGAATATCTCAGTGGCACTGAGTGGCAGGAGAAAACAAAGGTCTGTGGCCATTGTTGCTCCTTGTCAAGACTTTACACAAAAGTACTGACTGTGCTATAATAGGGAATCAGCTTGGCAAAACATTACAAGGGGCTGAAGTTTCTAACTCACTGAAACTCTACTTAAGTTATTATATGCTTGGATGGCTGCAAGAACAACAGATAGCTATGTAATTAATGCAAACCACATCAGCCTCCCTCACTTCCTTCTCATCTCCACGCAGACCAGTAATGAGGCACCTACTTATACACAATCACAGCACACTGACAAACCATCTTGCTGTGTGAAAAAGACACAGACATATCCAAGAACTGTGACAATGCTAGCAAGCACAGCTCCTCTTTACCAGAGAGTTCATGTCCTAAATATCCCCAAGGCAGACTCCTGGCTGGAGAAGTCTTCACCTGCCAGGCTCCAGACCAACTTCCAGGTCTAAAGGGCTCTTACGTTATCATATAGAAAATAAAAGTTACTATCTAAAAGAATGATTTTCTCCTTTGTCCTTATGTCCTGAGAAAGTATTGAAAAGAAGGATTCTCTGAAACAATTACACATTTCACTGCTTATTTTCAGCACTACACAAGGAATGTGTACCCACCAAGAAATTAGATAGTTTCTTTGGTGTAGCCTCATTAAATAGATTTAAAAAGATGATGTTAACTTTTATCATTAACAAAAAAGGTGAAATTTCACCTGATGTTCAATGAAATGTAATCCTCACCACTGTGTTTTAGTGGATCTGTTCATCAGCATTGACTGACATCTCAGTGCACTCTTCCCTTACTTAACGGTGCTAGTTGCTACAGGCAATACTGCAAAACATAAAACACAGTCCTTGACCCTGTGCATTACTTACTTTCACGAAATTAGTGAAATGGAATTTGTATGCAAAAAATGCAGAACTATTGAATGCAATAAAGTCAAATTCCAAATGGAGAATACAGACAACACATAATGGGAAATCAATGACTGAGATTTCCATTGGAGAAGGCAAAACAGATGTAATCGCTATAGGAAAAGTAGATTTCAAAGTAAGGAGATTCTAGACAAGGGTGTGTGAGAGAAACCAGAAGACTCGATACTTTTGTAAAAAATATCTTCTAAGAATGTCCTCATAGATGGTAATATGATAAGCAATAATGCTCTGCACAGGGAATAAAATTGGTTACTAATAGAGGGAAAACATAACAAATAGAAGTTATAGTTAAAGACCTTAAGACCTATGCCTTAGATTTTTAAAGAAGACCAACAAGCAAAACAACGGTGAATGTTTAAAAATTAAGAATAAGAATTGCTAAATTACATGGTATAGACTCTATCCTTTATAAGAATTCACATTAAAGAAATGTCAATGAAAGATGGAATAATCCAGTAGGGTATCCTGAAGGTGATAGGTCTTCTCTTGCATTTTGACTATTAACTAGTATTTGAATTTATAGAGGAAAGAGAATAAATACCAGATAGAACTAAAGCATAATATAAGCCATGAACTCAGTATTAGATCTCACATATTTATGGGACAGTAAGGATGAAGCGAGAGAGTGGCATGGACATATATACACTACCAAACGTAAGGTAGATAGCTAGTGGGAAGCAGCAGCATAGCACAGGGAGATCAGTTCGGTGCTTTGTGACCACCTGGAGGGGTGGGATAGGGAGGGCGGGAGGGAGGGAGATGCAAGAGGGAAGAGATATGGAAACATGTATATGTATAACTGATTCACTTTGTTATAAAGCAGAAACTAACACACCATTGTAAAGCAATTATACCCCAATAAAGATGTTAAAAAAATAAATAACATCTAAAAAAATTTACTTTAAATGGACTCATGTTTTAGGTGTATTGGAATAACTGCTACATAAAATCATCCCATAGTGAATGAAGGTCAAAGAAGATTATCTTTAAACTCTACATTTTGCAGATGAGAAAACTGAATGCCAGAAGGAAAGTGACTTTACCTGAGGTCACACAGCTCTTTAGAGCTCAGCTGTAAGGAGAATTCACTTTGTAGGACTCTCCTGCGCTGTATCAGGATCAGATTGTTCTATATTGAATTCTATTTAATAGAACCTAAAACACTCAACTCCAAAAAAAAAAAAAAAAAAAGAATGTAAGGGCTTTGCAGAACCCTCATTTGGATTGTTTATCATTGTTTATATATTATTAATTTCTCAGTTAAATTAATTGCTTATTTTAGCATGAAGGCTAGGAATGCCTTTTTCTACCCAAAATTTGCAATGCTTTCATAATACTCAACACTAAGTAGGCACTCAATCAATGCTTTTATATGAATGATCAGCCAAGAAACTGATGGAATTAATCGTGAGCTAGGAACATCTGTTAGCAATGTATCTAATTATGTTTGACAGCCTATCAGCAGTAGTCCAGAAATATTCTAGATTTCTATTACTGGTCTGCCTAAGTACTGATAGAGCCTATTTTGGCCAACTGTATCTTGCACATAATAAGCACCAGATGTTTATGGAATGAATGTGTAAAAGGGAAATCAATTTAGTTCTGTAAGAACATTGGTTGGATTTTCTATGGAGACCTAGGAAGGGCAAAATTATGGAAATTCTGAGTTTGAATCAAATATTTTAGGTTGAAGAATTGTTTCATGTATCTAAAATAATCCCAATGGTTATCTCAATCATTTATTTTACTTTTTGTGTGCTGATATAACACACAATTCAGTGGATATTTTATGTGGTATAACAAAATCTCTGTGCTATAGTGGAAATAGCCCTCAAGTATTTTTGATATTAAGTAAAGGCTCTTTAATGCCATTTTTTAAAAAAAGCTTTCATTTTGCTGTACAAGCTTGTGCAGGTCATAAAATTCAACTTAATATACCAGTAGGGAAAGGATGTAAAGAGGTAAAAGAAGGCATTATCAGGCTAATATAGCTGGTAAAATGGCAGATGATGAAGCTGAGAAGAATAAACTTTTCTAAGTTCAAAAAATTATTTGGATATTTGATTCATTGTCTTAGGTCATATTACTCAGAAACCTGAGATAAGTGCAAAGTGATCTTTTCAGAAATGTCTTCCGAGGAGAAATAGGTGAGAGAGTGAAGGATGCCAAGCAGAAAAGGAAGCCAAGCAAGAGTATGATTTTAGGCAAAGTCCTACAGAATATGATTCAGCCTGATCCGCATAGGGGTTGGGGTGTGTAAGGTCCACTTGAGAGTTGTTGCCTGTACAGGTAAGGAAGCTGAGCTTTCATGCCATTGAGTCATTTGCTAAGTTTTGCCCCAAGAATTTAAACTCCCAGGCATTCCTTACTCTTTGTGAGAACAGGAAAACTCCTTTTTCTAGAGGACAGTCTTCTGAGAAGAATCAGAGGTGCAAGCCATTAGAAGCAAAATCAAACAAAAATTCAAAAACAGATCCAAGGAGATTCAGGTGGAGCACTGAGAATACCAACAATTGATTAATAAAAATATGTTGTTGTACTATTAAATATGATCAATGGGTTATTTTTGCTTCAAAGAATGAGGTTTGAAAAATTGTTGAACAAACATTTGAAAATTCTTTGCAATAAATATACCAACCTTTAAACAAGTTGTCTCATTAGTTGTTAGGAGGCAGAGATCAGTGTGAGATAGGGAGTAAACCCAGTGGAAAGCAGTAAATGGTACAATGAAAGAGGAGCATCCAGGCAGAACCAAGAGGAAAAGACATTTAAATCAGCTGTCACTTGGAAGGTCTTTTGCCAGGAATATGTCTTCTTACAGGACAAATATACAGGTCTAGAGCTTGACTCTGTGACATGTAAATGCTTAGGTTGAAGATGGGAATTTGAGCCTCCAATACATTTGATCACTGTTGTCCAAATAAATAGAATTTAATTACAAACTTGTATCATATAAGTGTTAAATTTGAGTAGTCCAGCTGGTATATTAAGGAATATTTTGTTTTGTTTTTAGTCTCTGTTTGTTTTGTATGCTTTCCTGCTGGCAGAATTTTCTCTCATATCGAGTTTTATGAGAACTTGAGAGAATTTTTTCTGTGACTATGTCAGGGGGGCCATGGTTATAGAAAATGAGAATTTCTGTGTTCAGTAAATTGCAAGGATGAATTCAAAATTTTCATTTATGTATGAACAATTTCTCTTTTCCAGAGTTGATGTATATTCCTCCACCCTTTATGTCTGGGATGGCTTTGTGATTTGTTTAGACAAATAAAATCAGTGAAAGTAATGTTGTATGATTCCCAAGCTCAGGCCACCAAAACCTTGTAGCTTCTCTCTCCTCCTCTTGAACCCTGGTGCTGTCCTGTGAAGAAGGTTGGGCCAGCTTTCTGGAGGATGAAACCATGTAGAACTGAGTCTTCCTAAGCCTGCCATCCTGTAATTGAGCTGACAGTATACTGCCACATAAGTGATCCCAGGAAATACCAACAAAAGAAAACCCCAGATGAACCCAGACCAAATTGTTGATGCACAGAATTTTGATAAAATAAAATGGCTGTTATTTAAGTCACTTAGTTTTGGGATAATTTTTAAGGCAGCAAATAATAACTGATACAAGGAGGCACACATACATGGCAGCACACACAAGTATGGGGCTTAGAATCTGAGTTTGCACTGAGGCTACTATAGACATCAGGCTTTTACAACAGTCTTTTGAGAAGTTGATTAAAAACCTCTGTTGGGGGCTTCCCTGGTGGCGCAGTGGTTGAGAGTCCACCTGCCGATGCAGGGGACACGGGTTCGTGCCCCGGTCCGGGAAGATCCCACGTGCCGCGGAGCGGCTAAGCCTGTGAGCCATGGCCGCTGAGCCTGCGCGTCCGGAGCCTGTGTTCCGCAACGGGAGAGGCCACAACAGTAAAAGGCCCGCGTACCGCAAAATAAATAAATAAATAAATAAATAAATAAATAAATAAATAAAAACCTCTGTTGGAAAAGTATGCAGTCAAAATTAATGTATATACTCTTCAGCCCCTTATTTACACAGAAAATCACATACATATACCTTAAGCAACCAAACCCAGGAGTTCCTCTGGAATATCTCCTTGGGTAAGTGCTTGGTAAAAGCCTTGTGAGAAATTGAGACAATAAGCCTCTCATTAGACATGTTTATTAATTGTCTTTTGATTTATAATTATCTATCTACCTATCATCTATCTATCTCCAATTGAAAAAAAAATTAGTCTAGTAATTGGCTGATACCTTTATCACAAATGGAATGTCCATCCATTTAGTATGATAAACACATGTAATGTATCTTGATCAGACATAAGTAGTTTGCTATTATCTATGGAGCTGATGAAAAAAATGAGGCACAGTTACACCTGCATTTTCCCAGAGTACCTATAAATGCCTTGCTCAGCAGCAGAATTCTGAAATCTTTAGAACTGCTTGTTGCTATCGAGATTAAAGCCCTCCTCATCAGTCATGCTATGATGTTATGGTTACAAACACTCTAATTAAGATTATGTACAGACTTCACAATCACTTTCTGATTGCCTTCTCATTAGAAAAACATTTTTTTAAGTTGTCCTCCTGGCTGACATATTTTATATTTGTTCCTCTGTTATGATTTCCACACAACAAGGGGAGAACTAGATAGAAGGAATGACTTAGAGAGAAAAAAATAGATTCAGAGAAGTAATGTCAGTATGTTATGAACTATGCAGTTGTTCTTTATATTCTAGTCTTTGAAGGATGCTGGGATATATGTATACTTGGCCAATAAATCCCAAATACCTCTTGAGACCCACAGTGCTGTGTGTAGAGAAAAACACAAGGAAAAAGTAGTGACCAGTTTAGATGAATAAAATATATCCCCTAAATGGGAGCTACACTATATATATATAAAAAAAAATAAGTCCTTAAGCAAGTCAATAATCATAAGAAAAACATATCCACTGTCCTGGCCAGGTATTTTATTTATTTGTTGTACTTAATATATGGGTCTTCTTCCAAGGTGGAGAAATAGCCCAAAGACTGACATATATGAATTAATTTTTATTCACTTTTCTTTTCATTCACTTTTGTCTTTCTTTTCATTCACTTTTCACTTCCAAGCTCTTTTATTTTGTTTTCCATCCATGTTGTAACTTATTTGTCCAATTCTTTATTTTGTTAATCTTCTTCCATTCCAATATTTCATGATATTTTCCATTTTCTTAAAGGAACATGTAATTGCCCAGCTTATGGATGTATCATTAATAAAGTAAACATTAATAAAGTAAACATACTATGTACATTTGAAAAGAATGCATATATTGCAGTTGTTGGGTGTACTGTTCCATAAATATAAATTAGGTCAGGGTGTTTCATATTGTTCAGATTATATTGTATTACTGATTATTTTTGTCTGATTTTTCTATTAATTACTTAAATAAACATGTTAAATATTCTACTATAATTACTGAATTGCCTGTTTTTCTTTTAATTTTGTCCATTTTTGTTTCATGTATTTTGAAGCAATGTTAGTTAGTGCACACACATTTATGATTGTTATGTCTTCCTGATAAATTGACCCTTTATCATTATGAAGTGTCCCTCTTTATCTCATAATATTATTTGCTTTAAAGTCTATATTGTTTTACATTAATATAGACATTTCAACCTTCTCAGGTTTACTGTTGCATGGCATATGCAATGCAATCACTAGTATGTGCTGAATTTTGGTCTACAGTTTTATTATTAATTTTCCTATTGTCCCCTGCTTTTCTTGTTGTTGTTCATATGCAACCCCTTTCTTGCCTTTCCTTGAAATAGATATTTTTCAGAATTATAATTTAATTTAGCTATGGCTTTTAAAGATATAACTCTTTTCAGTACTTTTAATGGTTGCTTTAGATGCTACAGTATGCATCTTTAACTTTTCATATTCTGACTATTAATATTGTACCACTTTAACTGACTTACTGAAACAACATTGTAACTATTTAGCTCCATCCACCATCATTTTGCTATAGTTGTCATATGTGTTATATCTATATTCACTATAAAATCCACAAGAAAATGTTATATATATATATATATATATATATAGTCTTTTGAATTTTAAATAAAGAGAAAAATTGTTTTAAAAATATATTGACTCAGTTATTTAACTATGTTTTCATTCTTTCTGGATATTTTAGTTTTCCTCACGTATTATTTCTCGTTCAGCCTAAAGATTTTCTGACAGCATTTCTTGTAGGGCTGGTCTACTCGAAATGAATCCTCTGAGTTTTGCTTTATCTGAAATCATTTTATTTCACCTTTGTTCTGGAGTGATATTTTCCATAGACATAAAATTCTGGGTTGGCAACTTTTTTATTTACATTTTTTTTTCTTCTAACACTTTCAATATTCTGTCTCCTTCTATTCTTGTTCCCATAACCTTCATAGAATCTTTAGTCATTTGAGTTGATGTTTAATTGTATGTAATATGTTGTTTGTCTCTAGTTGCTTTTAAGATTTTCTTTTCTTTTTTGTTTTTAATTTCTATCAGTTTTACTATAAGCCTAAGTATGATCTTCTTCATATTTATTATTCTTGGGTTTATATAACTTTTAAGCATCTGAAAATTTCTATTTTCCCCCCAAGTTTAGAATTTTGGGGGCATTATTTATGTGACTAGTTTTCTTCCTTTTTTATTTCTCTTCTTCTTCCAGAGACATGTACACAGGTTTTAATATTTTTCTACAGTGTCTTGAACTCTAAAATTTTGTTCAATGTTTTTTTATTACATTTTTATATCAGATAATTTCTACTAGTCTATCTTCTAGTTTGCTCTTTTTGCTGTGTCATATTCATTTCACAATTAAGCCCATCCACTCAATTTCAATTTTGATTTCATATATTATACTTTGAAGTTCTAAATTTTTCCTTTTCTAATGTGTATTTTTTTTTCTGTCTTGTGGTTTTCTACTTTTTCATTCATTACAAGCATTTTTTAAAATACTTCACTGTGTATAATTATGATAGCTCCTATAAAGTACTGGTTTGATATTTCCAAAATCTATATTATCTAAGGGTTGACTTCTGTTGATTGCCTTTTTACCTGAAATGGGTCACATTTTCCTTTTTCTCTATCTACATATGTTGATTAATTTGGGATTGTATCCTGGGCATTGTAAATATTATGCTTCTGAGAGCACAGATTCTGTTACATTCCTTCAATGGGTGTGGATGTTTTCAGTTTTGTTTTAGAAGGCAATTAACTTGGTTAGTTTCAAACTGCAGTCTCTGTCTTGTTTGCAGTTTGTGACTACACAAATTGCAGTTCAGTTATTTTAGTCTCAGCTGAAAGATGATTTTAGTTTGTCCCTGCATGTGTGGTTCAAGATTCAGCTAGAGATTTGGCTAAAGTTTATACAGAGACTTTTGAGTTACCCTTCTCTAACTCCTTCTTCCTAGTATTTCTTCCCCATATTCTGGAGGTTGCTGTTGCCCTGGATTTCCCCATTTGGTTTTTGGGAACCAAAGCTGTCAAGACTTTAAAAGAAAATTTAGTTATGCTGCCTTTCTGCAAAATCAGTCTTCCTTATTGCTGAAGCTGTATTAACAGAAAATACCTGGTAGTCATTCCTTCTTCTGAAGTTTAACTCACTTCCAAAAACTGTTATATCCCAGGGATTGTGTGTATGTGTGTGTGTCCAAACTTTATAGTTCTTACACACATGACCTTCAGTCTATAAAAATTAATTGTACTATCCTGGAAGAGAAACATTTTATCAATTTGGCAGAAAAATTATCAAACTTATGTAGAGTTTCTCAAAAAAAATTGAGTGAACTTTGGATAAGTTATTTAAGTTTATATAGTCATTTACATTTTAAACAACTATTTGTTAAGCATACTTACCAGGTAGTATAATAGTAGAAAGAAAAAAATAATAATATCATCTCTTATCTCAGAAATATGACACTTAAGAAATCACATTCAATGTAGATATTTTATCTTAAAAAAGTATTTTAAATGCAATGCTATATCCAATGCTTTCATTCAGCATAGTAGCATTTATATGCATAATATAATAATGTGCTCATTGCCAGAAATAGTCCCTCTTTGCTTATCTTTAAAGTAATTCCAGAGGAAAAAAATAAGGCAGTAAAATCCAGTATACTTCAATATCTGCAATGCTGTGTACCTTACATTAGCCTTCTACTGCAACTAATATCAGCAGATGAATAAACTATATTTTTCCTATTGTTTCTTTTTCCTGCCAGGCCTCCCTTCCTTCCTTTCTCTATTCTTTCCTGCAAGAAATATTGAGTACTTATTATGTGCATGATGTTCTAAAGCAGTAAAGATGAAACAGCAAGTAAATCAGGTAAGGTAACAGCTAACTGAACTTATATTTTATAGAAAGAAAAACAGAATAAAGAAAAAAATCAGGTGTTAATGAGTGCAATGCCTTAAATAAAAAAACATAATTTAGTAGAGAGTACTGTGATAGCTTCTCTCTGTTGGGTGGTTAAACAGAAACTGAATTATGTATAAGATAGAGCCAGTAGTGGTCAAAACTGAGAGGTCATCCAAAACGATGACACAGCCAGTGCAGTGGCCCTGCGTGATCTAAGCACTGACTGCAGACCAGTGTGGCTCTGAATGGAGAGAAGTCAATAAGGAAGAATGAGACATAAAATAATATAGAAAAGATAAGCATAACCTGATAATATAGACCTGTGTGCTACAAGGTATGAGCTTATATTTTATTCTAACTGCAAGAAGATACTATTGGAAGATTTTAAGCAGATGAAAAGTATTACATGCTTTATAATTACAAAATGATTTGTCTCTTCTGTGCATAGTAATTTACAAAGAGAGTAAAAGATGAGGATAAATGTCTGACGAAAAATTCATTGAAATAGTCCAAGAGATGGCGATGGCTGGAACTAAGATGATCATAGAGAAAACAGGTAAAAATGTGTAGATATTAGTTTTGATTTGAAGGAAAAATCAATTGGGCTTGGAAATGAGTTCAATATGGGGAGTGAAAGAAAGATTAGAATAAAGGGTGACATTTAGGTTTTGGCATAATCAACTTAAGACATTTCTTTTAAAAGGAACAATTATATGGCTTAAAACAGTTTTGTTTTAGTCATGTGTCTGAGGTGCTTAATAGACACCTATGTAGAGGTTCCAAGTAGATAACAGTTTTGTAGTTTAGAGGAGTGGTCTGATCTAGACACAGATATGTGAGTGTGAAAAGTATGTAGAGGGTATAATTAGATGATATTTCTAAAAATATAAATGTGTATATCAAATAGAAGGTTGTTAAGACTAAGCCCTGGGAAATTCCAACATTTAGTGATCCATCTCAAGAAGATTATCCAGGAAAGTAGATTCAAAAAAATTAGTCATTGAGATATAAGGAAAACCAGGATAATATATTGTCACTGATTGGAGAGGAGAAAGAATTTCAAGAAGAAGGGAGTGGTTAACTATTTTAAATAAAAGGCTAATTAAAATAAATAAAGACAAATAGCCATTGATATGAGCACTACGTTAGTTCTTAGACACTTGCTTGGGGGCAGTTTCAATGTCATGAAGGGGCATCAGTTCTTCAGAGTATGTTGAGTGAAAAAGGAGTAAGATAAGGGAGGAGGAGGAGAATAAGATTTTAGAAACTCAAGAATTTAGCAGAGAAATGTGAAAATGTCTGGAAAAGATGTATGAGAATTTTTGATTTGTAAAATTTTTATTTCTCTCTATTTGTTCTTCTCTCTATCTCCCTCTCTCTCTCTCTTTTTCTTTCTTTCATTATCGCCAGCAGGAAGAAGATACCAGAATATGTTTGCATGTTCATTGGAATAATACAGTCATTAGGGATAAAGATTAGTGATAAAGTGGTGATGTTGGAGTAGGAAGAACCACTAAGGAGCAAAGTTCTCTTGGTAGCAAGAGGATATAGAATCCAGAGCATAAAGTGGACATGTAGAGTTTTTTAGGAACATGAGAAGTCATCCATTAATTTAATTCTGTAATATTTATTTTTCTTTTAGGTTACAGAATATGATTAAGTAATGCCATTATGGATATTGTGCTGTGTTGTCCAGATTTTACCCTTTACAAACAAAATATTCACTCCCACCAATGCTGGGGGAGTCCATGATAGGCAGAAGTTTTTAGCTTAGCCTCACTCCATGGATTGGCTCTTCTGAAGAGACTAACTCACCCAAGGTCTTGCCCCCTTCCAATCATTTGACCAATGACTGGTCAAAAATCTACCTCATTTGCTCCACATCTGAACAACTGTGTAGAAGAATTCCATGTCCCAGAGTCCTCCAAAGACTCAGTCAAGGCATTTTCTAATAATTAATATGCCAACTTTTGTCAAATCCTTCTCCTTCACTCACACATGAGTACTGATCCTGAGAACAGTTTCCAATAATCTTTATAGGCAAATATTTATCTCAGAGTCTGTTTCTTGAAAGCCAGCCTATGACAATTGGTATCACAAATGACCTAAAAAGAAGACCTTTGTAAAATTAAGATTTTGGAGTTCTAGGTAATCTGGCAATAAGAACTCCACCACCTGCAGTAGTTATAGAAGCACGGGTGGCTTCTGGTTTGGTAGTACAGCAATTGTTTAAACTCCTATAGGTATTGAACTGAAATGGTATATTGATAGAAATAATGAATTAGCAGTGCTTGAAAATTATAGGGAAATTATAATTATAAGAGCTATGGGATTTAATGGCTGTTGCTGTGGAGAGAAAGACAAAGAAAGGCTAAGGGTGATCCCCATCAACAAAGGCTAAGCATAAATCTTAGACAGCATACTTGTCATAAGTAGTAGAAAGACTGAGAATTGGGCCTAAGGCTTAATTATAAGCATAGAAAAACTGAATTTTCAACCTTAGTGGAAAAGTAAAAATAGTGTGTCCATGAGAAGTGGATTGAGAGGTTTGAATTGATGCACTCAAAATCGAATCCTCTGATTCCTCTAAATTTTCTGGACTTTAAAAGTTGCCCACTCCTCTGTGTTAAAGGCTAGCACTCCTCCCATACCTGAAGATGCTTCAGTTTTCTGCCTTGAAAGACAAGCTCTTACTTCATTTATTTTCCTGACCAATAGACCAAAAAAAAATTAAACCACAACATAACCTATTCAGAGAAATGTTGAGACTGCTAGGAGAGAAAAGGGATCTTACCTTGAAGGAGTTGAAAGACATAACTCCATATATAGGCAGGAGTCAAAAAAGTGTGTATGGGACAGATCCTGAGGGTGATGATTCTTGGGGAGAGAGCATAATTTTAGATAAGTGAGAATTTATTGACATAGGAGCACTCTTTCATAATGTAGGATTTCACACCCTGGAAAGGATCATGGAATACAGTACTAACTCACTGCTAGGATGGAAACTTGGAGGAAAATGCTCATAGAAAATGATATAGGAATGACAAATCTACTGTGGCAGGTGAGTGAAGAAGAAATCAGTAGGCTCAGAGATTGAATATTCTACATAAAGCTAAAAAGACTATAAGATGGCCATCTTCTGCAGGAACACCCAGAGATAAATCCTCTTTGTGTCAAAACAATAAGAGTATACTGGTGAAAGGGACCTCAGCATCACGAAGAAGCTCAGTGGTGGCTGTCCTCTTGTAGATCAAGGATGATGACTGGAGATACTATTACATGACTGGGCTCATTGAACAATGGAGTTGATAGGATCCCCATATAGTAGATGTCAGATGTCAGTCAGTATTCAATAGACAGAAGAAAAGTGGGTGAAACTTTTATAATAAGCAACCAAGTCATAGTGATAACCAGGAAATCCACATCTGTAAAAAACTATGGAGATGGTTCATAGAGCAAGACATACCTATGGGCAAGATAGGCCACCAACAAAAATATTACTTAAGGTACATAAAGAAAGAAAATCAAGTATGGATAATCAGGAAGGTAATGGCTTCTGCCTCAATAGAAAATCATGATTCCCTTACCAAAATTTCAGACTTCATCCCCCCCTCTTTTTTTTTTTTTTTTACTGTAATCCATGAACTGAAAGAGAAACTGGATCTTTGGGGAAAGCAACCCTACAACACCATGAGAAATATATATGCTAATGATGCTTTCAGTCTTTCCCCAAGGAGATCAGACCAGATGAACAAGAAGTGGCAAGTGCAATGAAGGCCTTTGAGGAGACAATTCTCCATGGGTCTCTAGCATTTCTGCATGTTAACAACAGAGGCACTAACTACATTTTTTTGGACTATCTTTTCAAGAACATTTGGAAAATGTAGTGTCTCTCCAGAGCAAAAGGTATGTCTGTCTTCTGTCCAGGATAATAAAGACAAAGTCCTCTCTGGAGTACAAGTCAGGCAGGGTTACTACTCATTTTAAAAGAATTCAGTTCATTGAGCTCAGGGTCCCTCAGTCATGATGCAAACCTGCTGTGCACACAGCATTCACCTGGGTCCCTTCATATCACTGCAATAGGTTTTGGTGGCAAAGAAACTGATGCAAACATGTTGCTCACAGTTGTTGCTAGGTTGTTGGTAACACAATCCTTTATCTCTGATTCAGGGGTTTTGTATCTTCATCTAGTATCTACAAAGCTGTTACAAGCTAACAATTTTAGCTTGCAAGTTGGATAAAATCTCAAATCCTTTACAGTTCTTAACAAGGACTTCATAAGATTCAGAGACTTATCATATCAGTAAAGTCTTTCTGGCTCAATATTCTTTTTTTTTTTTTTACTTTTTTTTAAAATATTGGAGTGTAGTTGATTAACAATGTTATGTTAGTTTCAGATGTATAGCAAAGTGATTCAGTTATACATATACATGTATCTATTCTTTTTCAAATTATTTTCCTGTTTAGGTTGTTACATAATATTGAGCAGAGTTCCCTGTGCTCTACAGTAGGTCCTTGTTGATTATCCATTTTAAATATAGTAGTGTGCACATGTCAATCCCAATCTCCTTAACAGTCCCTCCCCCCCACACTTCCCTCTGATAACCATAAGTTTGTTCTCTAAGTCTGTGAGTCTGTTTCTGTTTTGTAAATAAGTTCATTTGTATCATTATTTTTAGATTCTGCATATAAGCAATATCATATGATATTTGTCTTTCTCTGTCTGACTTACTTCACTCAGTATGACAATCTCTAATCCATCCATGTTGCTGCAAATGGCATTATTTCATTCTTTTTAATGGCTAAGTAATATTCCATTGTATATGTGTACCACATCTTCTTTATCCATTCCTCTGTCGATGGACATTTAGGTTGCTTCCTTGTCTTGGCTACTGTAAACAGTGCTGCAGTGAACATTGGGGTGCATGTATCCTTTTGGACCATATTTTTCTCTGGATATATTTGGGCTCAATATTCTGGAGCATAAAACATCATTACACTTGTCACCTCCCCATACTAACAAGGAGACATGTGTCTTTGGGTTCTGGAAACTACATTCTCTACACTTTGGAATATTCCTTTGATGTGTATATCAGATGACATTAAAGGATGCTAAATTTGGTGGAAGGAACTCTGCAGCACACCTAAGCTATGATATGAGCAGTACCTCCTTCAGAAACAAATGCTGTATGGAGTACATGGAAAGCCCTGATAGAAGAATCACAACGTAGCTCACTACATTGTGCAAGACCATACTGGCTGTAACAGAGACTTATATGGCTTTTTGAAAACATTTCCTGGCTTGAAATAAGGCAAGAGATAAACGACCATGTGTCATGAACTGGGGTTGAGACCAGAAATACCCATTAAGAGCTAATACCACAAACTAGTAAGATTTGGTGTTATCAATATTGATCAATTTTAAGATAGAAATAGTATGTCTAAAGTGAGTCATAAACAAGTGTGGAGGTCACAAGTAAGATGCATTAGTAGATGTCCCAGACCCATGTGTCACCCACAATGTTTCCACTAGTGTCTCTTCCTCAGCCCACACCTATGATTGTATGAGGCCAACTCCATATGACCAGCCAATAGGGGAAGAAAAAGGCTGAGTTTATTTCACAGTATAAGAAACAAACTCATGCCATGGCTCAGTATAAGGGCACAGACCAAAAACAGACTGTAACTACAATGCATTCCCTCTCAGAGGTCACAACAGAAACAGTGGTGAATGGAAACCACCCTCCCATCAATAGTCAGAGGTTAGTGTAGTGCACCTGGCTATTCCATGTGTGGAAAGACAGGTGGCCTGAGGTAAGAATTTATACATAAAGACGTGAGCAGTGACACATTACTTGGCTGTTTGGAGCCATGGAACTGGAATGGGAAAGATTAGAAGATCAAGGATATGTAAGTCTGAGGAAGAGGCATATGTGTGGTCACAGTGTGCGAACATCTTTGTAATACATGCCAATGCCAGTCAAAGAACATCCATTTCAGAAGTCGCTACAAAGCCAAGTAGACAGAGTAACCTAGCTGATGTCAGT
This sequence comes from Delphinus delphis, assembly GCF_949987515.2. Classification (NCBI taxonomy): domain Eukaryota; kingdom Metazoa; phylum Chordata; class Mammalia; order Artiodactyla; family Delphinidae; genus Delphinus; species Delphinus delphis. Next base: position 54,545,425 of record NC_082695.1, read on the forward strand.
CACCTTTGGTCATTGACTACCTAATGCATCTGGAGATTAAGGAAAAGATCAGAACTACACACGAAAAAATAAGATTTATCAGTTTATTCAATCTATCTATTACATTTCAACTCATCATGTCTTAATTTCATTACTTTGATTAGGTTAACATTCACCTGGCTACAAGGAACCTGGCTGTGCAGTGGGATTCCATCTTCTCAGCAGCCCATTTTCCATTTTGATCCTTATGACAATCATTATGGAAAAACAGGCAAAATATGTCTAAGATAGAAAAGACGAAAAAGTTACAAACGTTAAAAAATTTAATGAAAGTCTTATAATTATGTTTACAAACTCTCGTACTGGAATCACTGTATATGTTTTTAAAACCATTTCCACACTTTTGTTTGAGAGTCCACTGAACACTGATTTTTTTTTCCCCAGAAGATAGAATTGAAGACTTAGTTACAGTGTAGGCAGTATATACATAGAACTAAGTTCATAAGATATAGGGTCCAAATAATAATTTTAAAAGTGGTTATGTCCTATATTACATTTGAGCACGGACAAATTATTTTGCCATCTACGTAAGAATCTGTTTATTTTTTTAATGGTTTAAATGATGTAATTTAGAGGAAGTATTAATACATAGTCCTGTATAAAGAAATCATTAAATAATCTAATAATATTATTTATAATTTCTATGCTAAAATAGGAATCATGGTGGTTAAAACAGAATGTTGTGAGGATTAAAAAAAGATAAATATATTATTTCATATTTGATGCACAAAAATGTTGTTATATCTTAACTCTTCTTTGGTGATATTATTAAAAGATGAATCTTATTTACATTATGATCACACTTTGTATTAGCTCAGTATTTACTTAAACACATTTCTTATTCTCTTACCACAAAAATAATAATAATTCAACATTTTAACTGTACATAAAGTATAGTGCTATCTAACATATTAGTTCAGTCTTGGACTGACTGGAGTTTTGTGATAATTCAGACTGTGGTATATTGGAATACACTTTGCAATGGAACAAAAGTCTTTACTGAGAAAATGGAGAATATAAGTAGTACCAAAAAGGAAGATTTAAAGTGCTTAAGAGAACAAATCCTAACAATTCTTTAATTATTCCTACCAATGGGAATACTATTGAGAGCTTACAATGTGTAGGCACTATACTAAATTTTTAAATTGAATTTTTATCAATGTTTTACATGCTTCTAGGTTTTTTTTAAATCGTAATAATCATGCACAAAGTTTTATAGAATTCATTATTTAAAAAGCAGTTTTCTGACCCCTTCTCCATGCCCACATTTCTTATTACCCAGAGATAACCACATTTTGGTCTTTTAATAGATTTGTTTGTTATTTTCTTCTACATGTCTAAGTAATATTCTTATATGATTACTTTGTGATTCTTTAGGAAGATGAGATCTTAGCAATCTTTCTCACCTCATTTACCTTCAAATATGTATACTCTTACTGGACACATAGAAGAATGAAATTAGAACAATTCCTTGCACCATATAAAAAAATAAACTTAAAATGAATTAAAGACCTAAATATAAGACCTGAAATCATAAAACTCCTAGAAGGGGACATAGGCAGAATTTTCTTTGGCATAAATAGTAGCAATATGTTTTTTTGGATCTGCCTTCTAAGGAAAAAGAAATAAAAGCAAGAATAATCAAATGGGACCCAATTAAAAGCTTTTGCACAACAAAGGAAACCATTGACAAAACAAAAGACAGCCTATGGAATGGAAGAAACTATTTGAAAATGATATGACCAACAAGAGGTTAGTATTCAAAATACATGAACAGGTCATACAACTCAATATCAAAAAAACAAACAATTTAATCAAGAAATGAGCAGAAGACCTGAGTAGACATTTCTCCAAAGAAGATACATAGATGGTCAATAAGCACATGAAAAAATGCTCAACATCACTAATTATTATAGAAATGTAAATCAAAACCACAATGAGATATCACCTCACAGTGGTCAGAATCAGAAATTCTATCATCGGAGAGTCTTCAAATTATAAATGCTAGAGAGGGTGTGGAGAAAAAGGAACCCTTGTACACTGTTGGTAGGAACGTAAAATGGTGCAATCACTATGGTAAACAGTATGGAGGTTCCTAAAAAAACTAAAAATAGAACTACCATATGATCCAACAATTCCAACCCTGGGTATATACCCAGAAAAAAACAAAACAAAACAAAACAAACAAACAAACAAAAACACTAATTTGAAAAGATACATGCACTTTAAAGGTCATAGGAGCACTAGTTACAACAGCCAAGACATAGAAGCAACCCAAGTGTCCATCAACAGAGGAATAGATAAAGAAGATGTACTATATAGATATATACAATGGAGTATTACTCAGTCATAAAAAATAGTGAATTTTTTCCATTTGCAGCAATGTGGATGGACCTAGAGAATATTATGCTTAGTGGAATAAGTCAGAGAAAAACAAATACCATATGATATTACTTATATGTGAAATCTAATAAATAAAATAAATATATATAGCAAAACAGAAATAGATTCACAAATATAGAAACTAAAACTATAGTGGTTACCAGTGGGGAGAGGGATGGGGTAGGGAATTAAGAGATAAAAACTACTATCTATAAAGTAGATAAGCAATGAGAATATATTATACAGCACAGGGGATTATAGTCATTATCCTTTAATAACTTTTAATGGAGTATAATCTGTAAAAATACTGAATCACTATGCTGTACACCTGAAACTAATATAATATTATAAATCAATTATACTTAAATAAATAAATATATATATATATACACACACACACACATTCTTCCTGTATCTCCATCATCTAAAAATAATGTCATAATTTAGATTAAATCTATATTAAATGTTAAGTACCTTTTTTTTTGCTCTTAAGTTAATAATTTTCTAATTTCTCTTGTGTTTACTATATAGTTTTTTAAAATTAATTTTCACTAATTGATTCCATCCTTTCCTCATTTTGTTGAAATTTTGTTTCAAGACATTAAGATCATTTAGGGATTCTCTCTGTGTCATCTTCTTGAAGCAGCCTTTCCATGCATCTTCTGACTTGCTTCAGTCTGGTTGACTGGCCTCTAGAACTGCTGTCCAGCTGTCTTTTCAAAATCCCTTCACCATCATCCAGGGGATTTCCTTTGCTTCTCTGTTGTGTCAGAATATATGTACCATTATGCCATATCTCCTTTTTTGGTTTATTTTCTTGTTTTTGGTAAAACATATTATGTTGTCACTTTGTAAGAAAGCATCATGGACTGAAAAGTTTTGCTATCTCACATGTCAAAAATGTCCTTATTCTACCTTCATTTTTGATTGATAGGGATTAGGTATAGTGTCATAAGTCGGAAATAATTTTAGCTCAGACTTTTGAAAACATTTCACCATTGTCTTTTAATTTTCATTTTTGTTTTGTTTTATTTTGTTTTAAGAAATCCAATACCATTTTCATTCTCAATCTTTAGTATACAAACTTATTACTCGCTGGAAACAAAAATAATCTGCTTGCCCACATTTTTCTGAAATTCAGGATTCTGTGTTCTTGTAAATGTGTATCTTCATTTGTTTTCTTGGTCCTTTTGTGGGTCCTTTCAACTCAGCAACTCAGTTTCCTTGGTTCTCAGAACTGTTCTTGATTTATTTTTTATTGTATTCTTTTCTTTGTTTTCTATGTGCATTCTTTTTTGAACACTATTTTGAAGATATTGGACCTCCTTTACTGGTCTTGTAATTTTCATGTTGTTTATTATTTTTCATCTCATTCTTTTGCTACCTTCTGTCTGAGGTTTTGTTTTCAAATTTATCTTTCAATCCTTTTATTATATTTTCATTTCTTCTATTATAATTTTTATTCCCTAAAACTCATATATGTTTCTTTTAATGTTCTTTTAAATTATCTTCTTCTTATTTCATAGATTATCTATCTCTTCAAGTTTACCTGGATACTGATCTTCTTTTTTCTCTCTTAGGATAATAAAACTATATATATATTTTTTGAAATTTATTTTTCCCGCATAGTCTCTTTTCCCAAATATTTGTTCTTATTTGTTTATTCGTTCTGGCTTCTCTCCTGGTTATCATTTGCTGTCTACTTACATTTACAAGGGTAAACTAAGATACTTACTGGAACCTCTGAATTCACTGGGTGGGAATCAACTCTAATGTTCACTCAGTGTATTCTAGTTTAGCTGTTTCATTGAGCAATCATCTATGTCAGCACATTTAGAAAATTTCCCATGAGCTAATCATACTTTCCAGAAAAGTCTCCTGTGTTCTTCTACCTGCTGGTCAGCAAACTGGCTGAAAATCCGGTGGTTAAGTTGGAAAAGAAGGCTAGGAGTTCTAACAATCACTAACATTGTGGTCTGCAGTATGGTGTACCTTCCCACAACTGTGCTTGACATTGTCCAGTCTAGATACCACTGCTTACTTTCTTCAGAACATAAAATTTCAGTCTTCTAATAGGATGAGAGGTTGTCATTACTTTCCTATGCAAATTTGGTGAAGGAATCTGAGAAGAGTTTAAATTAGTGTTTCTCAAAGGCAGATATTTATTGACATTTAGGGCTGGACAATTCTTTGTTGTATGGGATTGTCACATATAGTGCAGAAATATATCATTGCTAATCCCAACCCACTAAATGCAAAAGCACCCGTTAGTCATTGCAATATCCAAAAACACACTCCCATATAGGCACTACTCCCTGGAGAGAAAACTGCTTAGGTAGAGATGTGATTTCTGAACACACTTTATCCACTCTTCTTATGTTAAGCCCAATATAAATCCCCTCCCAAAGATACTACTCATTCATGAGGTTTTTAAAATTTCTGCCAGAGCACCACCAATTCTGGAGGTTTTCAAGAGTTCTTCATGTAAATTGAATTGCTTCTTCAATTTATCCACTGCTAATTTTGAATTCAGCTTTTGGGGGGTCTGATAAATTATTTAATATCCATCAACTTTCCAGCGTTATTGCTGTTGTTTCCTTTTCTTTTTTTTCTTTTTGTGGATTGGTATATTCTTAAAAGATTTCCTTATTGTCATTTTAGTGGGGGTTCAGCAGGGAATGGAAGCTAATGAACACATCTAATCTACTCATTTTAACTGCTGCAATAAATCCCTTTTATGTGTTATTTCATTTCTGTCCACAACAACCATCTGAAGAAATAACTCAAGTCATCTCCATTTTTTAGCCAAGGAAACTGAGGCCTACAGAATATACTCCTTGCATATGTGGTCCAGCTATTAAGAAACCGAGCAGCACATTTTAAGCCAATTCTCTGACACTCTGCTTAACGCTCTCAGAGGTTTTTGAGGGATGTTCTTGTTTGCCTGTGGGAGCAGGGTGAGCATAGTGCAGGCAAGAGCCTGGGGGCAAGCTGTAGTTTCAAGAACTGGAGTATGAATTCTCTCCCAAGGCATCACAGGCCATAAAGAGTTAGAGGTACCTTTTTTTTTTTTTTTTTTTGGCCCTCTAAACCTTGCTGATCTGCAAGAGCAGAGCCCAAGATGGCCTAGAAAGTCAGCCTGTTTTAGAAAATCTCTTCAGATTGTGCCATCTGTGAGTAACCTTCACCATCCTACTTTCCTCTGCTCGGACCCTATGCCTTACCTCTATTACTCATTATTGGATGGAAAATTTTAAATATCATTTTATGAGGGGGTCAAACACTCCTTAGAAAATATGACTAAAGTAATAAACTATTTCCTAAAACTAATTCCCTTACACAAAAATTTCTGCTTACATTTTTTGGGAATTTGCACATCCTCCAAATCCCATCTGAGAGCCCTACAAGTCTATAGATTCCTTTATTTTAATATTAGTAGAACTATATTCTGAAAATCACCCACCCCAAATTTTACTTTTTTGTATATGAGAACTAGAAAAGCTAACATTTTTCCCCAGGACTTCTAAAATATGCTTTTGAAAAAGATCCTTTGAAGCTACTATAGGCAAAAGTTATTTTAAGTCACTCTTACCATGTTTTTTTCCTTCTGTTATAATGAACAAGTGAACTTCTAAAAATTTCAGCTTATAATAGTGGTTATGAGAAGGAAAAGGGAAATAAAGCTGTATGGAGGCTTGCTGTATTTCATGAGATTTTCTAGAGGATTCTCTACTGATAGAGTAAAATAACTTCAACATTAACCTATTTTCCTCCTGACATTTTATAGCTCAGGCAATCCACAGTAGGCTTGCTTCACTAAGTATGCTGTGATGATTAATTTTGTGTGTCCATTTGACCAGGCCATGAGGTGTCCTGATATTTGGTCAGGGTTATTCTAGGTATTTTTTGAGGGTGTTTTTGGATGAGATTAACATTTAAATTAGTAAACCAAGTAAAGCAGATTGCTCTCACTTATGTGGGTGGGCCTCATCCAATCAGTTGAATATGTGAACAGAGGAAAAACTCTGACTCTACCCTGAGTAAGAGAGAATTCTTCTTGTTTGACTGCTTCATTTGAGACATCAGTTTTTTTGTTGTCTTTGAACTTGAACAGAAACATTAGTTCTTCCTGGATTCCAAGCCTGTTGACTTTCAGACTGGAACTACACCTTTGGCTCTCCTGCTTCTCAGATCTTCAAACTTGAGCTGGTATTACACAATCACTTCTCCTGGGTCTCCAACCTACCAACTCACCCTGGAGATGGTGGGATTCATGTGTCCATAATTGCACAAGTTAGCTAGATAATTCATATATATTGTGTATATTTCATATCATATATATATATATATATATAAAATCTCCTACTGGTTTGTCTCTCTGGAGAACACTAACTAATACATATATGTTAAAGAGGAGGAGACTTAATGGATAGGAAAAATCGTTTAAATTCCAAGGATGGTACACACTTTTCCTGTTTGAATAGAAGATGCCCAGTGCCATGATGCAAGCTGCACAGGTAATCCCAGCATACTCTGCAGAGCAGAGCTCTGTGAAGGCTCATGATGCATTTATTGTCCACAGAGTTATCACTTCACTGGACTTTAACAAGCAAAATATTTAATTTATCTGCAGGTCAAATTAGCATCCTGGCTTTCCTTATTACATGAAGGCATTTTTTTTTTTTTCTCTTGAATAGAAGAAAGCAATTTTTTTTTTCCTCCCATCATATCAGTGATTTTTTGTTTATGGAAACAAAGAAGATGCACTTTAAATATATAATTGCTTAAATGTTCTGTTTTCTGCAACTTGATATATCAGTAAATATAAGGAATCATACATCAAAAAGGGCTAGATTCAAATTCCAGTTCTTTCCTTTATTAGTTACACGTATCCTATATCCTATCCTAAATCACATATCCTATCTGTATTTTAGTTTCTTATTTTGTTAAATATAGAAAATAATACCTTAGACTATTTTTCTTATGGAGCCCTTATGAAAAATAAATGGGATAATGTATATGAAATTATATGTAATATGTTTTTGATAATTAGTATTAATACACTTTAGCACCAAAAAAGAAAAACAACAACAACAAAAAGAAACAAAAACAAAGAAATGCAAAATAATTTTTCTGAGGGGGAAAAGATACAGTTTTTTCAGCACAAAAAGAAGATTGAAGACCATTCATATCAAACCTCTAATGTTATGACATATTTTTCCTATATGAGTCTATGCATACTTATAGTTAGACCTAATATTTGTGTCTGCAAGCATATAGGTACCTATGTTATAGATTTACACAAGCATATTGGAACTGCTTGCTTCCTTTCTCTGAGCTTAGCTGGATGATTCCAGAATGAAAGGGATACTGATTAATCCCCAACCCCCCTACAGGCCTAAACATCAATGGGGTTAGCTCAAAAAGCCTGAAAAAGAGACAGAAAGATCACAGAATGTTAGAGCTAGAAGCAGTCATCAAATCCAACTCTCCCCACCCCCATTTTGCAAACTCCCTAAATACAGAGAGAAGTTTTCAATGATCTTTTGAGTCAGGGAGAGAGCAGGAACTTCAAGTTGGCCTCCTAACTTTCCATCCCATGGCCCACTTGTTCCACTCACCCTACACTGCTCTGATGGTGGTGTCCATGTCTGGAGGGGAGCGTCACGATCTGCTGCCTGTAGTTTACTTGACTCCTTCTCAGCACAGCTGAATTGTCACATGAAAGACTTTCCTGGCCTGGAGTTTGTTTAACATCTGTATGGAAAAAGGGCACAAAAACTGTGTTTTGGGACCTGGAGAAAGATGATTAGAAGTAGGGGAGGATATGTAAAGATATGAGATATTTTTATTTTCTGAGAACTCCTTTCTTGGGAAGGTCACTATCCAGGCCCCATGTGTGGTGTGAAGGAAGTACTTTCCACATATGGTAGCTGGCTCTTGCAACCACTGTTTTTTTTTTTTTTTTTTTTTACTGTCTCCATAGCTTTGTTTTTTCAGAATGTCATAGAGTTGGACTCATACAGCCTTTTCAGATTGGCTTCTTTCACTTACAAATATGCACTTAAGGTTCCTCCATGTCATTTTATGGCTTGATAGATCATTTGATTTTAGTGCTAAGTAATAGTTAATTGTGTGGCTGTACCACAGTTTGTTTATCATTTACCTATTGAGGAAGGACATTTTGGTTGCTTCCAAGCTTTGGCAATCATGAAAAAAGCTGCTATGAACATCCAAGTGTAGGTTTTTGTGTGAACATAAGTTTTGAAGTCCTCTGGGTAAATATCAAGGAGTATGATTGCTGGATCATGTAACAAGAGTACGTTTACTCTTGAAAGAAATACCAAGCTGTCTGACAAAGTGCCTGAACCATATTGCATTCCCACCAACAATGGATGAGAGTCTTGTTGCTCCACATCTTCACCAGGATTTGGTGTTGTCAGTGTTCTGGATTTTGGCCATGCTAATAGGTGTGCAATGATATCTTGTTGATTTAATCTGCATTTATCTGATGACATATGACTTGGAGTATCTTTTCATATGCCTGTTGACCATGTGTATATGTTCTTTGGTGAGATGACTGTTAAGATCTTTAGCTTGTTTTTTAATTGGTTGGTTGTTCTCTTAATATCGAGTTTTAAAAATTCTTTGTCACATGTGTCTTTTGCATATATTGTCTCCCAGTCTGTGGCTTGTCTCCTCATTTTCTTGATAGTGTCATCCACAGAACAGAAAATTTTAATTTTAATGAAGTCCAGCTCATTGATTCTTTCTTTCATGGATTGTGACTTTGACAATGTATGTAAAAAGTCATTGCCATACCCAAGTTATTTAGATTATCTCCTATGTTATCTTTTAGGAGTTTTATAGTTTTACACTTTACATTTAAGTCTGTGATTCACTTTTGAGTTAATTTTTGTAAGAAGTATAAAGTATTTGTCTAGGTTTTTGTTTTTGTTTTTGTTTTTTTTGGCATGTGGATATCCAGTTGTCCCAGCACCATTAGTTGGATGGACTTCTTTTCAACCAAACATTTTAAAGCAAAGGACTTTGGAATTAGCCCTGTATAAGAGTATAAAGTTCACTTGCCCTGCTTTGTCACTTTCTCTTTCTATGCTGTTTCCTCAATTATACTATTTGTTTAAATTCTCAGATTTGTGTGCTTCCTCAGGCCTACTTTAGAGGGCAGGAAAAGGCTACTTAACTTCCCAAGGTGTTCAGTAATTCACGTTCTTCCTCTTTTAAGATTGTTTTCACTTTAAGAGTGCTTGAGGACAATGGAATTTATTCCTTAAAAAGGAAAACTCTTTACTGGTTACATTTTCAGTTCTGTCACCAGGTTCTGTGGCATGATGGCAAGAGTTTGAATTATGATAAAGAAGCAAGAATTTTGTAACTTTGGTTTCTCTATCATTATTTTTGCCATAAATTCTCATTAAAGTTTCATAGCCCAGAGGAGAGTTGTACATTCTGTGGATAGTCTGCAATTTTCTGAACCTTTGAATATTTGTTGAGCCTTACTAGAGACTTGTGGATAATGCTGCATTCAAACGTATAATATCCATTACTATCACCATTATTAACACGTACATAAACAAAAATCAGGCAAATATGTTAAAGAAAATGCAAGAAATAGCCTATCTGTTCTTTATCCTAACATTTATTAGATTAGTACCCCAAACTGTGAGTTCAGACACCCATACTTCTTCTTGACTTTCTCCAGGTTATGTTATCATTCTCTTGACTTTGCCCCTGTGACATGTAGTATTTCTTGGCTTATTCCTTCAAGAGAAACATCTAAGCTCTGAGTGTCTATTCCTCATCCTGTGATCCAACACTCTACAGTTATTTTGAAGACATATATCAAACAGCACAACATTTTAGTAGTAGCTGCCAAACAGCTCTTGATTGTCTGCAATAGCTACTCCTAGAAGTTATTCAGCAGTCAAATTGCCTGCTGCCTTGAAATTAACTGTGGCTTGCTCAGTGGAAGATATTAAATCCTACTTGCATACCATACTTAAAGCAGAATCTTTTCTTATTGTCTCCCCCTGACTCTTTCCCCACTTTCACATTTCTTGCCATCACAATTGTAATGTTTATCCATTATTTATTGTCCTCCTTGGCAACATTTCCTATACATGACTCTTAATAGATATTGATCAGGAATTATGGATGTATTTCCAATTTTGGAGTCATCTTTGAATAGTTCCTCCTAAATTTTCAGACACTTTAGGACTAAGGTAAAGATTCTTATGTAAGATTAGAAGAAAAATTGCAAATAGGAATCACCACAAGTCCCTTTTCAGAATGCAAACTCTCCCCAAAAAGAGACACCAAGTTGTATTCTACCGGAGCCAAATTTATTTTCCCCTACATCTTGAAGGGATATTAGATAACTAGATGATTGTGTGTAATATTTATCTCATGTTCTGAAAGTTTCAATGTTTTATCTTCTTTGATACTCTTCCAACAATTTCATTCCATTTCCTTTGAAGCTAACTTCATTTAATACCTCATGCCTCAGACCACGTAAATACCCTCAAGACTTCTTTTTCTGTCTCTAATCCCTCTAGCCTAACTACAGGCTCTCCTTTCACCATGTTTACTGTCCTAAAGCACAGAACGTTTTTAATCTAAGTTCCCAGTTCAGGACCCTGAAATGTCTTCCAATATCTAGGGAAAAATCTTGGCATTCGTGAGTTCAGTGACATTCACAAGTGCTATCATCTCTGCTTTTTCTCATGGTTCTCCTCCATGTGAATCACTTGCACCAGGCAGACAGGTCAGTCCAATGTCCTACCAAAAAATTCCTGTGGGGATTCAGCTTTTGTGTGTAACTCATATCCACATCAATCCTGTCTTCCTGAAAAGGTCTATTATTTCCCCCTACTTAGATCTAATGCATCATCCAAGTCTTAAATCCAATTTTTATTTCTCTGTGAAGCCTTCCTTAGCAATCAAAAAGAATTTCCTACCTCTTATCTTTAGTCACTTTTATTGCTTACATTAAGCATGTTGGCATGACTTAGTCATTAGTGATTCTAGTTATTTTTTCATATGTCTCTTTTGTTTATCCCACTATACGGTAAGTCCCACAAAGAAGTCAGAGTAAGCTCCCAGTTAGACATATCTGATTGTATCTTTCCTTTGTCTAAAACTCTCCAGCAGCTCCCCATTGCAGCTAGGATAAAGCCATATATATATATATACATATATGGACCTTTACTCCCTGGCTCATGCCTACTTCTCTAGCTTTGTCTATAACTGTGTTTACCTTTTCCTCTCCTTCAAATTTGAAGCAATGGATCTACTTTACTGATTTTAGATTTTGTCTCCAGTCCTACATACAATCAGTCATCAAATCCTTTTGCTTCTACCTGCTAAATATCTTTGGAATCTGCCCACTTGTCCTCATCCTTATTGCCACTAATCTAGAATATGCCAACATTTATTCTTTTCTGGAATAATAACTTACCCTCTTTCTATCCTGAGTGATTTTATAAATTAGAGTGCTGAGTTTGAAGTGATTCTGAGTTATCAAAAAAGATACCTAGAGTATGAATTTGAATATTCTGGGGTAAAAAATAAAATTGGAATCATTGTCAAATTGTTAATCATAGTAATAGATGACAGGAACTAGGAAGAGGGTAGAGAGTGAGTCAAGAAGAAGGCATAAGTCAGAATACCAAAGATATCTAACATTTAATAAAAGTAATCTGAGAAAGAGCAGGCAGAGAAGGAGAGGAAAACCAATCTAGGCGGGTATCATGAGAGACAAGAGAGACAAGAGAGAATAAAATAAAATTTATAATGCCGAATCCTGAAAACAGATCCAATGCAGATGAGGACTGAGATGCAAAGTATCACAACTCTGTGAAAAAAAACAGGTCAAATGTACCGTGCATTTAATATATGCCAAAAATATATTGGTTCATAATTGTTTATTTAAATTTTGTAATCCAGCGAGGTAGCTTGCTGTCTATGAAGGGGTGTGGCAGTAAAGAGTGAAGTTCTTTTGAGATGTAGGATAAAAGAGACTGTTTTGTTGTTTGTTTTCTTTTCCCAAGTTGGGAGAGATTTGAGCAAACATAAGTGCTGATTGGCATGACCTGTAGAAAACCAGGAGTTACAGGGGAGAGAGGGGAAGATAGAGAGCATGAGTTCAGCCAAGAAGGCAGGAGGCAAGGGATGCAGAACCCAGGTAGAGGGACGAGTATCAGCAGGAGCATCACAGTACCTTCCATTTTTCCCTGAGCAATGGCCAGATGAATGAATGGAGTTTCCTGGAATTTGATGAGTAGAAAAATATGCTGTTTATTTTTAATAGCTTCATTTGGGGGAAAATGTTGGAAGTGAGCTCGTTTGCTGGCATACAGATGTTAAATGTTGTGGGAGAAAAAAAAAAACAAAAAACAAATGGAGCCAGTATCTCCTGTCTCCACTTTCTTGACCCCTCTTGTTCATTAATCCCTTATTGTCAACAAATTGACACCTTGGTCTAATACAATGTTTTATGTCAATTATACCTCAATAAACTGGAAAAAATAAAGATCAAGAAGTGATCAATACATTTGGAATCTGAAGATCTGGGTTCACATTACCCAGCTTTGATGATTTTCCTACAATAACTGAATAATCCCCTTTATGCTACTAAACTAAGTTCATAGTGTCTGACTTAGAGGTTTGCCATAGTGACACTTACCTGGGGCCTGCCACATAGTAGGCATTCCAAAAAGTTATATTTAAATCTGAATCTGCATTGCCCTCCATCTCACTCCTTTAACTTATTGAATTAGATATCAGTAATGAGCTATTTCAAAGCTTTCTGCCAACAGCCATTATAAGGATAAAAAGGGGAACGAAAGAAAAATCATCACTAAATAGACAGTGCTATTCTCTGTAGAAAAGAAGGCACTCTGACTTAGTGCCCACCAAGCCCGGGACCATTAATGAAGCCTGGCTTCTTTTTCTCCTCACAGCAGCCATTCAAAAGAAGAAAGTTCTGCTTGGCAAGGAAGTGCTATTTTCAGAGACAAGATTAGGCTCATTTTGGTCAGGAGCTGTGCTTCTTCAGTCCTGGCATCTCTGAAGATTAGGTTAAAAGGTAAGAAGGAATGACTCAGAATAATTGCATTGCTTTACTTGTGAACTTTAAGATCTTTTAGTGGAGGAGTTTTACAATCAGTGATAGGTAGTCATGGAGAGAGAAAAGGTACAATCCCAGGGGACCAAAGCAGCAATGCCTGACAGAATTTCTACACAAAATGAAGCGTGGCCAGCCTTGCTGTTTTTTTCTACCTCCCCCAATTTCACAGGAATACTTTTAATATACCATCATCTTCCCAGTTTCTGAAAACAGATTTTATTTTTCTTATTCACCTTCACTGTGTAAGTGTATGTCTTCTATAAAATGGATTTTAGAAATTCCATTCTGAGATCAGGTATATGAAAGTAAAGCACATGTAAAGTTTAATGGTTATTTTATAATTGGGAAAAATAAATCCCATAACGATGTCTCTGGACCAGAACCCAATGTCTTTCCCCTGAGCAATGATCAAGCCAACTATAGAAAATCATTTATTGATCCCTTATTAGATTTTTAGCTTAATGCTGAGCTACTTGGGAGATGCAGAGAAATAAAACAAGGCATTTTCTAGACTTAGGAGTTTACATTCTACTTGGATGGAAAAGGCATGGTTCAACTGCACACTTGACAATAAGGAATAATATATAATCATGGCTATTGAAGTGTAATACATAGCTACTTGTACTTATGGTTTTCATTTCCTTACTTTTTCCCCTCCTGTGTCCATCTACCTAGGTCCCAGAGTCAGACACTTGGGGGGAATCTTTGATTCTTCCCTTTTTCTGATCTCCTATGTCCAATCAATTTGCTGGGTCCTATGGTTTCTACCCTTAAATATCTCTGGAATGTGTCTACTCTTATTTGGTCCATAATGTCATCATCCATTTGAGGCCACCATCTACTCGTACCTGTAATACAATATTTTGATAACTACTTACCTGACTTCCAGCCACATCCTTTGCCAATGCATTCACACTAATGAGCCAAAGTGACCTAAATGTCAAATACTACAATGTCCTAAGTTTCACAGATAACCTCAATCTTTCACACATTTCTTCCTCATGCCTGTTTAATTGATTCTCTTTAAAACCATATGATAGCTCACCCTGGCTCTTAAGGAGACTGGGCTCCTCATCGCTTAGGTACTTGCTTCTCTGGTCCCAGCTTGACTCACAAGACTTTTTTCCAACCACTCAACAGAAGGGTGTATAATATGGGCCCACAGACTTCCTTTCTGCTTCTCTCCTGCCTTCCAGCCCCATGCCACTCTGGCCATATTTCACTTATCTCCATCTTTGGAAGTTATGGCACCAATATGTTGTATTTTTATTGTGTTCTGCCCTCAGTCTTAACTATCATCACTTATTGTAAATTTGTATTCTAGTCTTTGTCCTCAGCTCTATAGTTCAATAAGAGGAGGGCTCAGTTTGACTTATTCATTTCTTACCATATGAGGCTAGATCAGTACCTGGCATTAAGTAAATAGCTGATAATCAATAGTTGTGTGAAAAAATGTGGGACCGAGTGAAAGCAAAGACAAAGTTCTGTAAGAGAATGGTAACTTTTATCTATAAACCAGCAGCAAAGGATTGAGGTTAGCTGGGGTTCAAGAGAGCCACACAGAGCATTCCATTGTGGGAAACCATATGAAGAAAAGCACTAGGAAAATTCTGTCAGCATGATAACGGAAAACACTGGTCTGATAGAAGCAGTAGGTGAATGCTGGAAATACTGGGAAATTGACCTAGGGGAGGGAATACAGTTAGGACTACAGAAAACCTTGACAACAGTAAATATATTTATATTTAATGAGATAATAAAATGGAATATTTAAAACATTTGACCTATCATCTGGAACTTGTCAGGGAAAGAAGGAGAAAAGCTTGTGTGAAGGGCAGTAAAACTCTACTCTTTCCCCATTCAGATACTAGAGCAGCAAGAGATCCTCTTTCTACAATCCTTGAATTGGACAGGAATTTTTCTCAAATCTGTGATTGGCAGGCAGGATGCCTCAAAATGTAAGTTCACAAGCCCTGTGGTCTGATGGATAAATCTAAAGCAATGTACTTTTATATCCCAGCTGTGCAATATCAGTCAAGTTATTAAACCTCCCTGAACCTCAGTTTTCTCCTTTGAAAATGGGAATACAAATAATTGAACCCACCTCATATGGCTCTCATGAGGAAGAAGGAATATAGCTCAGGTAAAGTGCTTGACTCATAGTAAACATTCAATGAAAGTACTTATTATTTTCATGACATACTGTACTTCTTTTTATTATTTTGTGTTTGCAGTTTCCATTCTAAGATAAAAAGGTTCAGTATGAGTTATGCACCCTTGTTAAATTAGTTTTCTATTGTGGTTTTTGATTAAATGTCATGTAAGAATCAAAGTAGAAATAAATAATCATGCAGACAAGATGTTACACCACAAAAGAGCTGCAGAACACAAATGAGGGGAATTTTACCTTTTGTGTCACTGTCTAATTCACCTGAAGGACTGTGAGACATTCAGAAAAACTTGATATTCTGTGAATTAGTAAGCGAGTTAACTCATTTGATCAAATATTCAAAGATGATAAATCAACAAATGTTCTCTATTCATTTATGACAAATATGATTCACACAGCACACAATAATTCAGATGACAGCAGACACACGTGGAGAGCCTGTTTAGCCCTCAAAGCAGAACTACATATAGGGCTGCATCAAGGTGAATTAACAGAAGCATGCTCTGGGATAGACCACAGCAAAGCTGGAGATTCTGTGGTGAGGACAAGAAAGCCGAGACCCAGAAGAACAAGGGAAACAGAGTTGACAGAGAAATTGGCTCTGAAAAAAGATGTTAGTTTTCTCCAAGTCAGTTTCCAAAGGAATTATCAAGCTCAGCCACAGATCCATATGCACCAGTATAAGAAAAGGCCAATGATTGTGCAGAGCAGAGTCCAGGACAGCAATGTTTATTGTAGTTAGGCAGAATACCATCTTGTTGTGGGAGAACAATTCATTCGTATCAGATTCCCAGCCAATGCCTGGGGCCATGATGAGAGGAATTCAGCCCCTTTGGGAAAGATCTAACAGGAACTAGATAGGGAAATAACATGCAATTCAAGTTGACTGACATGTAAGGAAACAGATTAAGAGCCTATTTGCTTGTTTGTTTGTTTTACTAGGCAGGATAAAAGAGCAAAGAAAGGTATAGGAATTAAATGTGACTTAGTAGCGGGACAGACCATATATTTCAATAGAATACTTTTACAGAATCTAAAGTTCATTCTTATTCCACTAGGTATTGCAAATATTTGGTAGCACAGCTACCAAGTTCCACTGCTATGTTAGGAATTGATAACTTCCCAATTCCTAACTGATAAACTTTGAATCTCTGTCAACGTTTGCTCTTATAATAGGGCCATGGACTTGTGGTTCTACCCATAAGAAAGTTCAACTTCAGGGACGTGAAAAATGGCACAATTAAGAGAATCAAAGCAGTGACTAGAAACCTCCAAAGTACAAGTCAGCGTGGTTGGACCTATGTGTCATAAGACAACACCATGTTATTTACTAAGGAGAATGATGGAATCAACCATCTCTACCCTCTATTATTATGAGTACTGGGAACATTTTTATTAAATTGTATGTTGACTTGGAAATGAGATGAGAGCTTCAAATGTTTCTGATTGAACTGTAGTACTTATGCACAGGTAGTTCTTGGAATCGTTATTCTGGTTATTTTACAGTTAAATATAAATTCTTAGAAAAGAAAGAATGGCTAGTGAAAACCAAAGGACTATTTTTTCTTGTTTATTTGTTTCATTTGCAAATGAATGTCTGTGTTCTTAGGATGGTAAAACATGTTTTAAAAAACCTAACCATTACTTTTCTCTCACTTATTTAAAAACTCCTTTAGAGGAGCATTATAGCTTTTGGTTTCTTCTCCATTGCTTGTATGTTTCTTAAAAGCATTTTGTATGTGCAGAATATCCAAGTATATCCCTACATAGTTGATAATTGCCATGTATTTTTACCCTTTATGAGGAGATGCATAACTAGGGTACCTCTTGAACTCAATGGCTTAATGTAGCATTGAAAATTAAAATAAAATGCTATTGAACACTTGAGAGAAGCTAATTGGTGAAGTATAATGGTTCAATATCAATAAAAATAAATTTTGATATGATCATTAGAAACCATCTTTAAAAGTCATCTGTCTTCATTAAAGGTCATGGCAATGGACTAAAAGGCAACTTCTAATAATTATTTTTCTTATCTTTAACTTCTTTTAACTTTTCTTAGGTGATAATTTGCAAAAGAAGTTCACACTTCTTTATTTAAATATAAAGCTTTGTGAAACAAACAAACCAAAACCCTCTAATTATTTAGGTGCCACATTCTTTTGACCAAATCTGTCCTTGTACATCTATGTGAAGAACTTTTCCTATACTAGCAAAGGATCTTGTATTCCAGAAAACAAAATGTACAACGAAAAAATATTTGCAGTTGTTTTAAAGAACAAACACACTTTCAAACTCATTTTTTTAAACTGCTTTCAATAATCTCCATTTTCAAAGTGTAGGAGTTGAGACTGGCTGAGAGGGGCGAAAAAGGGATTATAAAAGCTCCACACGACTTGTCTCGTTTGGCACATCTACAGTTGAATGTTTTAGCTTTCCTGCCAGGATGGTTAAGTTAACACTTAATTAGTATGTGTACCAAGCAAAACATGCTTCTGGGCAGCACATTTTTTTTTTTATTTCCCCCCACTGCCCCTCAAATAAATAGCCTGGTTTCTGCCCAAAATATTCAAGGAAAATGTTGTGCTTGCCTGGGGCAGAGGCCAGATGCCTCAACTTCCAGCTTCCTTCCATCAAAGCTGTGCAGTTTGGAAATTAAAATCTACAGCAATAATGAAACGTATTAAAATGCAGGCAAAGTCTTGAGGGCTTATAATATGCTAAAAACTGGCAATGCATGTTTACATCCATATATCAACTTGGATGTGCTGAAAAGATTTAAAGTGTAAAATATGCAAATATGTGTCATATTGTCACACTTGGTCTCTCTAATGGAACTCCCTTTCATCTCAAGTCGTCTTAATTTCATGAATATTACATGGCCCTCACACCTTTTACTCCTGCTGTTGCTAGGCTGAGAAGATTATGAAAATATGTTAATAGTAACTTTCATCAAATAAAAGTTGCAATATTCCAAATAAAGCATTTCTCCCCTCCTCTCAAAATACAAATGGTGAAGCGTTTCACGCTATTTTGTTTCCCTGTGGGAGACTAGATAACTATAGGCCAATTAAATTAATGAGAACAGACCATGTGAATGGCAATATTTGTACATAATCCTGGCTGGCTGCATATATAGATAGATATATAGTGGTTTTTAAATATTCTTGAGAAATGAAAATAGTCCCAGCTCTGGGGTATTGATAGTGTATAGAGATGATTTTTAAATTAGGCTGTCTTACATAAAAGCCCATGATTTTATATTTAATTGTTGAAACACTATGGGAAGTAGAAAGGCGAGGGGAAGTTTGAGGAATCTGTCTTCATTTATGAAGGTGAAGAACAATGATAATATTGGAATTTCAGATAATCCTCCTCTCCCAAAAAACACACATAAAAGAATATACTCTGTCCATCTCAGGCACATTGTCCCGAAAGTTTCAGAATGACAGCCTTGTTCCTTTATACTGACATCTGTTGAAAGGCTCATTTTGATGTGCCTTACTGACATCGTTATACTTGGTGGCTGCAAAACAATGAGAATCATTCTTTTCTAGACCTAATTCTCACCAATGGAGAAGAACTAGTAGCTTTGTATAAATAACAAGAATCTTATACTAAGTGCCAACGTGGATTTCATAACAGGGAAAATATGAAAACAAGAACTTGGAGTTTATTTAGAACTTTATTTTAGAAGAGCACTTGTTTTAATACATTTGGAGAAAAGATCATTTTTAACCCATGAAGAGTTATTCTATACATATTTAAAGGATGGGAAACTAAAAAAGTGATATTCTGACAACAATTGAAATGAGAAAGTTACTAGCTCTCTGGCCCAGGAAACCTTCATATGGGCTCTGATCCTTTAAAGTGTTTGCACAGATGATGAAAGGAAGGACACTCAACCAAGAGGGATACAGACAAGAAGCTTGTTCATGGGAGGCTTACAATGAGGAGGCTGAAGTGCAAAGTGTGCAAATATGACACATATTTCCTGAGATGCCAGGGGAAGCAAGAAGGATATCGGAAACTATGTTTTGAAAGAAGACTGCAGGAAGAATAAGCTGCAGCCAAAGACAAGTGGTCTTGTGCTGACAGGTGACAAAAAGAAGATAGGCCTCCATCACTGTGTTGTTCTTTTTCTGAATTGTTGCTGTTGTTATTGCTGTTTGTGCTCTTTTATTTTGTATTGTTGCTATCCCCTAAAAGAAGAGTTTATAGATTAGAACTGTTAGATGAAAAAAAGAAAAAAAAAAAAAAAAGGAAAATGCAGCCCTTGTTATTTGAAGCCAGAGGAACTAAGCACACAGAACTTTTCATTTGGTTTTACTTTTATCAGATATTCCTCTTTTTCTCTTAAGTAACATATAATCTTAGTAGAAACTTTGGACATTCCCCCAATTTGGGTAGAAAGCGACATCATTCTCCATCATTCAAAGACAACTTCTCCATGTATCATGGAAAATTTAGATTATACTCTTTAAACAATTTTATATGCTACATTTTAAAACTAAAGATTGTCTCCTGAATACATCACTAAGAATGGTTTATGTCTCAATCAATTGCTACATAATGTTTCATATTACATGGTTTTCATCAATATTGGATTCTTTGTTTTAAAAATTTGTCAAATAATATCAATGAAATACAAAATATTGTTTATACATCTTTGTCCATATTTAATTATAGCTTTAAACAAATTCCTTTTAAGGGGATCAGCACACTTTATAAAATAATCATATTTACTAAGTTTAAAAAATGTAACAAAAAGAGATAAGGTAAATTATCCTTTAAAATATATTTCACCCTGTATTACTTATTTTTCCTTATTGGCTGAAATGTATGAATTGGATTTTAAAAAAAGAATATGGATAAGGCTTCCCTGACTGGTAACAGTGAGGTAGTTTTTTCAAAATAAACTCCTTTGAAAAATAATGAAATGTACTTAAAAAAAAATTAATGACATAAAAACTCATTGAAGAATGTGTCTAGCATTCTAGTTAAAAATAACACATCACTCAAAAGAACAAAGCAATATGAGTAAGGAGTAAAAAATACAGAAAGGAGAAATATACCTACTTACACTTCATATACTGAAAATGCTTAAGCCAGATTAAAAAATGGCAATGCTCACTAAGTTTAAAGAAATAAAAAGCAGGCTGACAATACCTGCAGGACAAAAGACAGTTTATGAGAGCAGATATGAAGAAAACAGAATAGGACAATAGATATAAAATACAATAAAGCAAATTAAAAACTCAGTGAAAATGTTTAACAGTAAAACTGACACATCCCAATTGAGAATTAATGAGATAGTGGCAAAGATACTGTTCGTGTGAAAACACAAGGAGAAACTAAACACAAAATTCAAGAGAGAATATGCTTTCAGAGAATAGAATGAGTATAAGAAGAATAGCAGAGAGCAGACTGGGTGGAGGTAACATGCAGAAAAATAAGGGCTGAAAGTTCTTTAGACCTGATAATAAACCAGTTCATAGATTCAGCCCTAAGCAAGATAAATTAAATAGAAATTCATACCAGGAGACATCATAGAGAAATTGTTGAAAATGAAAGTCAAAGGAAAACCAAAGTCAGCCAGCAAATAAAACACAGATTTCCTTTAAAGAGTGCAGATAGACTGACAGCTGTCTTCACAAATGCAACAATTAAAGCCAAAAAAAAAAACTTGGAATGGTATCTTCAAAATACCAAAAGAAATCAATTGTGCATCGATGCTACATGCAATAAAAATAACTGTAAGGAAGGATAGAAGTGAAAATCAGGGCATTTTAAAACAAAAGCTGAGAGGATTAATCACCAGAGATACTTATTAAAGGACTGTTAAAGTATGGATTTCAGACAGAGAGAATGTGATTCTTCATAAAAATTTCAGTAATATTTTATCTGTGATGTTAAAAAGCAATGAAAGTAGTACACATGTGGACAAATGTTAATAGATATTGATTACATAAAACAATAATAACGTTTGTTGTATATTTTTAAATAGAAATAAAATGCTAGACATAATGCCGTGAGACAAAAATCACATAGGTTTAAAAAGGTGTTCATAGGTAATGATAATCCAAGAAGAAAATACAAGATTTTATTAATTTTATACTTTAGTTAGTTATGTGTGCTGCTAATTTTTTTCAGACATAGTCATAAAAGGGAGTGCATAACTAAACAGAAAAAAATCACAAAATAGGATCATAGATATAAACCTATATTGTATTAAATATAAAAGACAATCCAGGGCTTCCCTGGTGGCGCAGTGGTTGAGAGTCCGCCTGCCGATGCAGGGGGCGCGGGTTCGTGCCCCGGTCCGGGAGGATCCCGCGTGCTGCGGAGCGGCTGGGCCCGTGAGCCATGGCCGCTGAGCCTGCGCGTCCGGAGCCTGTGCTCTGCAACGGGAGAGGCCACAGCAGTGAGAGGCCCGTGTACCGCAAAAAAAAAAAAAAAAAAAAAAAAAAAAAGAGAATCCAGGTAAAAGACAATCGTATTCATGCCAGAATAAAAAAGCAAATGCTATTTATAAAGGATCCACATAAAGCATAAGATACAAAAAGGTTGAGATTCAAATTCTACATGTCAGACAAAATAGATTGTATAGAATAAAATACACTGACGATTGAGATAATTACTTTAGCATGATAAGTTTCAAATGACCAAGAAGATATAAGCATTTAATATGTATGCCTTTAAAAACACAACCTCAATTTATAGAACAAATTTACTGGCTTATAAACAATAAACAAATTTGAAAAAGTTAAAACTAAAAAAAAAATTAAATATTATTCAAGTGTGGCAGAATTTTTCTGTGATTGACTGAATGAGAAATTGAAATGTGTCACCTATATTTCAAATCAAAACATGTGACCCAGAGATTGAACTTATTATCAAAGCCTAATGAATTCCCTCTAAACTCATTTTTGACTAATTAAAAAAAAGAAAATTAAAAGATAGTAATTACATCACAAATTAGCAATATGTTGCCTTTGTCATTAAAAATCATCTGTAAAACAGAAAAAAAAATGCATAGCCTTCGATGACTTGAAATTTTCTTCATGCATGATTATGAATTGCATGTATATTGATAATCTAAATCTAGGTGTGCTGCTTTACATTAATACATGGACTCAGTTTCAGTTACAATATTGACTGTTGGGGAAAAGCTGAAGGCTCCTGATTCTGGGTATCTCTGCTTCTTCAACATTTAGAGCCAGCATAAAATATAAATACGGACAATCCTACTCTTTATCATGACCAAAGTACCTGCTGAACCAGCTAGCCCACCGGGCCTGATGATTAAGCAGAGATGGTCAGTGATGGTATGGCAGACTTTTCACTTAGAATCATGTATTTTTTCAAAGTGTTCCTTTTATTATCTGTCCTAAAGCTCATCTATTTTTAACTGCTCAGATTTATTATAAATGGAGTAGCAAAGCTTATAAGGTCATGCAACCCTTGATTACAATTGCAGAAAATCAACCCAGATTCATTTTAATGAGGTACATAATATCTTAGTGGATTTTTTATCTTTCTTTTCTCCCTTCCTTTTCTTTCTTTCTTTTTCTTTTTCTTTCTTTCTTTCTTTCTTTCTTTCTTTCTTTCTTTCTTTCTTTCTTTCTTTCTTTCTTTCTTTCTTTCTTTCTTCTTTCCTTCCTTCCTTCCTTCTTTCCTTCCTTCTTTCCTTCTTTCTTTCTTTCTTTCTTTCTTTCTTTCTTTCTTTCTTTCTTTCTTTCTTTCTCTTCCTTCCTTCCTTCCTTCCTTCCTTCTTTCTTTCTTTCTTTCTTTCTTTCTTTCTTTCTTTCTTTCTTTCTTTCTTTCTCTTCCTTCCTTCCTTCCTTCCTTCCTTCCTTCTTTCTTTCTTTCTTTCTTTCTTTCTTTCTTTCTTTCTTTCTTTCTTTCTTTCTTTCTTTCTTTCTTTCTTTCTTTCTTTTCCTTGAGGTGCTGTTTCATCTCATCACAAGCTTTTCAAAATTCAAGGTTTATTAATTGGTTGGAAAATTCTTCAGTTTATGTCTCCTGACCCTGCTCCTTCAAATTTCTGCATGGAGTAAGAAAAGTGAGAGTCATTCTAAGAAACCAGAACAGACAGATTCATAGTGAACACTCAGAATTAAAAATGTACTTATAAAAAGCAGGTCATAGGTTTTCAGGTTTATTTTCCTTCTGCTAAATCCATCACCACAATATGCAAATAAGAGAGATGACTGCAGTCAAGTGACTTACCACTGATAATAGGAAAAGAGAAAACAACTGTCTGATTATGGAAGGAAGATGGACCACTACCAGCAAAAAACCTGAAAATTTTTTCAATTAATTGTGGGTTTTGTTTGAGTTGTATGAAACTACTTGTGGGGAAGTTTTATTATCCACCATATTAATTTAACTGAGCAATTCATTTGGCCATTTGTTGACACAGGAAATGTGAAAGAGGAAGTAAAAAATTATGTTTATGATTGATGATCATTTTTACATACTCAGAATGCCAGGTAGACAACTGGGTGAATGAATATACAATAGTTAAAGTGAATCATATGGGCCAGCTACCAAAACTTTTTACCACAACTGTAGCCTCATATGATCCTAAGGAAAATTTGAATAAATAAGTAAGTGTCAATATATACAAATTATTCCCTTCATGAAGAATTAGATTGTCTCACTCTTTCTGACCACCATATCTTATGAAAAAGGTATCAAGACAGACTAAGCTTTACTTTTTAGTGGGGTTTCCCAAGCATTAGCTTTGCTAACAATCCCTCATTTTAACACCAGGCCATACTTAAATAATTATTTCTATTATTATTATTAAAATCTCATTATTCTTATAACTTAGCCTAGTATTTCTTTTAAATACTGTATGATAGATGGTACTGACCCAAAGTAAGTTTAGAATTGGTGTTTTATAATGTAAGCACATATCACCTTTTACAGAAGGTCTATTATCAACAACAGCAAGAAGATCCTATATTCAATTTTTAATTGGTCACCATATTTGCTATAATTATCTTTACATGTAATTCATATATATTTAGTCAGAATGTTATAGTATTGGGAATACTAGATATTGAGTGCAAACATTTCAATATATAGATGAAGAATCTAAAGCCCCAAGAAGTGACACTGGTGGCAAAATAAAAAAAAGGTACCCAATTCTCTTGATCTCTAATCTAGTATTTTTTTTTTTTTTTTACCAAATATTAGTTTTGGTTATCAACCTAGAAGAGAGTAGCAAAAACAGAAGAAAGACCCAAAATAGTAAATGTCAATCACCCCAAAAGTCAGGATATGAGGGTGAGTTTCACCTACTAAAATATAACTTTTTAAAAAAGACCAAAATTATGTGCATGAAGACAAAGATTAACAGAGCCAGATCATAAACTGAAAACATAGAGAGAGCAGAGAAAGGGATTTTTATTTTTCTACCCCATTCTAGAATAATACAAACGAGAGCACTTTTAAAATATTAAATAAGTTAATTGGAGGCAAACATTATAGTACACCTATTATTTTAATGGTAAAGTATGTCCAGTATAATGACCCATCGAAAAGCAATGAGTTGAGGATATTATGAACTTAGCACTACATTTAGTGGTGACATGAGTGTGTGTTCACTGGCTTACAATAGATTGTAAGCCAAACTCAAAAAAATAAAAACTTGTGAAATAGTTTTCTAAATAACTGTCAATTCACATGACATTATTTTATTAGAGCCACTGTGGTTCTAAACATCTTATTCAAACAGCTAAAATCAGCCTTACTGAATGATGTGAACAGAAAGGTTTTCAATGGGGACTGATAAAAAGTTATATGAAGGGAGAGAAGAGGATATTCCAATGAAGGAAAGAGAATGGGCAAGGTTGAGTAGACAGCAAGAGGGCACAAAGAAGACAACCCAGTCCACAGTAGAAAATATACGCTGAAGGCATTCAGAGTGAGCAATAGAAAGGCAGTTAGCAGGGCAGCCCAGGTAATCTAACTGGAGGTGTCTGTATTTCATATGTGATAAATACCTGAGAGATTAGTAAGGGAGTGAGGATTTTTGTAGGATATTGGTAAGTTTGTGTGCTCAAATCATTCCTTGATAACTCTGTCAGAATTCTGGGCTACATGGATTTTGATATTAAATTTAATGTCAAAGAATATTCTCTTCCATGCTTTCAATTGACATAATTAGCTATCCACTCAAATTTTTCTTGATTGGACTATTTAAATATCTAAGAAGTACTCACCTTAAGTTGGTGATTATTGTTAGTCTTATATCAATATTTAAATACATGTATTTAATGTATGTCAGAAGAAACAATATCAGTGCAGACATTACACTAAAGTGAGACAAATAATCATGTTGACTGTCCAAAGCTCAGAAAACTCAGGCATATTTTCTCTTTTGCTCTTTTACAGGATACATGATATTTGTTAAATTAATATTCATAATTGATATATTTGCCCAGATATTCCACTCCTAGTTGTTTGTCCCATAGACAGTAAAACAAGGATTCATTACGTCTTTGTATAAGAATGTTCATAGCAACTTCATTCATAATAGCCTGAAACAGGAAAGAACACAAATGTGTATAAACAGGAGAATGGATGAAAAAATTTTGGCAATTTTGGCATATTAATACAACGGAGTACTACTTAAGAGTAAAAAAGAACAGACTACTGATACACTCAATACCATTACACAAAAATATTATCTGAGTCGAAGAAACTGGACATAACCATAAATAATGTATATGACATTCTACAATAAACAAAAGTTACCTATGATGTTAGAAATCAGGTCAGTAGCTGCTTCTGTGATGAAAGAGGTTGCCTGAGAAGGAGTACAAGAGGGCCTTCTGTGGGATTAGAACTCTTCTATATCTTGATACACATTCGTCAGCACACTAAAGATCTGGCAGTTTTCTGTAAAGTAAATTTCACCCTAATAAAAGTTAACATACATAGTTGTTTTTCTATGTGTATTTAACTTCCACTGGAACCTATATTGGACTAATTATTAGAGGGTTTGCCATTTTACTTTTCCGTCACTCTCTGGTTGATGAAGGGCTTAAAAGATTTTCTCTGTTATATGTAATGTGTATTTCTTTATTGTTTTGAGGTATTTGGGGAAATTGTTGTGGGCTTCCCTAAGAGAATAGTTGTTTTTATAAGATATATCTTACACATTTCTGAATAAAATTTATAATGGGATTTTACTTTTAAACATAGTATTAATACTTCAGTTATGAAGTGAGTTATGAACAACAAAACCTCCTGACCATCCTTAAACTATTCAAATGTATCCACATTTCTCTTAATATAAGGTATAGCTTGGTATGCCTTTTCTTTATTTTTCCTTTTCCTCTTCACCACATGATGCTGTGCAGTTCAAGGCTAATATTACCTGTAATTACAGTTACAGGTAATTACTGTAATTACAGTTCCTTTTCTCAACATCTTGATCAACAACTTCAATGTTTTGGTCTTTTATTTCCTCAAATTCTGTGAGTCCAGCTCAGAAGGCATAGCATTACCATATTGTACTCAAGTAGTTAGATTTGGAGAATGAGTCCTAATAGTACTTTTTAATTTTAAGAAATTCGACATGTTCATATTATATGCTATAGAAGATTCCTCACTCATTTAAATGGTTCTGGTTATTAGTGAGGATTAAATAGAATGGCTTTTAGTGTACTCTCTAGAAGCTCAGTGAGAATAATGCCCTAGAAATTAGGACACCAAGCTTCTCTTCCCAGTTACATCACAAATTCCTGCCCAGCAGTTAATTCCATTCCTAGAACATGGTTTGTTCATATATAGAGAACGCTTGTATGAAAACTAAATTTAGGGTTCCTTCTGGCTCTAATTATAAGAGTGTGCTTATTATAGTTGGAGTTTAAAAGTGAAATAAAGCAATCTAAAGTTAAAGACTCCAAATGTGCACACTGTATATAAATATTTTGTGGTTAAAGGTAAAACATGTATTGAACAATGTTTAATGAATTAGATTTTCTCCAGTACAGTGTCACTGTCCTATATAAACCTTGTTTGCTTGCTTGTTTGTGTTTTTCTTCTTCAGTTTTATTGAGAAGCAATTAACATACAGCACTGTGTAAGTTTAAGGTGCATAACACATTGACATACGTCATGAAATGATAATCCCAATAAATTTAGTGAATATCCATCATCTCACATTGTTACAAAATTAAAAAAATAGAAAAATAATTTTTTTCCTTGTGATGAGAACTCGGGATTTACTCTCTTAACAACTTTCATATATAACATATAGCAGTGCTAATTATATTTATCATACTGTATATTACATCCCTAGTTCTTTTTTATCTTATACCTGGAAGTTTGTATGTTTTGACTGCCTTTGTCCAACTCCCCCACCTCACACCCTGCACCTCCAGTAACCACAAATCTGATCTCTCTTTCTATGTTTGTTTGTTTTTCAAGTATAATTGACCTACAACTCTCTGTTAGTTCTTGTTACACAGCATAATGATATGATATTTCTATAAATTTCAAAATGATCACAAAATGATAAATCTAACTACGATCTGTCACCATACAAATATGTCACATAATTATTCTCTACATTCCCCAGACTGTACATTTCATACAGGTCCTCATTTATTTTGTAACTGGAAGTCTGTACCTCTTAATCTCTCACTATTTATTTTCCTCCCCTCATTCTCTCCTCTCTGGCAACCACTGGTTTGTTTTCTGTATCTATGAGTCTGTTTCTATTTTGTTATATTTGAGTTTTTAATTTGTTTTTTAGATTCTACATATAGGTGAAATCACAGAGTATTTGCCTTTCTCTACCTGATTTATTGCACTTAGCCTAATGCACTCTAGGTCGATTCATGTTGTCATGAATGATAAGATTTCATTATTTTTCATACCTGAGAAATAGTCCACTCTGTGTGTGTGTGTGTGTGTGTGTGTGTGTGTGTGTGTGTGTGTGTGTGTGTATATATAATGCCTTTATCTATTCATCTATTTATGGGCAACAAGACTGCTTCCATATCTTGGCGATTGTAAATAATAATGCAATGGACATAGGGGTGCATATATCTTTTGAAATAGCATTTTTTTTTCTTTGACTAAATACCCAGGAGTTAAATTGCTGGATTATATGGTAGTTCTATTTTTAATTTTTAGAGGAATCTCCATACTCTTTTCCATTGTGGCTGCACCATTTTACATCCCCACCAACAGTGCATGAGGGTTCCTGTTCCTCCACATCCTCACCAAAACTTGTTATTTGTTATTTTTGTGATAATATAGCCATTCTAAAAGATGTAAGGTGATATCTCATTGATTTGATTTGTATTCCCCAGATGTTTAGTGATGTTGAGCATCTTTTCATGTGACTGCTAGTCATCTGTATGCCTTCTTTGGAAAAAATGTCTATTCAGATTCTCTATCCTTTTCTAAAAATCAGTTTGCTTGTTTATTTATTTATTTTATGTTGAATTGTAAGAGTTTTTTTTAACATTTTGGATATTAACCCCTTATCAGATATATTGTGTGCAAATATCTTCTCCCATTCAGTAGGTGGCCTTTTCATTTTGTTAATAGTTTCCTTCACTCTGCAAAACCTCTTTAGTTTGATGTAGTCCCATTTGTTTATTTTTGCTTCTGTTTCCCTTGCCTGAGGAGCCATACTCAAAAAAATATTACTAAGACCTATATCAAAGAGAGCACCATCTATATTTTCTTCTACACGTTTTATGTTTCCAGGTCTTAGATTTGCTTTTAATTTATTTTGAATTTATTTTTGTGCATCATGTGAATGAGTGTTCAGTTT
Source organism: Delphinus delphis (assembly GCF_949987515.2). NCBI lineage: Eukaryota > Metazoa > Chordata > Mammalia > Artiodactyla > Delphinidae > Delphinus > Delphinus delphis. Next base: position 54,574,975 of record NC_082695.1, read on the forward strand.
CATTCTTTTGCATGTAGCTGTCCAGTTTTTCCAACATCACTTATTGGAGAGGTGTCTTTTCTTCATTGTATATTCTTGCCTCTTTTGTCATAGATTAATTGCTTATAAAATGTGAGTTCAATTCTGGGTTCTCTATTCTGTTTCATTGATCTAAGTACCTGGTTTTTTTTGGGGTTTTTTTTTTGGCCAGGACCATACTGTTTTAATTACTGTAGCTTTGTAGTATAGTTTGAAATCAGGACGCATGATACCTCCAGCTTTGTTCTTCTTTCCAAAGATTGTTTTGGCTATTTGGGGTCTATTTTGTTTCCATACAAATTTTGGAATTATTTATTCTAGTTCTCTAAAAAAAAAAATGCCATTGCTATTTTGATTGAGATTGCAATGAATCTGTAGATTGCCTTGGGGAGTATTGTCATTTTAACAATATTAATCATTCCACTCCATGAATACAGTATACATTTCCATCTGTTTGTGTCATCAATTTTTTCATCTGTGTCTTATATAGAGATTTCTGAGTGCAGGTCTTTTACATCTTTTGTTAGCAGACCAATATCACTGATGGATACAGATGCAAAAATCCTCAACAAGATATTGGCAAACAGAATTAAACAACACATTAAAAGGATTATACACTGTGATCAAGAGGGATTTACCCCAGGGATGCAAGGATGGTCCAATATCCATAAATCAATCAATGTGATACAACACATTAACAAATTGAAAGATAAAAATTATATAATCATCTCAACAGATGCAGAAAGAACTTTTGACAAAATTTAATATTCATTTATGATAAACACTCTCAATCAAGTTGGTATACAGGGAACATACCTCAACACAATAAAGGCCTTTATGACAGGTCCACAGCAAACATCATACTTAATGGTGAAAAGCTGCAACATTTCCTTTAAGATCAGGAATGAGACAAGGATGCTCACTTTGACGATTTACTCAATACAGAACTGGAAGTCCTAGTCACAACAATTAGACAAGAAGAAAAAATTAAAGGAATTCAAATTGGAAAGGAAGAAGTAAAACTGTTACTTTTTGCAGATGACATGATATATAGAAAATCCCAAGCACAACAAAAATAAATTACTAGAACTCATCAATGAATTTGATAAAGTTGTAGGATATAAAATTAATATACAGAAATCCATTGCATTTATACACACAAACTATCAGAAAGAGAAATTAAGAAAATAGACACATTTATAATCACATCAAAAAAAAATCTAGGTATATAAAACTTGTTGGTCATCAAATATAAGTATCTGAAAAGTAGACACTAACATCACTTTTTTCAAGGAATCTTACAACTTGAAATGCTATTGATTAAAGATACATTAAATACACAACTGTGGACACATATTTTTAATTATCAATAAATCAATAGGTTAAATTAACACTAAGCAAGGGCAAGAATAAATGTGAATTGTTATTCATGATGTAAAAATTATTAAATTAACAAACAAACAAATAAAAACTGTATGGTTTGTGTTCTTCAGAATAGATCTTAAACAAAGATTTAAGTGAAAGTAATTCATTTTGGAAGGAATCTCTGGAGGGAACAGGGAGCAGAGAAAGAATGGCAGTTAATCAAACATGCAAAATTAGACCAGTTACTATTGTGGCAAGTGGAGCTCCATCCCACAGGGGAACTCTGGGAGCCAGTGTATCACACACTTCTGAAATATTCCAACACAGGTGTAAGGCAGCATCATATATATTCCTCCAGTCTCCTCAGTTGTTTGAAGGCAGATTCTGGAGCACTCACTCTTCAGCAGGCCCAGTTTGCCCTATGATTGTTATGAGAATGCTCTTGTAGCCAAAAAGCAGCCTCACAGGCAGATTATCAGGGCTTCACAGCCATATGCCTTCTGTGAGTAGATGTGACTGTTAAGAGGATATGGTTGCACACCAACAGCTACATCAGAATAAGTTGAGTCCACAGCAACAGTCATCTTGGATCAGGTGAGATTTCAAGTGCATGAATTGATGAAAATGCATAAGTTGATTTTCAGTGAAGAGTTTAAGACTAGTCATAGAATAAGTTTGAAATATTTCAATACCCCTTTTACTGGAAAACACCAACCCCAGTATATTAGACAAAATAAACTTACTTTTTTCCTCATAGCTGAAAAACTATTGATGAAAGAAAATCGATTCATTTTCTTGAAATTGATACCAAGCAGGACACTGTGGGGTTCCTGGACACAAAAGCGTTTCTGTGTCTCCCATTTCTTGATTACAGGAAATAGGCTACATTCAGCCTCCTTGACCTTTCCTGAGTTCCAACTAGTAAGTTCAAAGAGGGAAGGAGTGTGAAAACAGTCAAAAGAAACAATAGTGCAGCTTTGGGATAGGTTGCTGATTCCCTCTCAAGGGATAAACATTACAATATCTTTAGCTGTTTTGCAGGTACTGAAATCCCCACCAGGTGGAAGAAGTTAAAGGAATGCTGCCCACAAGCATGTAGACCGCAGACCAGTTGGAACCAGTTGATAATGCTGACTCCCACTTGCCTCACCACCAACAAATCAGAAGAATATTCACGAGCTGATCATGCTCTCTTTGAACCATTACTATAAAACTCCTAATAGGTCAGGACACACAGTTTTAAGGGCATTAGCCTGCTGTGTCTCCCTTTGCCTGGCAAAGTAATAAAACTATTCTTTTCTACTTCACCCAAAACTCTTTCTCTGAGAATTAATTCAGTGTTGGAGTACAGAAATCAGATTTGGCTTTAAAATCACATCCCTGAATATTGTCTGGGCTGAACTATAATACAAATTTTCTCACTGTCGGGTAAGAATTTTACATTTTGTAGCAGAAATACCAGTGGTCCTCAAAGTGTGATATCCAAAGTAGTGGCAACAGCATCAACTGGGTACTTGTTAGAAATGAAAATTCTTGGGTTCCACTCTAGACTTACTGAAAATCAGGAACTCTGTGGGTTTGTTCTAGCTATCTGTTTTAACAAACTCTCAAGGTGACTCTCATGATACTAAAGCCACTGATACCTTCTATTAAGATTTTATCTATATATAAATAGGAAATGGCATTTCTCTCTTTCACCATCACCAAAAAAAAATATGCTAGGTAAATTTTAAAAATGCACTGCATGTTGTATTTGTAATTTATGGCTGATTTATATATATATATATATATATATATATATATATATATATATATATATATACACACACACACACACACACATATATATATATACATAGAGAATATTATATATACACATACATATATATTATAAACAATGTATATTTTATCCAAATATTTTTTTACTTATAGGTCAAAATATTAAAATGCATCCCATGTAAAAGTAATCAAATTTGTTAGCAACTTAGTAAACTAGATTAAAAACTGTGTTTAATTATATGTGACTTTCTGGAAGGCAATTTTTCTCTTTAGTCCTAAATTTCCTTAACTAAAGAAAAAGAGTCTTAAAGGTCCAGAGGAGGACCTTCAAGATGGCGGAAGAGTAAGACATGGAGATCACCTTCCTCCACACAAATATATAAAAAATACATCTACATGTAGAACAACTCCTAGAGAACACCTACTGAACACTGGCAGAAGACCTCAGAGTTCCCCAAAGGCAAGAAACTATACACGAACCTGGGTAGGGTAAAAGAAAAAAGAAAAATACAGAGGCAAAAGAATAGTGATGGGACCTGTACCTGTGGGAGGGAGCTGTGAAGGAGGAAAATATTCCACACACTAGGAAGCCCCTTTACTGGCAGAGACAGTGGATGGGTGCAGGGGGGATCTTTTGGAGCCACAGAGGAGAACATAGCAACAGGGGTGAAGAGGGCAAGTAGAGAGATTCCTGAAAAGAGGATCTGTGCCAAACATCATATACCAGCCTGAGAGGCTTGTCTGCTCATACGCCTGTGCGGGTGAGGGCTTGGAGCTAAGGCTCGGACTTCAGAGGTCAGATCCCAGGGAGAGAACTGAGGTTGGCTGTGTGAACAGAGCCTGAAGCAGGCTAGTGCACCACAGATAAGCAGGAGGGAATCCAGGAAAATGTCTGGAACTGCCTAAGAGTCAAGAGACCATTGTTTTGGGGTGTGTGATGAGACGGGATTCAGAGTCCCACCTAAACTAGCTTCAGAGACAGACACGAGCCATGGCTATCAGTGCAGACACCAGAGATAGGCATGAAATGCTAACACTGCCACTGCAGCCACCAAGAATCCTGTGTGCAAGCACAGGTCATCATCCACACCTCCCCTACCAGGAGCCTGTGCAGCCTGCCACAGCCAGATTCCCATGATCCAGGGACAACTTCCCCAGGAGAACACACAACATGCTTCAGGCTATTGCAATGGTATGCTGGCCTCTGCCACTGCAGTCTTGCCCCACATTCTGTACCCCTTCATCCTCCTGAGCCTGAGCGAGCCAGAGCCCCCTAATCAGCTGCTCCATTAATCCCTCCTGTCTGAGTGAAGAACAGACACCAGAGAGAGACCTACATGCAGAGGCAGGGCCAAATACAAAGCTGAATGCCAGGAGCTGCACAAACAAAGAAGTGAAGGGGAAATTCTCCATGCAGCTCAGAAGCAGCAGATTAAATCTCCACAATCAACTTGATGTATGCTGCATCTGTGGAATACCTGAATAAACAATGAATCATCCCAAAATTGAGGTGGTGGACTTTGGGAGCAACTGTAGACTTGGAGTTTGCTGTATGCGACTGATTAGTTTCTGATTTATATGTTTGTATTCGTTTAGTTTTTAGTGCTTTTTATCATTGGTGGATTTGTTTACAGTTTGGCTGCTCTCTTACTTTATTTATTACTTTTTAATTTTTTTACTTAAAAATATTTAAAATTTCTTTATTTTACAAAATTTATTTATTTTATTAATTTTTTTCTTTCTTTTTTTCAACATTTTCTTCTGAGCTATGTGACTCATAGGGTGTTGGTGCTTCAGCTGGGTGTCAGGTCTGAACCTCTGAAGTGGGAGAGCCAAATACAGGACACTGGACCATCAGAGACCTCCTGGCCCCATGTAATATAAATCAGTGAGAGCCCTCCCAGAGATCTCTGTCTCAACGCTAAGACCCAGCTCCACTCAACAACCAGCAAACTCCAGTGCTGGGCACTCCATGCCAAACAACTAGCAAGACAGGAACACAAATGTGCCCATTAGCAGAGAGGCTGCCGAAAATCACACTAATTCACAGACACCCCAAAACACACCACTGGATGCAGCCACGCCTACCAAAAAGACAAAATACAACATCATCCACCAGAACAAAGGCACAAGTCCCCTGCATCAGGAAGCCTACACAACCCATTGAACCACACTTACCCACTGGGGGCAGACACCAAATATAATGGAAACTATGAACTTTCAGCCTTCAAAAAGGAGACCCCAAATACAGCTAAACAAAATGAGAAGACAAAGAAATACACAGCAGATGAAGGAGCAAAGTAAAAACCCACGAGATCAAACAAATGAAGAGGAAATAGGCAGTCTACTTGGAAAAGAATTCAGAGTAATGATAGTTGAGTTGATCGAAAATCTTGGAAATAAAATAGAAAGAACACAAGAAACATTTAACAAGGACCTAGAAAAATTAAAGAGCAAACAATGATGAACAATACAATAAATGAAATTAAAAATTCTATAGAAGGAACCAATAGCAGAATAACTGAGAAAAAAGAACGGATAAGTGACTGGGAAGATGAAATAGTGGAACTAACTACTGCAGAGCAGAATAAAGAAAAAAGAATGAAAGGAATTGAGGACAGTCTCAGAGACATCTGGGAAAACATTAAACACACCAACATTCAAAATATAGGGATCCCAGAAGAAGAAGAGAAAAAGAATGGGCATGAAAAAAAATATATGAAGATATTATAGTTGAAAATTTCCCTAATATGGGAAAGAAAATAGTGAATCAAGTCCAGGAAGCACAGAGAGTCCCATACAGGATAAAACTAAGGAGAAACACACCAAGCCACATATTAATCAAACTATCAAATATTAAATACAAAGAAAAAATATTAAAAGCAGCAAGGGAAAAGCAACAAATAACATAAAGGGGAATCCCAATAAGGTTAACAGCTGATCTTTCAGCAGAAAGTCTGCAAACCAGAAGGGAGTGGCAGAACATATTTAGAGTGATGAAAAGGAAAACCCTGCAACCAAGATTACTCTACCCAGAAAGTAACTCATTCAGATTCGATGAAGAAATTAAAATCTTTTCAGAAAAGCAAAAGCTAAGAGAATTCAACACCACGAAACCAGCTTTACAACAAATGCTAAAGGAAATACTCTAGGAAGGAAACACAACAGAAGGAAAAGACCTACAATAACAAACCCAAAACAATTAAGAAAATGGTAAGAGGAACAGACGTATCAATAATTACCTTAAATGTAAATGGATTAAAAACTCCAACCAAAATACATAGACTGGCTGAATGGATACAAAAACAAGACCCATATATATGCTGTCTAAAAGAGACACACTTCAGACCTAGGGACACATACACACTGAAAGGGAGGGGATGGAAAAAGATATTCCATGCAAATGGAAATCAAAAGAAAGCTGGAGTAGCAATTCTCATATCACACAAAATAGACTTTAAACTAAAGACTATTAGAAGAGACAAAGAAGGACACTACATACTGATCAAGGGATCCATCCAAGAAGAAGATATGACAATCATAAATATATCTGCACCCAATAAAGGAGCACCTCAATACATAAGGTAAGTGCTAATATCCATAAATGGGAAATTGACAGTAATACAATCATATTAGGGGGATTTAACACCTCACTTTCACCAATGGGCATACCATCCAAAATGAAAATAAATAAGGAAACACAAGGTTTAAATGATACATTAAACAAGATTTACTTAATTGATACTTATAGGACATTCCATCCAAAAACATCAGAATACACAATCTTCTCAAGTGCTCATGGAACATTCTGCAGGATAGATCATACCTTGAGTCACAAAACAAGCCCTGGTAAGTTTTAGAAAATTGAAAACATATCAAGTATCTTTTCGGACAACAATGTTATGAGACTAGATATCAATTACAGGAAAACAACTGTAAAAAATACACATACATGGAGGCTAATCAACATGCTACAAAATAACCAAGAGATCACTGAAGAAATCAAAGAGGAAAATACCTAGAAACAAATGGCAATGAAAACTTGATGAAGCAAAACCTATGGGATGCAGCAAAATCAGTTCTAAGATGGAAGATTATAGCAATACAATCCTATCTCAAGAAACAAGAGAAATATCAAATAAACCACATAAACTTACACATAAAGCAATTAGGGAAAGAAAAAAAAAGAAAAAATAAACAAAACACAAAAGTAGAAATGAGAAAGGAGAAATATCAACTGGCACTGCAGAAATACAAAAGATCATGAGACATTACTACAAGCAACTATATGCCAATAAAAAGGAAAACCTGGAAGAAATGGACATATTCTTAGAAAAGCACAACCTTCTGAGATTGAACCAGGAAGAAATAGAAAATATAAACAGACCAGTCACAAGCACTGAAATTGAAACTGTGGTTAAATTCTTCCAGCAAACAAAAGCCCAAGACCAGATGGCTTCACAGGCGAATTCTATAAAACATTTAGTGAGGAGCTAACACTTCTCCTTCCCAAACACTTCCAAAATCTAGCAGAGAGAGGAATACTCCTAAACTCATTGTACAAGGCCACCATCACCCTGATACCAAAACCGGACAAAGAGGTCACAAAAAAAGAAAACTACAGGCCAATATTACTGATGGACATAAATGGAAAAATCATCAACAAAATACTAGCAACAGAATCCAGCAGCACATTAAAAGGAACAGACACCATGATCAAGTGGGTTTTTTTCCCAGGAATACAAGGATTCTTCAATATAAACAAATCAATCAATGTGATACACCATATTAACAAACTGAAGAAAAAAATACATATGACAATCTCAACACATGCAGAAAAAGCTTTCAACAAAATTCAACACCCATTTATGATAAAAGCTAATCAGAACGTAGGAATAGAGGGAATTTACCTCAACATAATAAAGGCCCTATATGACAAACCCACAGCCAACATTGTTTTCAATGATGAAAAACTGAAAACATTTCCTCCTAGATCAGGAACAAGACAAGGTTTTCCACTATCACCACTATTATTCAATATAGATTTGGAAGTTTTAGTCTCAGCAATCAGAGAAGAAAAATAAATAAAAGAATCCAAATCGGAAAAGAAGAAATAAAACTGTCACTGTTTGCAGATGACATGATACTAATCATAGAGAACCCTAAAAATGCTAATCAATGAATTTGGTAAAGTAGCAGTATACAAAATTAATTCACAGAAGTCTCCTGCATTCCTCTGCAATAATGATGAAGAACCTGAAAGGGAAATTAAGGAAACAATCCCATTTACCATTGTAACAAAAAGAATAAAATACCTAGGAATAAACATACTTAAGGAGGTGAAAGACCTGTATGAAGAAAACTATAAGACACTGATGAAAGAAATTAAAGATGATAAAAACAGATGGAGAGATATACCATGTTGTTGGATTGGAAGAATCAACATTGGGAAAATGACTAGTACCCAAAGCAATCTACAGATTCATTGCAATCCCTATCAAACTACCAATGGCATTTTTCACAGAAGTAGAACAAAAAATATCATAACTTTTATGGAAACACAATTGACCCTGAATAGCCAAAGCAATCTTGAGAAAGAAAAATGGAGCTGGAGGGATCAGGCTCCCAGACTTCAGACTATACCATAAAGTTACAGTAACTAAGACAGTATGGTACTGGCACAAACACAGAAATATAGATCAATGGAACAGGATAGAAAGCCCAGATATAAACCCATGCAAAAATGGTCACCTTATTTTTGACAAAGGAGGCAAGAATATACAATGGAGAAAAGAGAGCCTATTCAATAAGTGGTGCTGGGAAAACTGGACAGCTACATGTAAAAGATTGAAATTAGAACACTCCCTAACACCATACACAAAAATAAACTCCAAATGTATTAAAGATCTAAACATAAGGCCAGACACTATAAAACTCTTAGAAAAAAACATAGGCAGAACACTCTATGACATAAGTCACAGCAAGATCCTTTTTGACCCACCTCCTAGAGAAATGGAAAGAAAAATAAACAAATGGGACCTAATGAAACTTCAAAGCTTTTTCACAGCCAAGGAAACCATAAACTAGATGAAAAAACAACACTCAGAATGTGAGAATATATATGCAAAGGAAGCAAGTGACAAAGGATTAATCTCCAAAATTTACAAGCAGCTCAAGCAGCTCAATATGCAATAAACAAACAACCAAATCCAAAAATTGGCAGAAGACCTAAATATACATTTCTCCAAAGAAGACATACAGATTATCACCTTACACCTGTCAGAATGGTCATCATTAAAAAATCAACAAACAATAAATTTTGGAGGGGGTGTGGAGAAAAGGGAACCCTCTTGCACTGTTGTTGGTTGGAATGTAAATTGATATAATCCCTATAGAGTACAGTATGGAGGTTTCTTAAAAAACTAAAAATAGAACTACCATATGACCCAGCAATCCCACTACTGGGCATATACCCTGAGAAAACCATAATTCAAAAAGTGTCATGTACCACAATATTCATTGCAGTTCTCTTTACAATAGCCGGGACATGGAAGCAGCCTACATGTCCATCGACAGATGAATAGATAAAGAAGATGTGGCACATATATACAATGGAATATTACTCAGCCTTAAAAATAAATGAAATTGAGTTCTTTTTAGTGAGGTGGTTGGACCTAGAGTCTGTCATACAGAGTGAAGTAAGTCAGAAAGAGGAAAACAAATACCGTATGCTAACATGTATATATGGAATCTAAAAAATAAAAATGAAGAACCTAGGGACTGTACAGGAATAAAGATGCAGAGGCAGAGAACGGACTTGAAGACACAGGGAGGGGGAGGGTTAAGCTTGGACGAAGTGATGGAGTGGCATGGACATAATACACTACCAAATGTAAAATAGATAGCTAGTGGGACACAGCCACTTAGCACAGGGAGATCAGCTCGGTGCTTTGTGACCACCTAGCGGGATGGGATAGGGAGAGTGGGAGGGAGACACAATCTGGAGGGGTTATGGGTATATATGTATGCGTATAGCTGATTCATTTTGTTTTACAGAGAAACTAACACAACACTGTAAAGCAATTATTCTCCAATAAAGATGTTAAACTATAAAAAAAAATTCTGTCCAGCTCAATATTTTTCTGCTGAAATGACTAATTGTAATTTTGTATATATAGCCCTCCACATTTCTGACTCCATTCCTGCACAATTGTTTTAAGAAAGAGAATAAATCAGAAATATATATAATCTGGGGTTTGAATGATAGAAAACTTTTTTCCTTTATGCATCAGCTAGTATGCCAAAGTCTTGAAACTGATAGTCTTTAATTGAAGCTCATTGACCCTTGGTCTGAGAAGGTGCAATCTGTGAGCTGGCACTCTCCAAGACTCTTAAAGACTGAGTCATCTTCTTGGGGCCAGAATATCCTGGCAGACGAGATCTAAGAATCAGGCAGCTGCAAAGAGAGGCTTCTCTAGGCTCTGCACTGCTTGCCTTGGCAACTCCTTTCCTGACCTATCAGAGCTTAGCTTTTCTGACCTATCAAAGCTACTTCTAATATTTAACTAACATTTTCCCTGATGCAGCTTCATTACATTACAAGATGTTCTCTTCTTTACAGTGTGAGTCACCCTCACCATCTTAAGGAGGTGCTTAAGGAGGTGCAGTTGCGTCTAAATAAGCCACAGTGTAGTTTCCAACTGATGCACTGCAGCTCATTTCTCCCCTGCAGCGAAGGAAGTAACTTTGAAAAGGACAGAATCATTCTTCTTGCCACGAAGTGTCATCACTGCAAAGCTCTATGGTAAGCTAGTGGTCAGTCTGAGCAATCAGGTTCATTTGGTGATTCATATGATTGATTTTCAAGTATTACCAGGACTGTTAGAGATAAGAATATATAAGCAAACAAAAAGAGAGCCTGCATCATGGCAACCTATAAATTCAGCTAATTGTCTATTTTGAGGCAATTGAAGAGACTGTCTCTTAACTAAGTGTTCTCTAGTCAAAAATCACCTAATAGATTGTAATAACATACTAAATGCTTTCTTAGTAAATGATCAAAATAGTCAAAGCTTGAACACACACTTGACTCCTGTAAATGTCTGAAATACTTCCTAAAGAAAAGCCTGGGTTTTATTCGCAGAAGAACCAGGAAGGGTGGAGATGCTCTATCTCAGGTGGCAGGGTCATTTCAAGCCACTCAGATCTTCTCTTACATATTTTAAGAGTCATGCATACAAGTAGAGTTGACAGGCAAAATATTTAATTTTATTTGTATTTGCTAAATCTGGCAATGCTAATACAAGTCATAGTCTTCTTACTTAAAACTGAGAAAAGAGACAAAGAGAACAATCACAGAATAAATAATTTGCATAGAAATACACACTTTATAAAAAAAAGTTTTCCAATTATTTATTTCCTCCTATATGAGGTAAACTTTACTTTTTTTGACAGTTGGCGAAATAGAGAGATTGAATGATTTGATAAAGGTCCTGAACAGTAGTAACAGGACTAACGCTCATAGCTTTTGATGCTGAGAGAGTATTCTACTCTGCCATGAGTCTCTAAAACTAGCTTACAGGTTGTGGATGGTTCTTATCTGCCCAACATCCAATATTTCTTCACCCAGGATATAAGACTGATAGTTTCTATGGAAAGCCATCCTCACTTTATTTTTGAACTGGAAGTTTGGTTGCGACTCACCCAACTACTAACTCCAGAGTTGACCATTATTAGCTTAATGTATCAAGATATCCCATCACAGTGAACATGACAAATGGTGCAGTGGGGTGCTCATGATCTAAGCTGCTCTAACTGTGAAGTGAACTTCAGAATTTTTTTTCTGAACTAGAAACAAGGAAGCTCTTAGCCTCAGTAGATACTGACAGCCAGGTGGAATCCATAAGGGAAAGTGCAGACAATGAAAGGAAGACAAAGGAATTAGAGATGAGAAATGTAAGGAGATAAACCAACTACTGTTCCCAATGTATAAGACCTCACTTGGTCTTGAACATGTTCACCTTAACTTTTACTGGACCATATTCTCACTCACTCTCACCACAACTTATGTCTTCTCTACTCTGGGGCTTCTTTAAATGTAATTTGCAGTTCTCTCCCAGTTTACTTCCTTTATTTTCTATCTTTGAGATGATAACCTCTGAACACTTGAATACAAAAACCAAAAAGGAGCATGGAAAACAATCTTGCTTATAGAACAAAGAAACATAGATTTCATTTTTACAGAAGGACAGCTAGAGATAGTGTTATTAACTTATTGCCAATTCAAGTTGACCTTACCATACAGCACAATCCCTGTTTTAAAAGTCTTTCTCCAGATTACAGTTTCTTCCTCTTCAAGGATTGTTTTCTGGCTGATACTAAATTCAATGACCTCTTGGTCAAACAGCCCCTATTACTGTGTATCCTAGCATAGAAGGAACTGACTTAAGGGCAAACAGGTGTTTTAGTCAGACAGGAAGTTGGTGCTGTTCATGGAAATAACTGACTATGCAGCCATATTTCTGGGGTAGTCGCAGTCAAATGCTCCTCTTATTTGACTAGATAAATGTCAGGGCCAAAAACAAAATTTAGGCTGATGTTGAAAGTGAGACACACACACACACACACACACACACACACATTGTGTTGGTGTATATGTGTGTATATATATATATATATATATATATATGTATATATATATATATACATTCATTGTGCTGGTATTCTATTTCTGTTATGAAAGTAAATGCATTAAATACATTAAATACACTATCCTGAATTATAGTACTTAGATAAAAGGTACATTTAGATTTCAAGAGATCATATCTTTCTTTGAGCCCTTTAACACTATTTGACACTTATTTATATTATATTTTCTCTTACACGTTGGTTGACTTGCATTATTTAAACTTGCAAAATTCATCAACTGGGATTTTTCACTTCTCTTATATCCTCCAAAATGCTTAGTACAGACATATGCCTAGTACAGAGGGACAAAAAGCATTGATCCTTGTGTTTGAACACCTGAATGTAAATTGTCTCCCTAATACTTATGAGCTCTTACCTTATTTATTCTGTTCTGTCATCTATAAAATGGAAATAACAGTGACTGTTCCTCAGACTTCACTGAGTAGCTGAGGATCTAATAAAATAACACATGTAGGTTTATACTTCAATGCAAAACTGTGCATTGGTTAAAGCATGCCCTTCTGATCTCTCAGATTATAGCCCAGTTCATTATTTTACACCTCTTTGTAAATTGTAGGTAACTGATAAATAGACAAACTATCTTTTCCAGTTGTGTTTCCATTGACTTCCTTCCCCACTGTGGAAAAAAACAGTCTCCATCTATTTGTTGTTCCATGTAAATTTGTGGGATTTTTTTTTGTTTGTTTGTTTTTACTTTTCCTTTGAACAATGATATTATCCATCTGATTCTCTCATTTGAGAAATATCAAACCTTTAACATTGTTCATTTTTTTATATCTGCAAGAGAGTCATAATTGTATCGTTTTCTGAAGACTATTTTTTTAACGGTTTCAGAGATCTTCCACCGAGGTGCCTAATGGATTCACCTACCACAACCAGGTAACCTTCCTCAACAAAGGAGGGCACCTTGTGGGTAGTTCCTTCCCAGGCACATCTTTTCTTAGTTCTCAGAGTTGACTCCAAAGATGTAAGAGAACTTTAATGATGACTCTCTGTTTCTCTAATGTTAATATTACTCTCATACTAAGTTTGTGTTCTTCCTTTTCTTTCTTTTATTTTTCCTAATAAGTTATTCCCTGTTGCTGGCAGCAATGTTTGGGGATTTAGCTTTATAGTCTGATTATTTGATTTTATGTTGGGTAAGAGACAACAGAGACTCTGTTTTACTAATCTTTGTGATTAGGAGTTGGGTTTCATGGTCTGACCATTTGGCGATTTCTAGTCTGTTAGATGAGAGACAACAGAGAATCTAGTTTGTAAATCGTTTCTGTTCATCTGTTTTGAGCTAGAATCAACTATGATATATATATATTCTGCTGGGAAGGAGGTCGGCTCTATGGTAGACTAGTAAGATTTTGTGGTTCTTTATTTACTCTTGGTCCTTGGCTGATTTTAGAATTGAAGCTCTATATTTGTCTGTATGTTCCATTGTCTATAACTCAGGCCCTTATCTCTGATTGTATAAATGTGTAATGTTTTTCTACTTTTAGATGATATAGATAAATTAGACTCTAAAATCTCTTAAAGGGGGCTTCCCTGGTGGCGCAGTGGTTGACAGTCTGCCTGCCGATGCACGGGATGAGGGTTCGTGCCCCGGTCCGGGAAGATCCCACATGCCGCGTAGTGGCTAGACCCATGAGCCATGGCCACTGAGCCTGCGCGTCTGGAGCCTGTGCTCCGCAACGGGAGAGGCCACAACAGTGAGAGGCCCGCGTACCAAAAAAAAAAAAAAAAAAAAATCTCTTAAAGGAACTTGTTCTTGCTGGCTTATAGAGATAAATAAACACTTATATAAACTGAATATTCCTAACATTTCCAGAAAATAAGGAAATTGAACTTTAATAGGCAAAAAAATGTATTTTTACAAAAAACAATTTAGAAATATTTTTTAAATTTAAGGGAACATAATTTAGATAAGTTTGGCAAATGAGACTACTTAAATATTTTTGTCTGAATGAAAATAGCTCTGTTATCTGATTTATCAGTGTTAAATATAATGCAAGTGTACATTCTTCTTTGTGTTTATTTTCTTAAAGTAATACAATTTACTGATCAAATAATCTAGGATTACTTTTACATAATGTCCAAGATTATGAAAAATGTAAACCTGTGTTTTGAATCTTTATTCAAATTAATTTATTCCAACAGTAATCTTGCTTTGTAGTTGTCAGCTTGAAGAAAATTTCTAAGATCTTCAGATGGCTTAAATCCTTGGACTGATATTAGATCAAGTTAATTAGTTCACATTTGTTAGATACTTAGATCATTTCTGAGTAAGACAGAACACTGGAACATTGATTATTAAGCATGAGTCTTAAGTTTATGTTCTTTTGCTTCTTATTTTTAGTTACCTAGAGGTTCAATCTTTGGGTCTGTTGATGACTGTGTTTATCATTGCCACTTTGAGTAGCTGCTCTCTGAGAGATATATGTGGCTACAGAAAGCCAGGGTGTGTGTGTGTGTGTGTGTGTGTGTGTGTGTGTGTGTGTGTGTGTGTGGTCTCTGCTACTCTGCTGTAAATTGCTGGTGTCTGACAGTTCACAATCATCCACCTCCATTTTTCTCAGTGAAATGGAAGTTACTTTAGTTAAAAGTTCTAGTTACTGTAAGTAAATGAGAGTGGACTAGGATTAATAATCGCAGAAACAGACAACTTTCTATGTAAAGTGACAAGATGTGTTCTTCTTTAGCAAGATAATAGTTTTGTTCTAAAGTGAAGTAACTGTTCCACAATAAAAAGGAGGGTGGAGAAGGAAAAAAGTCTCAATGGGTATAGAAATTTGTAAAACGTTCAGAGAAAGGGAATTTTATTTGCTTTTGATAATAGTGTGTGCAAATAATGAGTGTGAAAAAGCTATGAAATATGATAAAATCTTAGCAAAGTTTGCTCAGTTTTGATGAGCTTGAGTTCTTAAATTGCTGTGTGTTGACCTTGGCCTAAGGTATGTCATTCTGTGTAATCTATACAGATTTTGTGTTTTAGCAGAATAATTTTCTGTGCTTTGTGTTCACTTTATTATAATCTTGATTGTTTAAAATAACAACAAAGGCTTCTTACTAATGAAAGAGTTAAGGTTCTTTCCAATCATGTTACTTTTTATGTTTATTTTTAAATGTTTCATTATCACTTTCAAATGAGTAAAGAAGTATTTCTATCTTAAGTGTTCAAATATCATGAAAACTGTTTACTTTTTGGCATTCCCAAAATTGAATCCTAAATGTAAAATGAAATAAAATAAAATAAAACTAAAAAGACATTTTTTGCACTAAAAAAATATTGTGATTTCCCAGAGGGTTCCTGAAAAATCACATTTGTTGAAGCTTATAAAGTCAGGTGCCAGAAATAATTAGATTTATTTGATATGCTAATATTAATATTTATGGGAGGAGTTGTCAAATCTAAAGAGATGCCTCTTTTTACCTAGATTAAATTTTCATGGGTATATTGCTGTTAATATAAGGAAACTATACCCTGTGTGGGATGTACCTAGAGATGGTTAATGCCTTAGCTCTCCCAGACATGCTTCTATTTATCAGAGTTCTGGCTCTACTTTGCCTTATGATATTAGGCAACAATGTTTTCTTATTCTTTGTCTCCATGTCTGGTCCCTATGGACTTTGGAACTACTTACTGAATATTCATATTTCATGGCTGTATGTTTATTTGCATAGATTCAATAAGAATTTACCATTTTTTTCCAGGACATAATTTGAGACATTGATTACATGGCCAAGTCTTTGTCTAGAGTGTCGTATTTGAGAATGTTGCTCATTTAATCAGCTCTTTTTTAAAAATAGATCTTTACTGGAGTATAATTTCTTCACAATACTGTGTTAGTTTCTGCTGTACAACATAATGAATCAGCCATATGCATACATATATCACCACATCCCCTATCTCTTGAGCCTCCTTCCCACCCTCCCTATCCCACCACTCTAGCTGATCTCCCTGTGCTATGTGGCTGCTTTGCACAGGCTATTTTACATTTTGTAGTGTATATATGTCGATGCTACTCTCACTTCACCCCAGCTTCCCCCTCCCAGCCCCCATGTCCTCAAGTCCATTCTCTATGTCTACATCTTTATTCCTGCCCTGCCACTTGGTTCATCAGTACCTTTTTTCTTTTTTTTTAGATTCCATATATATGTGTTAGCATATGGTATTTGTTTTTCTCTTTCTGACTTACTTCATTCTCTATGACAGACTCTAGGTCCAACCTCTGCACTACAAATAACTCAATTTCATTTATTTTTAAGGCTGAGTAATATTTCATTGTATATATGTGTCATATCTTCTTTAACCATTCATCTGTCAATGGACACGTAGGTTGCTTCCATGTCCTGGCTATTGTAAATAGTGCTGCAATGAACATTGTGGTACATGACTCTTTTTGAATTATGGTTTACTCAGGGTAGATGCCCAGTAGTGGGATTGCTGGGTCATATGGTAGTTCTATTTTTAGGTTTGAAGGAACTTCCATACTGTACTCCATAGTGGTTGTATGAATTTACATTCCCACCAACAGTGCAGGATGGTTCCCTTTTCACCACACCCTTTCCAGCGTTTATTGTTTGTAGATTTTTTTTGATAATGGCCATTCAAACTGGTGTAAGTTGATACCTCATTGTAGTTTTGATTTTCATTTCTCTAATAATTAGTGATGTTGAGAATCTTTTCATGTGCCTCTTGGCCATTTATATGTCTTCTTTGGTGAAAGGTCTATTTATGTCTTCTGCCCATTTTTTAATTGGATTGTTTGTTTTTATTTTTTTATATTGAGCTACATGAACTGTTTGTAAATTTTGGAGATTAATCCTTTGCCTGTTGTTTCATTTGCAAAATTTTCTCCCATTCTGAGGGTTGTCTTTTCATCTTGTTTATGGTTTCCTTTGCTCTGAAAAGCTTTTAAGTTTCATTAGGTCCCATTTGTTTATTTTTGTTTCTGTCATTCTAGGTGGTGGGTCAAAAAAGTTCTTGCTGTGGTTTATGTCAAAGAGTGTTTTTCCTATATTTTCCTCTAAGAGTTTTATAGTGTCTGTTCTTACATTTAGGTCTTTAATCCATTTGTGTTTATTTTTGTATACGGTATTAAGGAGTGTCCTAATTTCATTCTTTTACATGTATCTGTCCAGTTTTCCCAACACCACTTATTGAAGAGGCTGTCTTTTCTCCATTGTATGTTCTTTCCTCCTTTGTCGTATATTGGGTGAACACATGTGCATGGGTTTATCTCTGGGTTTTCTATCCTGTATCATTAATGAATATTTCTGTTTTTGTGCCAGTATGTGTAGCATACTGTCTTGATTACTGCAGCTTTGTAGTATAGTTTGAAGTCAGGGAGCCTGATTTCTCCAGCTCCATTCTTCTTTCTCATGATTGCTTTGGCTATTTGGGGTCTTTTGTGTTTCCATACGAATTGTAAAAGTTTTTTGTTCTAATTCTAGGAAGAATGCCATTGCTAGTTTGATAGGGATTGCATTGAATCTGTAGATTACTTTGGATAGTATAGTCATTTTCACAAGATTCATTCTTCCAATCCAAGAACATGGTATATTTCTCCATCTGTTTATGTCATCTTTGATTTCTTTCATCAGTGTCTTATAGTTTTCTGCATACAGGTCTTTTGTCTCCCTAAGTAGATTTATTCCTAGGTAATTTATTCTTTTTGTTGCAATGGTAAATGGGATTATTTCCTTAATTTCTCTCTCTGATTTTTCATCATAAATGTATAGGAATGCCAGGGATTTCTGTGACTTAATTTTTTATCCTGCAAATTTACCAAATTCATTGATTAGTTCTAGTAGTTTTCTTGTGGCATCTCTAGGATTTTCTATGTATAGTATCATGTCATCTGCACAGTGACAGTTTTACTTTTTCTTTTCCAACTTGTATTCCTTTTATTTCTTTTTCTTTTCTGATTGCCGTGGATAGGACTTCCAAGACTATGTTGAATAAGAGTGGCAAGAGTAGATAACCTTGTCTTGTTCCTGATCTTAGAGGAAATGCTTTCAGTTTTTCACCATTGAGTATGATGTTTGCTGGGGTTTTTCATATATGGCCTTTATAATGTTGAGGTAGTTTCCCTCTATAGCCATTTTCTGGAGAGTTATTACCATTAATGGGTGTTGAATTTTATCAAAAGATTTTCCTGCATCTATTGAGATGATAATATGATTTTTATTCCTCAATTTGTTTATATGGTGTATCCCATTGATTTATTTGCATTTATTGAGGAATCCTTGCATCCCTGGGGTAAATCCCACTGGATCATGGTGTATGATCCTTTTAATGTGTTGTTGGATTCTGTTTGCTAGTATTTTGTTGAGGATTTTTGCATCTATGTTCATCAGTGATATTGGTCTCTATTTTTGTGTGTGTGTGTGATATATTTTCTTGGTTTCGGTATCAGTGTGATGGTGGCTTCATAGAATGAATATGGGAATGTTTCTCCCTCTGCAATTTTTTTGGAAGAGTTTGAGAAGGATTGGTGTAGGCTCTTCTCTAAACATTTGATAGAATTCACCTGTGAAGCCATCTAGTCCTGGACTTTTGTTTGTTGGAAAATTTTTAATTACAGTTTCAATTTCATTACTTGTTATAGGTCTGTTTATATTTTCTAATTCTTCCTGGTTCAATCTCAGAAAATTGTATCTTTCCAAGGTTTTGTCCATTTCTTCATGGTTGTCCATTTTATTGACATATAGTTGTTTGTAGTAGTCCCTTATAATCCTTTGTATTTCTGCAGTGTCATTTGTGATTTCTCCTTTTTATTTCTAATTTTATTGACTTGCGTCCTCTCCCTTTTTTTCTTGATGAGTCTGGCTAAGGGTTTATCATTTTTGTATATCTTCTCAAAGGACCAGCTTTTAGTTTTATTGATGTTTTCTATTGTTTTCTTTGTTTCTATTTCATTTATTTTTGCTCTGAATTTTATGATTTCTTTCCTTCTAGTGACTTTGGATTTTCTTTGTTCTTCTTTCTCTAGTTGCTTTAGATATAGGGTTAGATTATTTATTTGAGATTTTTCTTGTTTCTTGAGGTGAGATTTAATTGCTATAAACATCCCTCTAGAACTGCTTTTGCTGCATCCTGTAGGATTTGGGTCATCGTGTTTTCATTGTCATTTGTTTCTATGTAGTTTTTATTTCTTCTCTGATTTACTCATTGATCTCTTGGTTATTTACTGGTGCACTCTTTAACCTCCATGTATTTGTGTTTTTACAGTCTTTTTCCTGTATTTTATTTCCAATCTCATAGAGCTGTGGTCAGAAAAGATGCCTGGTATAATTTCAATTTTCTTAAATTTTCCAAGGCTTGATTTCTGACCTAAGATGTGATCTGTCCTGGAGAATGTTCTGTGTGCACTTGAGAAGAAAGTGTATTTGCCACTTTTGGGTGGAATGTTCTGTAAATATCAATTAAATCTATCTGGTCTATTGTGTCATATAAAGCTTGTGTATCCTTATTTGTTTTCTGTTTGTATGATCTGTCCATTGGTGTAGGTGGAGTGTTGAAGTCCCCTACTATTATTGTGTTACTGTAAATTTCCACTTTCATGTTAGTTAATATTTGCCTTATGTATTGAGGTGCTCCTATGTTGGGTGCATAAACATTTATAATTGTTATTTCTTCTTATTGGATTGATCCCTTGATCATTATGTAGTGTCCTTCCTTATCTCTTGTAACATTCTTTATTTTAAAGTCTATTTTATCTGATATGACTATTACTACTCCAGCTTTCTTTTGATTTCCATTTCCATGGAATATCTTTTTTCCATTCCTTAGCGTTCAGTGTGTTTGTGTCCCTAGGTCTGAAGTGGTTCTCTTGTAGACAGCATATATATGGGTCTTGTATCCATTCAGCAAGACTGTGTCTTTTGTTTGGGGCACATAATCCACTTACATTCAAGGTTATTATCAATATGTATGTTCCTATTACCATATTCTTAATTGTTTTGGGTTTGTTTTTGTTTGTCTTTTTCTTCTCTTTTGTCTCCCACCTGGAGAAGATTCTTTAACATTTGTTGTAAAGCTGGTTTTGTGGTGCTGAATTCTCTTAGCTTTTGCTTGTTTGAAGGTTTTTGATTTCTCTGTCAAATCTGAATGAGTAGAGAAATCTTTGTTGTAGGTTTTTCTCTTTCATCACTTTAATATTATCCTGTCCCTTCCTTCTGGCCTGCAGAGTTTCTGCTGAAAAATCAGCTGATAACCTTAGGGGGATTCCTTTGTATGTCATTTTTTTGATTTTCCCTTGCTGCTTTAAATATTTTTTCTTTGAATTTAATTTTTGTTAGTTTGATTAATATGTGTCTTGGTGTATTTCTCCTAGCTTTTATCCTGTATGGGACTCTCTGTGCTTCCTGGACTTGGGTGACTATTTCCTTTCCCATGTAAGGGAAATTTTCCACTCTTATATCTTCAAATATTTCCTCAGACCGTTTCTTTTTATCTTCTTCTTCTGGCACCCCTATAATTTGAGTATTGGTGTGTTTAGTGTTGTCCCAGAATTCTCTGAGATTGTCTTCAATTATTTTCATTTTTTTTCTTTATTCTGCTCCTCAGAAGTTATTTCCACCATTTTGTTTTCCATCTCCCTTATTTCTTCTGCCTCTGTTATTCTGTTATTAATTCCTTCTAGTGTATTTTTCATTTCAGTTGTGTTGTTCATCTCTGTTTGTTCTTTAGTTCTTCTAGATCTTTGTTAAACATTTCTTGTATTTTCTCAGTCTGTGCCTCCATTCTATTTCCAAGATTCTGCAACATTTTTACTATTATTACTCTGAATTCTTTTCTTTTAAAATTTTATTTATTGTTTTATACAGCAAGTTCGTATTAGTTATCCATTTTATACATATTAGTGTATATATGTCAATCCCAACCTCCCAAGCATCATACCATCACTACCCTGCCACTTTGCCCCCTTGGTGACCATACGTTTGTTCTCTATATCTCTGTCTCAATTTCTGCCCTGCAAACTGGTTCATCTGTACCATTTTTCTAGGTTCCACACATATTCGTTAATATACAATACTTGTTTTTCTTTCTTACTTATGTCACATTGTATGACAGTCTCCAGATCCATGTACGTCTCTACAAATGACCCAATTTCGTTCTTCTTATGGCTGAGTAATATTCCATTGAATATGTGTACCACATCTTCTTTATCCATTCATCTGTCGATGGGCTTATAGGTTGCTTCCATGACCTGGCTAGTGTAATAGTGCTGCAATGAACACTGGGGTGCATGTGACTTTTTGAATTATGGTTTTCTCTGGGTATATGCCCAGTAGTGGAATTGCTGGGTCATATGGTAATTCTATTTTTAGTTTTTTAAGGAATCTCCATACTGTTCTCCATAATGGCTGCATCAATTTGCTTTCCCACCAACAGTGCAAGAGGATACCCATTTCTTCACACCCACTCCAGCATTTGTTGTTTGTAGATTTTCTGATGATGCCCATTCTAACTGGTGTGAGGTGATACCTCATTGTAGTTTTGATTTGGAGTTCTCTAATAATTAGGGATATTGAGCAGCTTCATGTGCTTCTTGGCCATTTGTATGTCTTCATTGGAGAAATGTCTATTTAGGTGTTCTGCCGATTTTTGGATTGGGTTTTTCTCTTTTTTAATATTGAGCTACATAAGCTGTTTATATATTTTGGAGATTAATCATTTATCTGTTGATTCATTAGCAAATATTTTCTACCATCTTAAAAGTTGGCTTTTCATCTTGTTTGTAGTTTCCTTTTCTTTGTAAAAGCTTTTAAGTTTCATTAGATCCCATTTGTTTATTTTTGTTTTTATTTCCTTTACTCTAGGAGGTGGATCAAAAAAATTCTTTCTGTGACTTATGTCAAAGAGTGTTCTTCCTATGTTTTCCTCTACGAGTTTTATAGGGTCTGGTTTTACATTTAGGTCTCTAATCCATTTTGAGTTTATTTTTGTGTATGGTATTAAGGAGTGTTCTAATATCATTCTTTTACATGCAGCTGTCCACTATTTCCAGCACCACTTATTGAACAGACTGCCTTTTCTCCATTGTATATCCTTTCCTCCTTTGTCATAGATTAGTTGATCACAGGTGTGTGTGTTTATCTCTGGGCTTTCTATCCTGTTCCATTGATCTATATTTCTGTTTTTGTGCCAGTACCATATTGTCTTGATTACTGTAGCTTTGTAATATAGTCTGAAGTCAAGGAGTCTGATTCCTCCAGCTCTATTTTCTTTCCCTCAAGACTGCTTTGGATATTTGGTGTCTTTTGTGTCTACATACAAATTTTAAGATTTTTTTGTTCTAGTTTTGTAAAAACTGCCATTGGTAACTTGATAGGGATTGCATTGAAACTCTGCTTTGGGTAGTATAGTTATTTTCAAAATATTGTTTCTTCCAATCCAAGAACATGGTATATCTCTACATCTGTTTGTGTCTTCTTTAATTTCTGTCATCAGTGTCTTATAGTTTTCTGCATACAGGTCTTTGTCTCCCTAGGTAGGTTTATTCCTAGGTATTTTATTCTTTTTGTTGTAATGATAAATGGGATTGTTTCCTTAATTTCTCTTTCAGATTTTTCATCATTAGTGTATAGGAATGCAAGAGATTTCTGTGCACTAATCTTGTATCCTGCAACTTTACCAAATCCATTGATTAGCTCTAGTAGTTTTCTGGTGGCATCTATAGATTTTCTATGTATAGTATCATGTCATCTGCAACCAGTGACAGTTTTACTTCTTCTTTTCCAATTTGTATCCCTTTCATTTCTTTTTCTTCCCTGATTGCCATGGCTAGGACTTCCAAAACTATGTTTAATAATAGTGGAGAGAGTGGACATCCTTTTCTTGGTCCTGATCTTAGAAGAAATGCTTTCAGTTTTTCACCATTGAGAGTGATGTTTGCTGTGGGTTTGTTGTATATGACCTTTGTTATGTTGAAGTAGGTGCCCTCTATGTCCCATTTCTGGAGAGCTTTTATCATAAAAAGCTCTTATCAAAAGCTTTTATCAAAAAAAAAACACCCATATCATGGGTGTTGAATTTTGTCAAAATCTTTTTCTGTTTCTACTGAGATGTTCATATGTTTTTATTCTTCAATTTGTCAATATGATGTATCACATTGATTGATTTGCATATATTGAAGAATCCTTGCATCCCTGGGATAAATTCCACTGGACCATTGTGTATGATCCTGTTAATGTGTTGTTGGATTCTGTTTGCTAGTATTTTGTTGAGGGTTTTTGCATCTATATTCATTAGTGATATTGGTCTATAATGTTCTTTTTTTGTTTTATCTTTGTCTGGTTTTGGTGTCAGGGTGATGGTGGCATCTTAGAATGAGTTTGGGATTGTTTCTTCCTCTGAAATTTTTTGGAAGAATTTGAGAGGCATGGGTGTTAGCTCTTCTCTAAATGTTTGATAGAATTCGCCTGTGAAGCCATCTGGTCCTGGACTTTTGTTTCTTCAAAGATTTTAAATCACTGTTTCAATTTTATTATTTGTGATTTGTCTGTTCATATTTTCTATGTCTTCCTGGTTCAATCTTGGAAGGTTATACCTTTCTAAGAATTTGTGCATTTCTTCCAGCTTGTCCATTTTATTGGCATAGAGTTGCTTGTCTGTTAGGATGCTTTGTATTTCTGCAATGTCTGTTGTAACTTCCCCCTTTTCATTTCTAAATTTATTGATTTGAGTCCTCTCCCTCTTTTTCTTGATGAGTCTGGATAATGGTTTATCAATTTTGTTTATCTTCTCAAAGAACCAGCTTTTAGTTTTATTGATCTTTGCTATTGTTTTCTTTGTTTCTATTTCATTTATTTCTGCTCTGATCTTTTTGATTTCTTTCTTTCTACTAACTATGTTTTTTGTTTGCTCTTCTTTAGTTACTTTAGGTGTAAAGTTAGACTGTTTATCTTGTGATTTTTCTTGTTTCTTGAGGTAGGCTTGTATTGTTATAAAATTCCCTCTTAAATATGCTTCTGCTGCATCCCATAGGTTTTGAATCATCGTGTTTTTGTTGTAATTTTTCTCTAGGTTTTTTTTTGATTTCTTCAGTGATCTCTTGGTTATTTAATAATGTATTGTCTAACCTGCATGTGTTTGTGTTTTTTACATCTTTTTCCCTGTAATTGATTTCTAATCTCATAGTGTTGTGGTCAGAAAAGAAGCTTGATATGACTTCAATTTTCTTCAATTTACTGAGGCTCGTTTTGTGGCCCAAGATGTGATCTATCCTGGAGATTATTCCATGTACACTTCAGAAGGAAGTGTATTCTGCTGTTTTTGGATGTAATGTCCTATAAATATCAATTAAATCTATCTGGTTTATTGTTTCATTTAAAGCTTATGTTTCCTTATTAATTTTCTTTTTGGATGATCTCTCCTTTGGTGTAACTGAGGTGTTAAAGTCCCCCATTATTATTGTGTTACTGTCAATTTCCTTTTAGAGCTGTTAGCAGTTGCCTTATGTATTGTTCTGCTCCTATTTGGGGTGCATATATATTTATAATTGTTTTATCTTCTTGGATTGATCCCTTGATCATTATGTAGTGTCCTTCCTTGTTCTTGTAACATTCTTTATTTTAAAGTCTATTTTATCTGATATGACCATTGTTACTCCAGCTTTCTTTTGATTTCCATTTGCATGGAATATTTTTTTCCAGCCCCTCCCTTTCAGTCTGTATGTGTCCCTAGGTCTGAAGTAGGTCTCTTGTAGACAACATATATATGGGTCTTGTTTTGTATCCATTCAGCAAGCTTGTGTGTTTTGGTCGGAGCATTTAATCCATTCACGTTTCAGGTAATTATCGATATGTATGTTCCTATGACCATTTTCTTAATCGTTATGGGTTTGTTTTTGTAGGTTCTTTTCTTCCTTTGTGTTTCCCACTTAGAGAATTCCTTTAGCATTTCTTGTAGAACTGGTTTGGTTGTGCTGCATTCTCTTAGCTTTTGCTGGTCTGTAAAGCTTTTGATTTCTCTGTTGAATCTGAATGAAATCCTTGCTCGGTTGGGTAAACTTGGTTGTAGTTTCTTGCTTTTCATCACTTTAAATATGTCATGCATTCCCTTCTGGTTTGTAGAATTTCTGCGGAGAAATCACATGTTAACCTTATGAGAGTTCTCTTGTATGTTATTTGTTGTTTTTCCCTTCTTGTTTTCAAGAATTTTTCTTTATCTTAATTTTTGTCAATTTGATTACTATGTATCTTGGCATGTTTCTCCTTGGGTTTATCTTGCCTGGGACTCTGCATTTCCTGGACTTGGGTGGCTAGTTCCTTTCCATGTTAGGGAAATTTTTGACTATAATCTCTTTAAATATTTTCTTGGGTCCTTTCTGTCTCTCTTCTCCTTCTGGGACAACTATAATGTGAATGTTGTTGTGTTTAATGTTTTCCAAGAGGTCTCTTAGGCTGTCATCATTTCTTTTCATTCTTTTTTCTTTATTATTTTCCGTGGCAGTGAATTCCACTATTCTGTCTTCCAGGTCACTTATCTGTTCTTCTGCCTCAGTTATTCTGCTATTGATTCATTCTAGCATATTTTTCATTTCAATTATTATATTGTTCATCTCTGTTTGTTTGTTCTTGAATTCTTCTAGGTGTTTGTTCTTGAATTCTTCTAGGTCTTTGTTAAATATTTCTTGCATTGTTTCGATCTTTGCCTTCCTTCTTTTTCCGAGGTCCTGGATGATCTTCACTATCATTATTCTGAATTGTTTTTCTGGGAGGTTTCCAATCTCCACTTAATTTAGTTGTTTTTCTAGGGCCTTATCTTGTTTCTTCATCTGGTACATACCCCTCTGCCTTTTCATGTTGTCTATCTTTCTGTGAATGTGCTTTTTGTTCCATAGGCTGCAGGATTGTAGTTCTTCTTGCTTCTGCTGCCTGCCCTCTCTGAATTCTTTTTCAGGTAGATTACCTTTTTCCTCTTCATTTATTTGGTGTTGTAGGTTTTTAAATTGCTCCTTTATTTGTGACATTTTTTCGCCATCTCTTTTTTTTTTTTTTTTTTTTTTTTTTTTTTAATGAGTGGTATTGTGTTCCTGTCTTACTGGTTGTTTGGCCTGAGGCTTCCATCAATGGAGTTTGTAGGCTGTTGAGTGGAGCTGAGTCTTGATGCTGAGATGAGGATCTTCAGGAGAACTCACTCCAATGAATATTCACTGGATTCTGAAGTTCTCTGTTTGTCTAGTGGTTTGGGCTTGGAGTTCCCACTGCAGGAGATTTGGCCTGGCCCCCGGCTCATGAACCAAGATCTTGAAAGCCATGAGAGACAGCAAAACAAACAAATAAACAAACAATAATAAATTAAAAAAATAAAATTAGCTAGGAAACTAACAGATATGTTAGAAAGAATATAAAAATGAAAATATAGATGAAACAACAACTGGAAGGAGAAACAGAACCACAGTCATAAAAAAGAGGAGAAAAAAATAAAGGTGAAAAAGGTCTTAGTTGTGGAGGATAGGGCCTAAACAGGGGCAGGGTTTCGGTGGTGAGTGGGGCCTATGATTAGGACGCATGGGCCTGGAAAAAGCCCTGGGTGGTGTAGAGGTTGGGGCTTAGGCTCAATGAAACCAAAGGGGCACAGACCTGTCTCCTGCTTCTGTTCTCAGAAGTCAGGGTACCTGGTCTCATCACTTAGCAGGTTTTCTGGGCTCAAGTGAGCAGGGCAAACATAGTCTGGTCCTCTCCTGCTCCTCCAGTCCTGGAGGTCCCCTCCTGCCTGCCTCTACTGCTATCCCTCGGCCTCCCTCTTATGCTCCCAGGACCAAAGTGGCCCGGAGGGACCCTTGGAGGGCATAGGAACCTGCTTGAGATCTGGGCTGACTTCCCTGGGCTGATTGGGTAGGAGAAACGCTTGGAATCCTCCACCCTAATCTGAGCTCCCGAGGGTACCTCCAGACATGGGAAAACCCCCCCTGTCTCAGCCATGCCTCAGAGGTGCCAGTCCTGTCTGGCATCCACTCCTCCCCCACACTCAGTCTCCCCAAATCCTACCTGTTTACTTTGGTGTTCCTTCCATCTCCTTGGGCATCGAGGTCCCCCACCACCATCTGGCAGGCAACCTAGTTGTGGGGACATGCAAACTCTGCATCTTCCCACACAGCCATCTTGACTTCACCCTTATTTAATCAGCTCTGACCAGCCACTTCTAAGTAATTAAGTTTGACTTTATGGAGTCAATGTTTATGGATCTCTCTTGGGAAAAGTGGCTTGGTACCTGGTTTTTAGAGTTCTCATCCTTAAAAGTGAGTATGGAAGGTCACTTTCAGGCAGGTCCAGGAAGCCTAGAATATTATGGTACATGGCAAAGTGATGCATTTACTCAATTCATAGGTACTGTAAGTGAAATCTGGTAGAGGGTTTCTTGGCTTGGCTTTCTAGCCATAAAAGTGTTTTAAAAATCAAGTCTGACTCACTGACATAGAAAACAAACTTATGGTTACCAAAGAGGAAAATGGGGGGAAGGATAATTTAGAAGTTTGGGATTAACAGGTGCACACTACTATATATAAAATAGATAGACAACAAGACTTACTGCATAGCACAGGGAATTATATTCAATATCTTGTAATATCCTGTAATGGAAAAGAAGCTGAGAAAAGAATACATATATATACATGTATTTATATAATACATACATATATGTATATATATATATATATATATATATATATATATACACACACATACAAAACTGAATCACTTTACTGTACACCTGAAACAACTAACACAACATTGTAAATCAACTGTACTTCAATAAAAACTAAAAATAAATCCAGTCTGAGATCCTTCACAAAAATTTCTAAAAAAGCAAATGTAAAAATGTCCATGTGGTATAGTAACATTTTCGATGTACCTATGTCAATAGTCAATAATCAGGCCAAATCTAATGAGATCAGTCTTATTTTGTAATCAAGAGAATTATTTGAGATTTTTTTATCAAAAGATAAGAGACTGTAGAAAAAAGATTATACTATAATGGAAAAATATACATTGCCTATATCACACTGTTCTGAATGGTCTGATTCTAGCCCTGTTCATTATATTATTGGGTCCCAGGACATGCTGCCCCAAAATATGTCTCAATGGCATATTGATTATTTTGAATTAAAGGTACTTAAGAAATGGCTGATGCAAGAAGAACACTTAGACCCTCCCCACGTCTCCCTGAAAACAGGAAACAATTCTCCCACGTGAAAGGTACACTCCCTGTACTGGGAGGTAGAAAGACATCCTTATCATAGGGAATTCTGGAATGAAAAACCTGTATAAAGAAATCATGTTACTTCTTTACTAATTTACTACCCAAGCCCAAACTTTCCTTAAATTTCTTATTAATTAAGCACCCAAACCTAAATTCCTTTGTCCTGTCAATTCCTCTCAAATGTATTGCTTCTTTGTCAAAAAAGCATAAAAACTGCCTTCTCTGGCCACGCCTTAGGGTACTTCTATGAATCATTCCTGCTAAGCATTGGCTAGATAATACTTGCTTAATATCTGTTCTGCAAGATGCTCTACTGGGTGCCAGGAAGATGGAAATAAAAATGAATTTCAAGGAGTTTACAGTCAAACTATGTAAAAGGACATACACCTTGGAATATTATTAGATGTCAAATGAAAATAGGTGACATCACTGGATGTTTAATGTTTACTATGAGCCCAGTGTTATTTGGTGTGAGTTATAAGTATTACAATTTTCACCACAACTTTAAAAGGCAGGTATATTATTGTTCCATTTTACAGATGGAGAAACTGAGGCATAGTGTCTGTCTGTAACCTGTCTAAAGTAACATAGCTAGTGAACAGGCTTGCTAGGGTGTGAATCCAGGAGGTCTGATTGAGAAGCATATGTTTTTAGCCACTTTACACATGGGAGAGACCATGTCTGCCTGCTTAGGAGCCAGGAGTATTATGTCCCAATGAACTGGGTCTCCCTAAATGGCTTCAAAAAGGAAGAATTTATACTGGAATTTTAAGGATGGATAAAATATGTAGGAATACACAGTAGGAGGGACAAGGACATTGAGCAACTTGAGGGACAAATTGTTGGGATACAGGAGTTCATTATTTTGAAATCTGACCATCCATCCTCTGCTATCCTTATTCTTCATCTCCATCTCACTTCATTTCTGAGTTTACGTCTACTCACAGCTGCAGAATGAAGCTCTGCGTCATGAGGGATGATTTAAGCCTCTGTAGGCTGGGTATGAGAGATGAGTATGAGAGCTTATACCCTCTTCCTGCCATCCTGGGGGAAGGGATTGAGTCCAGAGGAACTATGATATGAAAAACCATGGAATCTACAGCTTTCATTTCTACCTTATACAATTTCAGTAATACATGAGTTACCTAAAACTGTTAATTTCATATTTTTAAAATGCAAAATAAGAAAAGGTCTCACAAAGAATTATGCTTATATACTTTATAAACTCCAGAAGCAGAGAGAGGTGAGGTGACTCATGTGCTAGACTGTGTTTCTATGTTAAAAGCTAACCTCCCGGGCTTCCCTGGTGGCGCAGTCATTGAGGGTCCACCTGCCGATGCAGGGGACGCGGATTCGTGACCCGGTCCGGGAGGATCCCACATGCTGCAGAGCGGCTGGGCCCGTGGGCCATGATTGCTGGGCCTGCGCGTCTGGAGTCTGTGCTCCACAATGAGAGGGGCCACAGTGGTGGGAGGCCCGTGTACCACAAAAAAAAAAAAAAAATCTAACCTTCCTTACTTCAACCTCTTTATGGAGAGTGTGGCCTAATCGCCCAGTAAGAATTCTAGAATCCACTTCATTTCCAATACACCTGGTGAAAAATAATCACAGAACCACAAAATTTTAGACCAGGAAGAAATGACAAGAATGATGTTATTTATTATATTAATGAGGAAAATGACTTCTCCAAATCACAGCTGTGGCTCGTGACAGGCGCATGATTGGAAAAATTTCCTCTGAAAATATATTTCTTAATGTATGTAAAGCTTATATGTCACCTAATCATGCATGCCTTGCATGGTGACCCTGATGTCCACTTCAAATTGACATTATTTTTGATAACACAGTTTTCAGTAATCCTGTAAACTTCTAGAAAGACTCTACCCATCTGTTTTCATACCCCATAGCATCTAGCTGAGTGTCTTGCACCATCACTGCATTTGAAGAACAGACTGTGATGGGAAGCAGGAGGTGGGGGTTTAGTGGGGAGAGGAAGAGAAACCCGAATTACTTGCTTTTGGATAAAGATGTGAGAATCAGCAGATTCTTAATCTTGTGGCGTTCAATGGCTACTCCAAACCTAAAGATTTCTGTGTGGAGGAGATAGAATTTTAAAATTTACTTTAATCCCGACATCAAAAGGAAATCTGTGGAATGAAGCCTCCTTATTAAATGAAACTCACAATAAAAATAAATAAATAAAAGTTGGCATGAATACCCTTGCTAACAGAAGCTGCTGAATCTCCCACACCTCTTAGAGAGATTAATCCCTTCCTACAGGCCAAAATCTAATTATAAACCATTCTAATTAGTTAGGAAATAGAACGGCTGTTCCTTATTGAGGAAAAAGTCTAGGAAGAGATGCTACTACTGCATGAGAACATCAGAACAAGGCAAGGAATTTAGGTGTTAATGCAAATCCGTTGTCCTGTACCGTAAAGCTTATTTGCTTGCATCAGTTGGCTATTGCCTATATATTTTTATGGGGCATCTGCAGTTTACTTTGCTGTTTTAAGTTCACTATAGTTGCAGTTTCATTGTAGCAAGCCTTTAAACCTAAAATAAGCATTATGTAAAATATTATTTTGACATGTTATTTTGTCTTTACATTAAATGGATCTTCAGGACTTTCAAGTGCTCTAGGGCAAAAAGAAGAAAAATCTTCTAGGGAAAAGCCTTAATATTCCAGATATAATGAGTTTGTTTTACATTATCTTGCTTATTTTTTCCCCTGGACGATTTTCACTTGGACTCCTTTCATATCCCAGTTAGCAAAGGAATTGACCAGAACTAAGAACAGCCCTAGAGCAATAGCTAAAATTCTGCTGTGCTTGTCAGATACTGTCTGACCACTGATTACTGCCCAATGGGAATTTGTTTCCTTTATAAACTTTTTGGTGCGTTCTCATCACTGTTCAAACAGCCTTTCTCTCTCTCATGAGAAACTTCTGGATGGTATTGAGGAAAGTGTGAGCTTCTTAATTTTCTTTTTATTATTTTAAATCTTGGGTTTGTATGCTATTTTAAAGAGTGAGATGAAAATAGGCCTCTTCATAATACAGAAATCAGGAAAACATCGCAATAATTGATGATACTAATATGATCTACCTGGAAACTTGCCTCAGGAAAATCAGCATGAATCAGGCTGTAGAAGTACAAAAGGAATCTGTACTTTTCCTTACCTTTCACCTATGGAAAATATGCAAATTCATTAATTCTGTGCTATGGGGAAAGCTTGGGATTAAGTAGATTGTATTAGTCAGAGTCTTATTAGGAAACAGAATTTACAGGCAATGAAGGGAAATTTTATAGAGGTATAGGCAGGTTTAGGGGAACAGAAAGAAGCTAGGAAGGCTCCACTTAGAGAACTGCAACAATCTCTTGCAACAATTGCACACGGAGACTGGCAGCCCTTCCTTAGGGCCAAAGGACTTCAGGGAGGCAATAGTGCTAGTGGTGCCCATTAGGAGCTGGAAATATGGAAGAAGGGATACAGTATAGGAGCACATGGTGGGGCAGAAGGGTATAGAGAAGTGTGTGTGTGTGTGTGTGTGTGTGTGTGTGTGTGTGTGTGTGTGTGTGTGTGTTGAGAGGTGGGGGTGAGTGCAAATGGAGAAAAACCAACACACAAGAAATGGGTCCATGTCTAGCAGGAATTCCCTAGATAGATTTCCTTTTGTCTATATAAAAAGGAAACTCAGAAATTATGAATTTCTATTTTATGCTTTAAATATTTCAAACTTTTTAAAAAAATATTTGCATCCTGGCCTTGATGATTCTCCGGTTTCTGCCGTTGCAAGCTTAGTGTCTGAAAGGGGGTGTCTCTTTAAATTTTGCAACATACATGCCTCACTCTCTTTATCTTCATTTATGTCCTGTGGGATGAAATAGTTTATAGGTAAGTTCAGGCGGGAGTAGATCTAATAGTGAGATTACAGGTGCAAACTCAGGATCCCAGTCACATAAGCCTGGGATGTGGAACTCTATTCAAAAATGCAAACATAAGGATCTAAACAGAAATAATTACTTTAACTGCCCCAGTATTCCTGATGCTGATATTGTAGTCATGTGAACTTCCTATATCCTTCTCCCTGGCACTAAACATTTCAGGCACTTGCATGGCTTGGCCTTGAAACTCTTCTTTTTCTGCTTAATCTTCTCCGAACATTCTGCATCCCAGTTTCCATCCTGAGACTCCTAGTCCTCTTTAGAGGGTCAGCTTGAAAGTTCATCTGCATCTGTGATTCCTTTCTCAAAGAGAATCCTTAGCTGAAACAGAAATTCCTTTAAGACTCGGAAGATGCTATAATGAGTACCTATTATGCTAGATATAAAGTCAAATAACAAATAATCTGAATTGTGGCCTGGAATGCTGGTCATAATTTATGTTGTAACTTTATAGTTCTCCTTCTGAAGACATAGTAGGACTGCACTTCCTTGCCCCTTTGAAATTGTGTATAGACATATTACTTTCTCTGGCCAATGAAATATGATGGTAGGATATATGTGGCGTATTGAAGTGGAAGACTTTAGAACTAGCACATGGTTCCCCACATTTCCTTTGCGCTTCCAAAGTGTTCCAGATGTTGTTGGAGCTCCATAGACCTGCCTGGTTTTTTTTTGTTTTTTTTGCCTGAGTGGCATGCAGGATCTTAGTTCCCTAACCAGGGATGGGACCTGTGCCCCCTGCAGTGGAAGCACAGAGTCCTAACCACTGGACCACCAGGGAAGTCCTTGATATGCCTTTTTGAATGAGTAGAATGTGGAGTGAAGCCTCCCATTGACCCGAGATGGACATTTAGGCAAGTGAGACAGAACATTTTGTTTTAAGCCACTGAAATTACCCAATTATGATTAATACAGAAATTTTAAGAAATACCACTGTTATGGTCTTAATGTTTGGATCCCTACAAAAGCCATATGTTAAAATTTTAACCCCAATGTGATGGCTTTAGGAGATGGGGCCTTTGGGAGTTAATGAGGTCATGAGGGTGAAACCTTCATGAATGGATTTATTTCCCTTATAAGAATAGATATGAGAGCTTGCTTCCACTCTTTCTGTTTTCAGCCATCTACAAACCAGGAAGCTGGTTCTCACCACAACTCAACCATGCTGGCACCATGATCACAGACTCATAGTCTCCATAGATGTAAGAAATACATGTGTTGTGATAACCACCCAGTCTATGGTAATTTGTCCTAGCAACCCAAACTGACTAAGACTGCCAATATTGACTTTGATGGCATACTTTAAACCCCACTGGCTGAAAACAAAGAAAGAAAGAAACAAAAAACCTTTATCAAACAACGTCACCTAAAAGAGTGAACAAAAACAGCATAGTGGACCCTTAATAGGGACATCCTTCAAAGGTTGTTAGTAAAAATCAAATACTTCAGCATGAACAAAGACATGGCTGTGCTTTAGTGTATATGTGGTGAAAGAGGGGAGTGGAGGCCATGAAGGCATCTATTTGCCTGTAAGAGAAATTTTGAGATGGAGAACTGTTCTGGCAATATAAATGCATAAATAAAGCTCTTCCATAATATCAAGTGAGCAGAGTTCATAAAATCCTAGCATCAAAGGATAGAGGAAGATCTTCAAAGGTCACTTGGTTCATTCACCTCCTTTCAAGTAGGAGCACATCAAAACCATCCCAGAGAAATGAGAAGCTACTCTATTTTTAAAGCTTTCTCTAGAAAAAGATTTTCTCTGACAGAACTGTTTTTCAGTTAGTGTTAAAATCTCTACTCTGAATGATATGCCTCACTCACAATCAGGACACTTAATATAACACTCAACATCTGTAGTTTCCCAGGGCAGCCATAACAAATTACCCCAAACTGGATAGCTTTAAACATAGAAATTTATTTTCTCACAGTTCTGGAGGCTAGAAGTCTGAAATCAAGATGTCAGCAGGTCCATGCCCCCTCTGAAGGCTCTAGCAAAAATTCTTTCTTGCCTTTTCCTCGCTTCTGGTGGCTCTCAGGTCCTTGGCTTTCTTGTCGTGTAGCTGTATCACTCCAGTTTCTGCCTCCATATTCACATGGCTTTCTTCCTTGTGTGTATCTGTGTGTCTTCATCTCTCCTTATATAACACCAGTCATTGGATTTCGGGCCCATCCTAAGACAGTATGAGCTCATCCTAACTTAACTCATTACAACTGCAAAGACTCGATTTACAAATAAGGTTATATTCTGAGGTTCTGAGTAGATACAGATTTTTTGAGGGTACTATTCAACACACCACAGCATCCTCTGTGCTACTTGTTCAGAGTCTGAGCACATCAGTGATTTTTTTTTTAATTGCACCCATAACTGATCTTTCTTGCACTCAATGTGAATTTTATAGTGTTGTTAATGGAGATGATTTTCATTTAATTATTTTTCTTGATGGTTTAAATTAATGCAAAATCATTTTCAAATGTCAGCATGAACATGGCCATTGCAGTGATGTTTGGTAGGAGGAGAGAAATAAGCCTAAGACCCAGAAATTGAACTTGAGAAAGTAATAATATAGTCCCATTAGTTGATTAAATGGATGAAATGAGCACACTTGATACACACAATAAATCAAGATGTATCAATATTATGACATAATGCATAGTGTGGGGTTCTTTTGGCCAAAAGTGATGCAAAAGTTGTGGAGAGAGGAAAAGTAGGAAATGCTGAAGTAATTAGGAAGATTTTAGGTAGGAAGGGGGAGACATAAGAGTAGATAGGATTTTATGAAAGGACACATATTATATTCCGTTGAGGGAACTACATGATAATGCAGTAGAATTGGCAAAGTCGTAGCAGTCAATGGAATTGATGGGCCATAGAGGCCTGGCCATAGAACATTTGTGATGACAATAGCTGGGCTTTGGTTTATAAAGATAAATCAGGGCCTGCATGTGGAAGACTTTCAATGTCAAGTTAACTTCAAGCATTATCCTATAGGTAATGAAGAGGCCCTGGAAGTATTTGAACCCTTAAAAGGACATGATATAGATGATGGAGGAGACAATGAACTTGGTGATAAGACTAAAGTTTATGTTTTATGTATGGGAAACTAAAGATTGTTGCAATGGTCCAGGAGAGTTATAGGGGCTTCTTATTGAATAATGGGAAACAATAACATGGATGTTAGCACATGGAAATTATTTGATCCAGAGAAGATATGCCACTGAGGGATTTGTGTTGTTTTCTAGTTATGGTCTATGAGAAAACTCACTTTCCTTTCCCAGGTATTCCTTCATTCCTCAAGACAGAACATCAGTATCACTGCCAATGTGTGGAATCTGCTGCTTAGGCTGCTCTCCACTAAACCTGAGTTTCATTTAAGAAAATAAAGAAAAGTACATTCTCAGCCTTCTTTGTTGGAAAAAAAAATTCCTTATTCAGCAAAAGATAATGTAAGGTTGCCCTGTTAACTCAGCCTTGCAGAAAATATTTCTATCAGTTGGCATGAGCTTTGTTCCTTTCACCTCAGGCAGGTGGTAAAGGCATTTTGCAAAGGAGGATTCCAAATTAGGTTAAGCACCAAAATAGGGAAATGGTCTTTTTCACCCTGGTGGGGAGAGATTGGACTGCTGAAGTATATCCAAATTCACCTCTTAAAGCTGCCATGTTTCAGTGCAGCTCTTTGGAGAATAAAAATGGAGAGAAAGGTTGACTTTGATGCCTTTCAAACATTCTTTTCATTGGCCATGCCCTAAAGTTCTGGGACCTGGACACCTCTTTAAATGATCACCTGCCTTATTCCAGCCAGACTTTGCTTTCTCTTGGCTGTCTAATGCCACTTCCTTCTAAAAGTAATGGATGCTTTTCATCCCAGGGGCATGTGCACATGAACAAAGTCTTCTTGGAGGTAGAAACTTTCATAAGACACAAAAAGGTAACATTTAAGTGGTGAAATACCAGATCCCAGAGTGTGTATGTGATAGTATTAGCTATTTTCTTAACTTCATAATACATAATTTGATGAATTTACTTTTTTAGTCATTATCCAAAGTAAGTAGACTTATTCAAATTGTGTCATGTGACTGTAGTTCATTTTCACAAATGTATACTATTCCACTGTGTTATTATACTACAAATTGTATTCTCTTGTTGATGAGAATTTGTGTGTGTGTGTGTGTGTGTGTGTGTGTGTGTGTGTTTCCCTGGGTTTTTGCTTTTATAAATAGTGCTGCTATTAACATTCTGTTGTATATGTTCTGATGCATATGTGCAAGCATTTTCTCCTGGGTTATGTATGAAAGAGTCAGATTGCTGAGGTTATATTTTACATAAATGTTCAATTTTACATGATAATATCGATCCATTTTTCAAAGCGGTTGTAGTAGTTCTTACTCCCACCAGCACTGTTTAAAAGATCCTATTGATCTTTCAACATTTGGTAATACAGACATTAATTTTTGCCAGTCAAATGGCACTATATATCACCCTGCTTTGTGTTTTATTTGCATTACTCTTATTACCAAGGCATCTGAGTACCTCTTTCATGTATTTAATGATCGTATGTGTTTCCTCGCTGTACCTATATTTCAGTGAGTATGCCAAATTATCTTTAGGTCTAGTGCTCCTTCTTAGTGTATTGTCTGGGTTACAAAAGGTTGGAAACTCATTTTCATTTCTTTTGATTTTCCCAAACAGTGTCCACAGAAGTCTTGCCAGCAGTAGTTTACGCTATAAGATGAATGGCTTCTGTGACTTCCTGTGTCTCCCAATCAGAAAGCCTATAGGAAGAGCTAGAGTTTGTTCGATGCTCTGCTGGGCACAGCATGCCGTGTTACCTAATTCCTGTATTTTAGGGACTTGAAATTTTGAACAGTCACATTAATTTAAACTCTCACCATTTCACTTACTACTTGTCAGTATAATTTTTTCTTCCAGGTTTTGTTTTATTCTGCCCAAAGTGGAAATGTTGTAATTTTCATTTATAACCCTCAAAAACCTGAGACAATTATTAACACTTATTTTTAAATATATTAATAATACTTTTTATTTTTAATAATAAACAAAATGTGGAAAAGATTACTCTGACATATTAAAAGTGGTCATCTCCAGGCAAACGTTTCAACTGCTCATTTGACTTCTCAGATACAGCCTCTGTCTGACCACTTTCTGTATCACAGAGACTGAAGATGTATACCACATTCAAGATTCCTGAATTATACTTCAATTTGAGGCTTTGCAGAATCTAACTTCAAAGCTATTCAAAAGAAGAACTTTGTGGGTTACCCAACTTCAAAGTGTACTTGAGATTATTTAACATCATTAAACAGAGCAATCTAAGAGACATAGACACAGGCTAAAGTCAAAGCAATTTTAAAGACATCACACAGGATTGTCTTTGCTATTACTTTTCCTCTCAGATTACTAAGGCCTAGAACATGCTACAGGGTGTGTGTGTGTGAGGGGGGGCTAGGGGTTTAATGCACAGTTTGCCCTTATCATTTCCTTAGCTTTCTTTGCTCTTTCTTAAATGTTCCTTAATATATCTACCTCCAGTTCATTGACCAAGCATATGAATTTCTTTTCAAACAAATACAAGAGCCTATTTCCAGAAGTCATACTATGAGGCACAGCTGTCACAACATCTGACAGATATTCATAGTCAAGGATACGACCTAGCAGATCTGAATGCACTCTCTCATTTTTCTCATATTTTAACATTTATCTCTCCTTCATTCAGTAGCATTTGTCACCCTGCCTCTATCCATGGCAACCCTTCTTATTTCAACACTCTCACTCTTATCCACAAACTAAATTTACATTTCTTGCAGTTAATAAATTTTGCTTGTTGAGAAACATTACTTCAAGAAGACTGAAACCCAATGAACTCTCAAAGACAAGACTTTCAGAAGAAAGAGCCCTCCATTTCATTATAGCCTAGAAAAGACAAGAACAAATAAAAAAAAAAAAGGCTATACATCAATCTGGGAGGTTGCTCTGCTTAATCTTATCTATCTATCAAAGAGCATTGGTAGAGCATTGGAGGGGGTGTAGAGCAATGAGCCCTCTGAGTTGAGTCTAACTCTGCAAAACTGTATGGGGGTGTGAATTTATTGCATATGGAATATAAAACTGTTGGTTCAGTGTGATATTCAAATATATAGTATATATTTAATTGTGTCCCATTTCAGATGTTTTCTTCAGTTAGTTAAAATTATAGAAATTTATGGAAGCAAAAGACTTCCTAGATTATTTGTTCATGATCCTTACTTGCAAAGTAGGGTGACCATACAATTTATTATCAAAATATGGATACTTTTGAGAATGAAAACGGATACTATTAATAATTAGGCATTGACAGCAGGCATAAACAGGCACTATGACAAGCAATAAGGCACAAATAGTCACCCTAGTCTTAAGGTATAGGGGAGTTAAGTGGCTTAGTCACATGTCTTGTAAGTGCCACACAACACCAGAAGCCAGGCTCCTAGCATCTCATTAGGAATGCATTGGAATTGAGTGAGCTACAATCTGAAAATGTGCATTGATCATTTTACCTAAGGTCTGAAGATGAGTCACATCTAACCACTGACCTAAGATAAATGGAATTAATGTTGCAACTGCATTCTCCTATCTTCTCACTAGACTTAAGATGGTAAAGGATTCTGACAGCATGTCTTCCCCTTGGGCAAATCAAACCAAGCTGACATGATCCACTCTGATATGGTAAACTTGTTAATGAGAGGCATGATGACCTTCTGCACATATGTACTCATCTCACCAACTCCCTGGGTGCAGGATAGGTGTGTCCTGGGTATGATACAGTGAAAAGTAATCAGTTGAGGTGTTCTTCATCCTTCATTTTTCCTGTTTCCCTATTTAGCACTGTTAATGAAAGGTATGTTTGCTATTCTTGATTCTGTTGTCTTTAGCATGTACTGAACACCTACTGGGTACCAGAAATATGCTAGGGAGTTTCACATACATCACTGTTACTTAGTATATTTTGAGATTTGAATAATTTTTCTTACCAATGATTCATATGAATATGTTTTTGCATCTTATAGCCTGCCTGCCTCAGTATGGGTCCTAAGGTCACATGGAAAACCCCCTACAAGGCTCTTTCTGCCAGTTTTCTCATAGTCAGGGAAAGACTTCCTAAATTTTCTGTTTCAGAAATGACTCCAGTCATACTCCTACCTTCACTCACAAAAATAAAGCAAAAAGTGAAATGCCTGCTATTTAAGAATAGTGAAGACACACTTGGGTTTTTTTAGATACATTTTGTCAAAGGAAATTTGTAGAGGAGGAGTGCAGGATGAGTCTTTTGTTCATTATGGCAAAATCTATTGAAGAGTTATGGGGGGAAACCCTTCCCTAGACCTCACAGGGAACCTGCCCGAAAGAACATTAAAATCTGTGAGAAGGAATAATTCAAGGACATAAGTGACTGTATCATAAGGAGCAGGTATGTTGTAGCATAAACAAATTCAAAGACTGTGTTTTCAAAGTTTCATGTAGCAAGAAGGAGACAAATTTTTCATAGAGAAAATTAAATTTAAGGTGGGACTTGAAGAAATGAGTAAAATTCTGACAGACAAATACAAGGCAAGAAACTTTTCAAGCAGAAATAAATAGCATGAATTGCAGCATAGAAACAGGAAAACATACAAAAGATATGACTAGGGAATAGACAAAATCAAACCTTAGCTGGAATTTGGGGGGGAAAAAGCCAATGGTGCAAGATTAATGGTAAGTCAAATCACTTGCAAATCTCTTCTCAGGAAAAATGTAAAAGACACATTCTAGCATATTCAAAACAAACACTATTTTTTTAAATACAACTTCTAAGACATGAAGCTTTATTCTTTGTAAATCTGTGTCATGAACATTATTTCATTTAAATTTCATAACATATCTATGGTATAGGCAAGGCCATTATTTCCATTTTGTGGGTTGGATAGCTGAGATAAACAGAGGTTTATTGTTACCCTGGTGGGATGGATAATTCTCTCTCCTTCCTTCCCTCTTCCACTAGAAGCAAAGTGCTTAGTCCAAGAGCAATACCTTTTCACATGCAGGAGGCTTGTTTTCCTGTTGAGATTTTATTTGAGTTTTGAAAGTGGGACAATGTATTTGTCATGAAACTTCATTGGATTAAGCTGCTGCTTCAACCATGCTAATAAAACCACTGCACTCAAAATGTGAGCAGAACTTTGCTAACTCCAAACTGCTACTGCCAAGCCATCTCATCAGTCCACCTGCCATGCTCCTAGCATTTCAGTCCCAGCTCCTAGGCCCAGTAGAATAAATATCAGCTCTGGCTTCAGGCCTTGGCCTCTTCTACACTGATGCTGTTGCCTACAGACCTCTTTGCCATCTTCAGGCCCATCACTCATCCCCCTAATGCCATTGACCAGGTTCTGAGCTCACAGAGACCATTGTGCAGATGGGATCAGTATGAATGTCAAAGTGGCAAATTAAAGCAAATGTCGATGGGAAAAAAAGGTGTGGATGAGAACCCTGGACCCAAATATAATGGGGGTTCAGAAATATTAAAACTGCTAATTAGTGATATTGGAACCATCCTCATTGGCTAAATAATAAATAAAAATTTATCTGAGTTGGTTTTACAAGTATATTTAATTCAGGGAATATGGCAAAATGCAATGGATTCACCTAGTTTTAATCTCTGGTGCTCATAGACAGGTGTATGAAGTAGCAGGACCATATGTTATTTTCATGTAATTAGCATGTAATTTACACTCTTTAATTTAGACTTCACAGTTTGTTCTCAGTCTCTTTTTAAGTGAAAACTTCTTTAATTTTCTTCTTTGGGGATGATTTTGTTTACCTCTTCCCATGTTTTGTTTTTTTCCCCAAGTCTTAACAGAAATACTCAGGTGGAAGAATGTATCATGGGATCAACATGATACAGAGCAAGCCTCCTAGGCTTAAGTTAGTGAACATAATGAATGTTCTCAGCTCTCTGAATTCCCCCTTCCCCAAATCTATTCAGAGAGCAATCATAAAAGGACATGATAGTCAGCTGGAGTGGGAAATATACTCCTTTGGCATAGGATTACCTAGTTTTGCAGTTCTTTATGTTTCAAGCAAAGGAGTGAATATCTGAGTTTCAACTGTCCATGGCAATCTCATGTGAGTAACAATTACGGTCTTTGTTCCTCATATCTTGACAGGAGCAAATGAGATAGGACATGCAAATACTTTGATGAATATTGATCCTGTCTTTATTTTGTTGATTTTTTTTTCATATGGAACTTTCCATTGATTTTTACTTTTTAAAATATTACACTGAAATAAATATTTATCTTGATTACTAAATATTTTTGTGCCCCCTAAATTTTGTTTTTGAGTAAACGCCTTAATTGCCTCATTCTAGTCCTCAACCTGGGCAAGTGCTACTTGGTGGTACAGCCATAAAAAGGTTTCAGCCAACCAGATACTGCTGCAAAAGGATAGCTGAAAAGAGCTATTGAGTGCACCAGATGTCTTGGTCAGTTCAGAAGAAACACTGGCACCCTAGGACATGTCAAAAAAAATATTGACACTGTTAACACAACGTTGTTAATCCTGAAGCTCTCTCCAGAAGAAATGACTAAATCTGGCCACTCGTTTCCCTTGAGGATGAAGCCCCAACTTCTTAGTAAAACTTCCAAAATCCATTGCAGTATGGCCCTCTGCTGCCCTTTTAGCATTAACTCTTAAATCCACAATTTATCTGTCCATTCAGTTGCACGTCATTACTGCTCAGATCCCACTCTTAATTCAAATTCTATGTTCTTGACTTCCTTGTTCATTGTTCCTGCAATTTCTTTCTTTTTTTTTTTTTTTTTTTGTCCTATTGAGCAGAGAAAAAATACTAACCAGCTTGCAATTTTGAACTGAATCTTTACTTATCTGCCAGGCCTTTCCAGATGATTGCAGTCCAAGATGCCCTACCTTCCTAATATACATCATTGTAGTTTTGATTTGCATTTCTCTAATGATTAGTGATGTTGAGCATTGTTTCATGTGTTTGTTGGCTATCTGTACATCTTCTCTGGAGAAATGTCTATTTAGGTCTTCTGCCCATTTTTGGATTGGGTTGTTTTTTTGATATTGAGCTGCATGAGCTGCTTGTAAATTTTGGAGATTAATCCTTTGTCAGTTGCTTCATTTGCAAATATTTTCCCTCATTCTGAGGGCTGTCTTTTTGTCTTGTTTATGGTTTCCTTTGCTGTGCAAAAGCTTTGAAGTTTCATTAAGTCCCATTTGTTTATTTTTGTTTTTATTTCCATTTCTCTAGGAGGTGGGTCAAAAAGGATCTTGCTGTGATTTATGTCATAGAGTATTCTGCCTATCTTTTCCTCTAAGAGTTTTATAGTGTCTGGCCTTACATTTAGGTCTTTATCCCATTTTTAGTTTATTTTTGTGTAAACACGCATGTGTTTTATTTTAATGTTTCTCCAATGAGATGGTAAAGTCCCAAAAGGTAGAGAACATGTCTTAGGATTTAATTCTCCACTATGAATTTTTACCTATGAATTCTTATGCACACACTCATTCACTCACATGCACATTTTCTCTCTTTATGAAGATCTATATCTATAACACTCCCATATATTTCAAGCTTTATCATTCATATCATATAATTTTTATCTTCAAGCATTTAATTTAGGTTATGGTTATACCTTGTTCTAAATTCTTTCCAGTGGTTTCTTATGAATTAGTTGAGTTCCCTAACTTGAATATTAGCTCCTCTATGGCAGGAAATATGATCTTCCCTTCTTTTGGTCATCTTTACTAACCTGCAAAGGCCACTGTATGTTTCTGACAATGTACAGCTCAGACTCCTGAGTAAATAAACAGATACCTCTGGCTGGAGTAGGGGAAAAAAAAACCAAACAAACTATCATTAACTTTACCATGGGTATTCTACCTAAAGTTGCTCCATATTTGAGGAATTCATTCTTCATAACTTGATTAAATGTTTGCCTTCACTGTGAATTTTCCTGAACTGTGTAGATAGTTGCTAAATGAATTTTATAGGCTAAATCAATTTTCTGATGTACAGACAAAAAACTGACAGGAAACTTTAGAATCATATATCTTTCCTTTATATTCTAATTTTTTTTTAACATCCTATTTACAGAGTATAAACTCTCAGGAACTCTTTTGATGTTTCATAACACTTATAAGAAAAGCCATCTCATAAGCTGTGCTCATTTTCATCAAGAGTTAGCCAAGGAAGAAAAACATGGTAATGGAGGGTGTTGGTAAAGTACATCTATAATCAAACATCAAAAAATGCAAGTTATTCTCAAACTAGAATAGGATCTCAACAACAGAGCAATGCAGGGGGTTGCAAGAATAGTGGTCAATCTATTAATACTGTAATGGTTGTCAGGCATTATTTGTATCATGTTTATCTCCAACTTTCTTACAAATTGTTTTTCAGACTCCATGAGTTGCTGTGAAACCATTCTTCCAGAAGGAAATATGATTTCCTAAATCCAGTCAAGTGAGCTCACTTTAACAAGAAATATGAAAGAGCCCTCAAAGATGAATTCTTATTCTGAAATTTTACTTCCAAATTTGCATTGCATCATCTTAACGTATGCAGGTTTTAACTGGAGCATCACTTTTCTCCCATAGTGGGATTCATCTTTCTTATTAGTGTGTTCCCATTTCTTTATATTTTCAAGCAAATTATTAAATGAACAAGTGGTGTATGGGATATACTGTCTCATAAGCACCAATTTTAAAATTTTCTGGAATATTGAAAGCCAGTCATTAAAGGCATCTATTCTT
Source organism: Delphinus delphis (assembly GCF_949987515.2). NCBI lineage: Eukaryota > Metazoa > Chordata > Mammalia > Artiodactyla > Delphinidae > Delphinus > Delphinus delphis. The sequence continues at coordinate 54,619,803 of NC_082695.1, forward strand.
AAAAATTAAATTACATTCACTTTTCTTAAATATATTATATTAAAAACAAACAAAAAATACACACCACATATCTTCCTGAATATTTTACTGCATGTTACTATTTACACTTTTGAGGATAGTTATGTTTATTCTGCTTCTACTGTGGAAAAGCCATATAATGGTGTGCTACTGCTCACCTCTTCCCAATCCCACATTCAGTTGCATCATATCCGTAGTTTGAAATTCACAGAAACCAGCAAACACTACAAATTAGGGCTTGATTTATTGCTTGTTGACTGATGGTCTTGAATTAAAAAAAGTGATGGAGCAAGCATTATTAACACAGATTAAACTTTGACAGTGTCATGCCAGTAGCCTTTACATTGTGAATAGCACAAAAACTGAGGAAATATTTTTCCAGTACTGAAACTATTATCCAAATTAAGTAAAGAATGTCATTTCTGAAGGTGAAGTTTCTGTATGTCTTCATTATTTTTGTTTATTCTTACTTGTAAACAGACACAAAGTATCAACTAACAGTCCAAACTGTATTCATTAATCATTTGTAACCATAGATTGACCTCAGCTATAAGAGATCAGCAAAATCAACACACCATTCTAAGAGTATCAGTTGCCTATATGGAATCTGCAATAAGTAGTATATATTTTGTTATAATTTGTAACTTACGTGCCGAACATATTTACTTTTAAAATTTATAAGATAACTATGTATGTGTACACATACACACACACACACACACATACACAAGGTTTGGGTTTTTTGGAGGGGAGGAGCCATACCACATGTTTAACATTTACCAGAACAGCACTGCTGATAACCAAAGTATTATCAGATAATTAAAACTTTTATCTAATAAAGATATAAGACGTGACATCCTCATCAACCCCACGGATATATTTTGATTGGATTAGTGAATTTTGGATGTCTTAAAAAGTTTCATATAATTAGGCTTTATTGGTGAAATCATAGTAGGGAAATTTCCTATTATTGGATAGTAAGATTGGAGACCTTCTCCAGCGCCTTAAATCAAACCTTATAAAATTTGACTATGCATATGTTACTTAACTAGTAACAGAGGATCAGAAAACAAGTGTATAATTTGGTGTAATTTCTTATACAGCAAGAAAAAGACATGATCTTGACTCCCAGCTCAGTTATAGTTAAATTCTGTCTGTTGACAACTAATTTTACTTTTCTGCAAATGCAAAATAAAGGAATTACATGATTTTACTAGTTTCCAATCATCACTATGTATCAAAATAACCTGCAGCACTGTTCAAATCAAAGAATTGTTTTCCTCTAACAAGATCTACTGAAATGGAAACTCTTGAAGTGGTGCCAAGAAATTGGATCATTTTAATGATCCCATATGGCTTTTATGCTGGATCTGGAACCCCTCTATCTCCAAAAATCTTTGAAATCACACAGTCATAACAGTAAGCTGACTAGTTACAGGTGAGGGTGCCAGATATTTATATTTACACATTGTCCTGACTCATGGCTGTTTCTTCTCACACATATGTCTTTTTATTTAGCATTCTCTCCAAGTGATTTTTGTATCCTAATAATATCCCTACAACAGCATACATAATCAGTGTTGTTTGTAAGTAGTTATTTAGCTACTTATAAAGAAGCTAAATGTATGTATGCCAATATTTCTAAAATCTTATGCATAAAACTATGAGAAATCATGGCAAATCTTTATTAAAACCAAGATTTGCTATGGCTAAGGCACTCACCAGATCAATAGATTGATAACCATATAAATAAAAGAAAATGAGTTTTGATAAATTTGTTGATGTAACTTGGTTAGCTCTTAATTCTTTTTTTAATGTTCAGTGCTGCAATCATTCTAATCATTTAAAAAATGTTACTAACAGTGATACTGAAAATATCTCTTCATTTTCCCTTAGGTCTTATGATAGAATTCCTCATATTATACATTATCATTATAACAAATATTTAGAAATTACTTTAAAATTTTGCACATATACCTCCCATAAATTATTATATATATATTTAATTTTTATATCAATCTCTAGCCAAAATATTATCTCCTATATTTTTTATGAAAGGTAACTAAAGCTCAGATAGTCATAATAGAGAATCAGTTACAGAGATAAACTCAAAAATACATAGGTAGCTCCAGATTGTGCCACAGAGTGCCAAGGGGAGGACTAGCAAGATATTGAAGAGGATAGAAAATCCCTTCTAATGGCTCATGAAACTTGTCACAGCCATGTGGCTGACTGGGTCTTGGTGCTCTGGCTGGGTGTTAGGTCTGAGTCTCTGAGGTGGGAGAGCCAAGGCCTAGACATTGGACCACTGGAGACCTCCCAGCCCCATGTAATATCAATCAGCAAGAGCTCTCCCAGAGAGAGAATCCTAAAGATGCTACCAGAAAACTACTAGAGCTAACCAATGAATTTGGTAAAATAGCAAGATACAAAATTAATGCACAGAAATCTCTTGCATTCCTGTACACTAACGATGAAAAATCTGAAAGAGAAATTAAGGAAACATTCCCATTTACCATTGTAACAAAAAGAGTAAAATAACTAGGAATAAACCTACCTAAGGGGACAAAAGACCTGTACTCAGAAAACTATAATACACTGATGAAAGAGATTAAGGGCGATACAAAGAGTGGGAGAGATATACCATGTTCTTGGATTGGAAGAATCAACATTGTGAAAATGACTATACTGCCCAAAGCAATCTACAGATTGAATGTAATCCCTTCAAACTACAAAGAATTTTTCACAGAACTAGAACAAAAAATTTCACAATTTGTATGGAAACACAAAAGACCCCAAATAGCCAAAGCACACTTGAGAAAGAAAAACAGAGCTGGAGAAATCAGGCTTCATGGCTTCAGTCTATACAACAAATCTACAGTAATCAAGACAGTATGGTACTGGCACAAAAACAGAAATATTAATCAATAGAACAGGATAGAAAGCCCAAGATAAACCCATGCACATATGGTCACCTTATCTTTGATAAAGGAGGCAAGAATGAACAATGGAGAAAAAACAGCCTCTTCAATAAATTGTGCTGGGAAAACTGGACAACTACATGTAAAAGAATGAAATTAAAGCACTTCCTAACACTGTACACAAAAATAAACTCAAAATAGATTAAAGACCTAAATGTAAGGACAGACACTACGAAACTCTTAGAGGAAAAAACAGGCAGAACTCTCCTTGACATAAATCACAGCAAGATCCATTTTTTTTTTTTTTTTGGCGGTATATGGGCCTCTCACTGTTGTGGGCTCTCCCATTGCAGAGCACAGGCTCAGGACACACAGGCTCAACAGCCATGGCTCAAGGGCCCAGCCACTCCGCGGCATGTGGGATCTTCCCAGACCGGGGCACGAATCCATGTCCCTGCATCGGCAGGTGGACTCTCAACCTCTGCGCCACCAGGGAAGCCCCAGCAAGATCCTTTTTGACCCACCTCCTAGAGAAATAGAAATAAAAACAAAAGTAAACAAATGAGACCTAATGAAACTTCAAAGCTTTATATGGCAAAGGAAACCATAAACCACAAAGACAACACACAGAATGGGAGGAAATAGTTGCAAAGGAAGCAAGTGACAAAGGATTAATTCCCAAAATATACAAGCAGCTCGTGTAGCTCAATATCAAAAAAGCAAACAATCTAATCCAAAAATGGGGAGAAATCCTAAATAGACATTTCTCCAAAGAAGATATACAGATTGCCATCAAACACTTGAAAGTATGCTCAACATCACTAATCTTTACAGAAATGCAAATCAAAACCACAAATAGGCATTACCTCACACCAGTCAGAATAGACATCATCAAAAGATCTACAAACAATAAATGCTGGAGAGGGTGTGGAGAGAACCACAATGTTCACTGCTCCACTATTTACAATACCCAGGACATGGAAGCAACCTAAGTGTTCATCAACAGGTGAATGGATAAAGAAGAAGAAACACATATATACAGTATTACTCAGCCATGAAAACAAATGAAATTGAATTATTTATAGTGAGGTGGATGGACCTAGGGTCTGTCGTACAGAGTGAAGTAAGTCAGATAGAGAAAAACAAATACCGTATGCTAACACATATATATGTAATCAAAAAAAAAATGGTTCTGATGAACTTAGGTGCAGGACAGGAATAAAGATGCACCTCTCCTTGCTGAGGTGTAGTTTCTTATGCATCTTGAAGGAGGCTCAGACTGTCCTGTCCTGTAACAAATTTCAGACAGCATATTAGCAAGCATGGTAAAAAAATAATGGTGAACTGAATTAGTCCTGCCTCCTTAAATGTGGGATCACCTTTGATCTTAAGCATTGGGTGCTTCTTTACTTCTGTAGCCTTTGCTGTGCTGGCTTTTACCTGAATTTTCTGTGAAGCTCATAGGTTTCCACTGGAGTTGCTTACCTGTGTTGAAACCCAGTTAATTTGACTCACTCCTTGGCATCTGGGCTGGCTTTCTATAATCCCTGCCCTCACTGTTTTAACTTAAATATAGATTCATCACCTAGCACTAGAACTTTGCCTACTTATTTAAATATTGTACCATGTGATACATCTCTCCATGACTATGAAATTTCCTGCCTCATGGTATGCCCCTGTCAATACAAAATAAATTTGGATGGACTTTATGTCCTCTCCTTGGTCTGATTCAACTGGAACACAGCCCACATATAAAGGGATGCAGAAATTAGGATTATATATAATGTCATTTAATGTCTATTTCCCCAGCAAGACTATAATTTCTCTAGGGTCAGGGACCATGCCTGTTTCTTGTTCATTACTCTGTTTCAAAATTCTAACATAATGTCTCTACAGTAGGTTTTAAAAATTGTTGAATGTTATCATAATTAGAAGGAAGTTTTGTAATGATGTAATTCACTTAGTCTGTGTAGACATGGAAAATTCTAAAATGTGTGTGTATATATATATATATCTGTATATCTATGCTTATGGATATACACATAGATATATAAATTTGTTCTCTCTCAGTTATAGGCTATTAGCTAAGCTTACATTTGTATTAATCAGATTCATCTACATCATTACATACCAGCAAACAACACAAAACTCAGTGGCTTAGAACACAGATATAATGTTTTTACTTATTATTCATATTACTCAGGTTGGTTAAAAGCTGTGCTGAGTGACATCCCCACTTGGAAGCAGTCTGTTGAAGAAGCCACTATTTAACATTGCTATCCCTGTGACATAGTGAATGAAGCTCTGTAGGGTCTCAGATGTATAACTGAGTTTTCTGGCCTTTACTACTCAATGGCCAGAGCTAGTTACATGGCCCCAATGAACCATAAACCCAAAAATACAATTCTACCATGTGCATAGGAAGAAAGAGAATTTCATGCATTTGGAAAATATCCCAATGTCAGCCAAAACATCTGCTCATGCAAAGTAGAGAAGATATGCAACAATTTAAAATACAACTTTAGTTTAAGAAATTTTGTCCTGGAATATGCTAATGATGAAATACAATATTTTAAACATCTCAAAAAATAGATATTTATTTTTAACATCTCAACTCTGTAAATATAGGTATGAACTGAATCTCAGCTTAGATAAACAAGATCATTCAAACACAAGTCTCTTCCATTTTGGGAAAAATACAATCTAAAAAATAATCATGCAGAGGGTTAACCTTCTCACTTAGATCAAGTCCAATCCCAGGGAAATATGAGACTTGGTCTGGAGCAAGAGGAGAAGGTAAAAACATTACCTCTATACAAAGTATAGGAATAAAAGACCTGGAAATACATTATACAGAAATGCATGAAGGAATTAATGGTTGTAGTCAGAAGTCAGTTTAATACTTATTGAAAAGAAGGCATTATCCTCCATAATCAAAATTTAAGTACATTAGGTGTCAGTGTTAATTTCATGTTATTTCATAATTCTAACCATTGTTATGATAATTTAATAAAAAGAAAGGTTATTTTGCATGTCTGTGTAAATCAGCAACAGCTCCTACTTGGTTAGAGGGGATTTGAGGAGGTATTGATTCCTGTTAAGGAAGTACCAAATGTGAGGGGGTGATTTATCCTTTCTTACATAAAATCCTTTATCATTAAGGAACTCTAGATATACAAGTTCATCCTTTTTCCCCTTAGTTTTTTTTTTTTTTAATTACTTTGTTGAGGTATGATTGACATACAAAATACTGTACATATTTAATGTGTACAACCTGATGAGCTTGGAGGTAAGTATATATCTGTTAAACCATCACCACATTCTATGCCATGAACAAATCCATCATCTTCAAAAGTTTTCTACTGCCCTCTTTATTCATGATGATGGTAAGAATGCTTAACTTAAGATCTATATTTTTAGCAAACTTTTAAGTATACAGTACAATTTTGTTAACTATGGGCATTTTGCAGCACAGTAGACCTCTAGTTTTTATTCATCTCATATAATTGAAATATTGTAACCTTTAACTAATACCTCCTCATCTTCCCCTCCTTCCAGAAATTGCCATTCTACTTTCTGCTTCTGAGTTGGACTATTTTAGATTCCTTATATAAATAATATCATGTAATATTATTCTTTATGTGTCTGGCTTATTTCACTTAGCAAAATTTTCTCCAGTTTCATCCATATTGTTATAAATGGCAGGATTTCCTTATTTTTTAAGATTGAAAAATATTTCATTGTATGTATATTTTTTATTCATTCTTCCACTAAATATTTACGTTTCTTCGGTTATTCTGAATAATGCTGCAATGAACATGATAATATGCATATCTCTTTGAGATCCTGATATTAACTCCTTTGGATCTATACTCAGAAGTAGAATTGCTGGATCATAGGGTACTTCTATTTTTAATATTTTAAGGGGCTTCCATACTGTTTTCCAAAATGAAGACACTAAGTTACAACTCCACAAATAATGTGCAAGGTGTCCTTTTCCCTACGTATTTGCCAATGTTTATTTTTTTAATTTTATTTTTTTAGAATAGCCATTCTAACAGATGTGGGGAGGTGGTATCTCATTGTGAGTTTGATTTGCATTTCCCTGATGACTAGTGAAATTGAGCACCTTTTCATGTACCTGCTGGACATTTGTATGTCTTCTTTTGAGAAATCTCTATTTGTTCCCTTGACCCATTTTTAATCAATGCTTTTTTGGTTTGTTTCGTTTTGGGTTTTTTTTTTTTTTTGCTATTGAATTATATGAGTTCTTTATATATTTTGGACATTAACCTTTTATCAAATATATGTTTTGCAAATATTTTCTCACATTCTGTAGGTTGTATTTTCATTTTGTTGATTTTTTCCTTTGCTGTGCAGAAGTTGTTTAGTTTAGTTCAAAAAATCATTGCCAAAGACAATACCAAGAAGCTTTTCTGATATTTTCTTCTAGAAATTTTACAGTTTCAAATTTCATACTTAAGACATTAATCCATTTTGAATTAACTTTCTTGTATGGTGTATGATAAGGTTTTGTTTTTTTTTTTCTTTCCTTTGCATGTGACTGTGCTATTTTCCCAACACTATTTATTGAAGAGGTGGTCATTTCCTGTCATGTATTCTTGGCATGCTTGTTGAAGATCAGTTGACTGTACATGCGTGACTTTATTTCTATGTTCTCTATTCTATTCCATTGGTGCCTATGTCTGTCCTTAAGCCAGTACCTTACTGTTTTGATTACTGTAGATTTGTAAAAAAAAATTGAAATCAGGAAGTAAGATAGCTTCAGAATGTTTCTCTTTTTCAAGATTATGTTGACTATTTGGGGTGTTTTTCATATGAATTTCGGGTTTCATATGAATCATTGTTTTCCCTAATTTTTGTACAAATTTCCTATGCAATTTTGATAGGAATTCAATTGAATCTGTAAATTGCTTTGAGTAGTAAGGATATTTTAACAATGTTAATTCTTCTAATCCATGGACATGGGATGGATTTCCATTTATTTGTATCTGCTTCATTTATCAGTGTTTTATAGTTTTCAACGTACAAGTTTTTTACTTCCTTGACTAAGTTTGTTTCTAAATGTTTTATTCTTTTTGATGCTACTGTAAATGAGAGTGTTTTCCTAATTTACTTTACAGATAGTCCATTGTTAGTGTATAAAAATGCACTGACTTTTGTATTTTTATTTTGTGTCTTTAATGTTACTGAATGTATTTATTAGTTCTAACAGTTTTGTTGTTGTTGTTATTGTTATGTTTGTGTGGAGTCCTTAGGGTTTTTTACATATAAGACCATATCATTTGCAAACATATAATTTTATTTCTTTTTTTTGACTTTTTATTTTTTTATTTTATTTTATGTTTTTTACATCTTTATTGGAGTATAATTGCTTTATAATGGTGTGTTAGTTTCTACTTTATAACAAAGTGAATCAGCTATATATATACATTCCCATATCTCCTCTCTCTTGTGTCTCCCTCCCACTCTCCTCATCCCACCCCTCTAGGTGCTCACAAAGCACTGAGCTGATCTCCCTCTGCTATGCAGCTGTTTCCCACTAGCTATCTATTTTACAATTGGTAGTGTATATATGTCCATGCCACTCTCTCACTTCATAGCAGCTTTTCTTTCCCCCACCCCGTATCCTCAAGTCCATTCTCTACATCTACATCTTTATTCCCATCCTACCCCTATGTTCATCAGAACATTTTTTTTTTAATTTCATATATATGTATAAGCACATGGTATTTGTTTTTCTCTTTCTGACTTACTTCACTCTGTATGACAGACTCTAGGTCCATCCACCTCATTACAAATATCTCAATTTCACTTCCTTTTATGGCTAATATCCCATTGTATATATGTGTCACATCTCCTTTATCCATTCATCTGTCGATGAACACTTAGGTTGTTTCCATGTCCTGGCTATTGCAAATAGTGCTGAAATGAACATTGTGGTACATGTCTCTTTTTAAATTATGGTTTTCTCAGGGTATATGTCCAGTAGTGGGATTACTTCTTCCTTTCTGATTTGGATGCCCTTTCCCTTTTTTTTTTTTTTTACCTAATTATTCTGGTTAGGATTTGTATAATATGAGCTATGCGAACAGAAGAAGTGAGAGTGGGCATCCTTGCCTTGTTCCAGATATTAGAGGAAATATTTTCAGTTTTTCATAATTAAATATGATATTTGCTGTGGCCTTTTCATACGTGGACTTTATTTTGTTGAGGTAAGTTTCTTCTATACCTAATTTGTGAGAGTTTTTATCATGAAAGGGTGTTGAATGTTACCAAATGGATTTAATGCAGCTATTGAGTTGATCATATGATTGTTATCCTTCATTCTGTTAAAGTGTGCATTATGCAGGTTTGCTGATGATGAAGCATTCTTGCTTCCCTAGGGATAAATTTCACTTCATCATGGTGTATGATCCTTTAATGTGCTGTTGAATTTGGTTTGCTAATATTTTGTTGAGAATGTTTGCATCCATGTTCATCAGGGACATTGGCCTATAGTTTTCTTTTTTCATGGTGTCTTTATCTTTCTTTGGTATCAAGGTTATGCTGGTCTCATAAAATGAGTTTGGAAGCATTCCCTCTTCTTTTATTTTTTGGAAAAGTTTAAGAAGGTTTGGTATGGGACTTCCTTGGTGGCACTGTGGTTAAGAATCTGCCTTCCAATGCAGGGGACACGGGTCTGATCCCTGGTCCAGGAAGATCCCACATGCTGCAGAGAAACTAAGCCTGTGTGCCACAACTACTGAGCCCACATGTCGCAACTACTGAAGACTGTGCAACTAGAGTTTGTGCTCCATAACAAGAGAAGCCACCTCAATGAGAAGTCCGTGCAATGCAGTGAAGAGTAGCCTCTGCTCACTGCAACTAGAGAAAGCCTACACACAGCAACGAAGACCCAATGCAGCCAAAAATAAATAAATAAAATAAATATATTTTTTTAAAAGAAGAAGGTTTGGTATGAATAATTCTTCTTTAAATGTTTGGTAGAATTAATCAGTGAAGCCATCTGGCCCTGGACTTTTCATTATTGGAAGATTTTTGATTACTGATCCAATACCTTTATTTGTTATTGGTCTGTTCATGTTTTTTTTTTTTAATTTCTTCTTGAGTCAGTCTTGGCAGATTGTATGTTTCTAGGAATCTATTTCTTTTTGATTGTCCAGTTTGTTGGTATATTATTGTTAATAATAGTTTTACGATATTTTAGAAAATTATGTAGCTTCAGTGATAATGTCTCCTCTTCCATTTCTGATTTTACTGCAAGCCTGATAACTGTCTTCAATAGGAAAACAAATAAGAGCTGCATTTTTGAAAATGTGTGAGTATGAAATATAAGGCAGAAAGGTGTGGAATTCAGCCTTGGACAAAGGGATTAAAAAGTTCTAGAAATTTCATCATCAAATTTTGATAAAATTTAACACCAGTTCATGATAAAAATTCTGAGTAAACTAAGAATAGAATGGAACTACCTCTACCTGATGAAAAAATCTACAGCTAATATCATACTTTATCTTAAAATATTGAATGTTTTTCTCCTAAAGTCTGGGAAAAAGGCAAGTACATGCCTTCTCAATCCTTCTATTCTTTGTTGCAGTGGAGGTATTAACTGTTGCAATAAGACAACAACGATATATAAAAAGCATAAATATTTAAAAGGAAGAATTAAAACCATTTCTATTTGCATATAACCTGCTTATTGGTGCAGATAATCCAAGGAAAATCTACAAAACAATTATTAGAACTAATAAATGGATTTATCAGCATTATACAATATAAGCTTTATATACAGAAAGCAAATGAAGATTTTTAAATTAGTGTTAAAAACATAAAAAAATAAACTTATAAAAGTATTCCATTTATAATAGCATCAAAATACATTAACGGTGTATGTATAAATTTAACAAAAGATGTACAAAACCTTTCTACTTAGAGCTACAATATATTATTAAATAAATTATGAAGGCCTGAATAAATGGTAAGACACGTTGTATTCAAGGAACAGAAGACTCAATATTGTTCAGATAAAAATGCTGTCCTATTTGAATGTAGATTTAACACAGTTCTGATAAATATTCTAATAGGAACATAAAAATTGACAAACTTATTCCAAAATTGACATGGAAAGGAAAGGAACCAAGAATTCCCAAAGCAATCTAGAAAGAAAGAAAGAAAGAAAGAAAGAAAGAAAGAAAGAAAGAAAGAAAGAAAGAAAGAAAGAAAGAAAGAAAGAGAAAGGAAGAAAGAAAAAGAAAGGAAGGAAGAAAGAAAGTAAAAAAGAAAGAAAGAAAAAAAATAAATAAAGAGAACTTACACTACCTGATTCCAGTACATCATATAAAGCAGCAGCCTTCAACAAAGTGTAATATTGCAATAAAGATTGACTAATAGATAAAAGTACTGAATAGAGAATCCAGTAATAATTTCACATTTATATGGTCATTTGCTTTGCAATTGAGGAGCCAAAGCATTTCAGTAAGTAATGAAAATCTTTGTCAACAAATGATGCTGGTATAGTTAGATATTCTTAATAGAAAATATATATCTATACCTATATAGATAGATAGATAGATAGATAGATAGATAGATAGATAGATAGAAAAAATATATATCTATATCTCATACCATATATAATAATTAATTGAGAATGGATTTTAGAGCTAAACACAACAGCTAAAATCACAAAGATTTTAGACAAAAATAGAAGGGACTATTTCCTGACTTGGGAGTAGTCAAAGTTTTCTTAAGCAGGACAAATACAAATAATAATAAGATTTAAAAAAAAAAAAGAAATTATTACTTTTGGTTCATCAAATCTTATAGTACTATTAATCAAAATACACTGTTAAGAAAATGAATCAGCAAGTCACAAAGTGGGGTAAAATATTCAATAGAAAGGTATCTGCCAAACTACGGGTATCAAGAAGAGATAAAGAACTTCTTCAACCCCAAATTAAAAGACACTTAATTTGTTAGATGGAAAAATATTTGAAAAAATATGGAAATGACTTAAAAGCACATGGAAAAGTTCTCGGCACAAATTAGTCATCAGAGAAATTAAAATCTTGATGAGACACCAGTACTTACACATAAACATTAAAGAGATAGTAAACAGTGAGTGTTGACAAAGATGTTGAGCAGCTAGAACTCATTGGTTTAGAGGTGGGGGCCATGGGAGGGTTGGGATAGAGGCAGGGATTGACTAAGGAGGGTGTGGGAGTACTTTCTGGGGTGTAGCTGTTGTTCCATGTCTTCGTAAGTTAAGGGAATGGATTACAAAGATGTATCCATTCATCAAATCCAGTCAATGTATACTTAAGATCTCTTTAGATGTCTTAGCTCAAAAGGAAAAATCTATTAAAAAATTGAAATATAATTAATCATTTGAATGATGAAATACTTGGGGAAAGTGTATTGATAATTGAAATTTACTTTAAAATGCATCAAAAATCCTGATGGTTGATATAAGGAATTCACTGTAAAGCTCTTTCAACTTTTCTTTATGTTTAAAATATTTACCCTAGAACGTTTTTAAAAAGATAAATATATAGCTCTAGCTAACAATCAATAGATCATTATATGTCCTTCATTATCTAAATGCTTTACATATATAAGCAATTTTAAACCTTACAAGGATACTTTAGGATGGAATCTGTCATTATTCTCTTTACAGAGGAAGAAACAGAAACACTGTTTAAATGAAAATTAACAGGGAATTCCCTGGTGATCCAGTGGTTAAGACTCTGTGTTTCCACTGCAGGGACCACAGGTTCAATCCCTGGTTGGGGAACTAAGATCCTGCCTGCCATGTGGTACGCTCTCCCTTCCAAAAAAAAAAAAAAAGACCAAACAAAGATAAGTCTTCATCTTTGTAATAAGGAATCTACATGAAATGGTATAGGATACATAGAAGAACAACGTGTATATTAAAGAGGTACAGACACTGGAAAGAAAAAAATTAGCCATTTTCTATTTTTTCTACATTGAAACTAGGTAACATAAGAGTGGATGATTCCCCCCCCCCCCCCGAGAGCATAATAACATGGGGAATTCAGACAATGGAGTGTTTGTTAGTTCTGAAATATAGTACCCTTTGACATATTAAGATGGCTCTTTTTAGGGATACCACCAACCAATTAATCTCATTAACAACTTTCTTCCCCATTTCACTGTCCCACTGGGTTACTTGTAACCCAACCTATAACCTGGAAAGTTTTGCAAAAACAGGAGTGCACTGGTTCAGCCTGGATAGAGTGGCCTGCAAAGAAATCTTTCCTAGGTCTCATTCCCCTACATGACTATCCATGTGTCCCCAATATCCTAAATATCATCAGAAAAACCACAACAAGCAATAGCATGAATGTGCTTCTCAAAATATGGTATCCAAACCAGCAGCAGCAGCTGGGAAACATGTTAGAAAAGAAACTCTCAGACCCTATTCTAAACCTACTAAATTCTGGGAGTGGGGATCTGTGTATAAGCTCCAGAGAGTCTGATGCATGTTAAAATTTGAAAACCACTGATATATGAGAAGCCATTAGAGCTTTCTATACTCTCTTTTGCTGTCATTCAGAGCCATTCAACTTTACAGTGGGAGAAGTTTCTAAATCTGCAAGAAAATGACTGCAAAGTCAATTAGCAAGGCCTGGTCTGGTATAATTTCTCATATCTTTTTTTTACTTTTCTTCAACCTGTGCCACTCTCAGGGTATTTACTTCAAATGCCAGTTTCTCATTTTGGGCAATACCCTTTCAGATAACAAAGGTTGTGTCTGCATCATTGTTGTATTCTGTAGAGTAGAAAACTCACAGTAGGTCATCAATAAATATCAGTCAGATTAATAATTGAATCATTTAATAAATGAGTGACTGAGTATGCCCGCATGTGAGTGATGAATTTCTGACTGGGAACTTATTACCCTCTCAGGAGATAAAGAAAACATTCCCCATTGATTGGATCCATCCTGGAGAATAGCTAAGGTGTGAATAAATGCATGACACCTGAAAATATCAGCTTAAGAGCCTTCCTTTATTAGGGATAAATCAGAAAGCATATGCTTTGGACTATTGCTCTGACCCTTCTCTCCGCACAGTATGTCACCTGCATGAGAGGAAGTATAACTGAAGAAGAGGGTATGACCACTTAGAGGTGGATCAGAGATCCAATCGCACTAGGGATTCTGACACCCAAATGCTGTCACATGTAACCTGGGTTCTGTTTGTTGTGAAAAAGGTTTTTTTCTTTTATAACTTTCTTCTATTAATATAAAATTTAAATTATTTAATGTAATTTGTTATAGAACCAAAACTACATTTAAAAAATCAAGTTCATACTCTCAATAAGATGGTATCTATTGATGTTTAAAAAGTAAATTATTCATTTTTAATATAATACATACTTTCTTAAAAGGAAGAATAAAATTAATATTTCTAAGAGAAATTTTACCTCTCAACCATATTATTATCCTAATCTGCCCATACCCTGTTTCCTTTTCACTTTTAGAAAGAAACTAATTGAGTTGTCAGGTTGTGTAAGGAAAGAGAAAAGAGTCACCTTATATTTGCCAATCAAATCAAAGTAGGTTCCTTTAGTCAACACTCCCTTCTCTTTCTCAGATACAAAAGGAATATAAGGGCTGGGGAATCACATAATAGTTAATATTTAATGACTTTAAAACAATAAATATAAATTTGCTGATACACAACTTGATTTATCTTTCCCAATATTTTTTCAAACATTCTGACCATAAAATAGCCTGCATCACATAGGTCCAGAAAAAGTGGGAGAGAATGACATATTACATTGTATATAAAGCCAGACAAAACTACAATTTAATATAATATACAGAGATTCATTGATTTGTATAAATTCAATTAATTTTTATTAAATGACATCATTGTTATCAAGAGCATATACTGTTATATTTCTGACTGATATCTACTAAACATGATAATTTTTATTGTTCTAACTTTAATTTTGAGAAAGAACGTCTGGAAAGGTTTTCTGGAATGTTTCTCCACAAAAATTGCCCTGTATATAGATGGTTCCAGAGTTTGCTTACTGTTTCACCAATATCTTTGTTAGGGTCTTGTTCCATCTTCCCATTTTGTCCTTATAATTGAGTGATAATTTCTCTTGGTCACTAGACAGCTTCTACAGCAAACTTCATTGTGGCTGCATGAAAATGTCCAAAGAAAGGGGCATGGGTGAGAGTTCTTTTGTGTTTTTAATGGAGGTAAGCTTTTCCCAGAGACTTCCAGTAGACTTTGCCCCATGTCTTGTTGACTAGAATTGGTTCATATGGTCACTACTACAGAAAGAAAGGGCTGGGGACATGAGTATTTGGCATTTTCAGTCTCCATCTTGGGAGGCAGACTTGGAGAAGAAAAGAGAAAGGAATGGTGTCAACAAAACTGGCCAGTAGTAGAAGAATGTGTCACATTTCTTACTTATAAGAATGAAGTAACTACTGGTGCAATTTCAAGGTTAAAGACCATTAAAACATATTTTTTTAATAAGGAGGACTTCCCAGTAACCCTAAAATTATTTGTTACATTAGTCCTTCAATGGATCCTTTCCTTTCTATTACTGATTTTCATTTCATTATTTTTTCTGAGTTCTCCTTAATTCCTAGAATAAAAATGGAAAAGCAAAGGAGATGAAATGTGATTATGAAACTACAATAGGCAGTTACAAGTAAATATAGACTTAAAATTATGTCAAAAAGTCCACTCTTGCCTCCCCCAACAGAATAGTCTCCGGATTAAGGCAAGTTCCCGATCAGTAACTGTAACTGATAAGTGTAACAGAGAGAAACAGAATAGGTGAGTTTTCTTCCTTTGAGTTGAGATTTGACCCTCATTTTTTGAAAATATTTAAATATTCTGTGCTCCCTTAAAGAAGTAAGAAAAAACTTAACTATATGAAAGCAACTATATGTATGTGTATGCACATATCATAGAGACATAGTCCTGTGTATATATATATATATCAACAAAACATCACTCCCTTGATGACAGCTTGGTGAATATTTCTTTCCTTTAGCAAAATTCTGATGAACTGACATTTCAGGTTCATGCAAACAAATTCCCCATGGAATTAATTTATTATTTGTATCGTTATTCATATTACTCAGCCTGAGAATAATGCCTTCAAAATATTCCACTGCCCTTTGTTGTGTGCAAGTGTATGTGAATTTGATTAGCAAAGCTGCACACCTAATCTAAGTTTCCTTCTGAGCTTGTGCAGTTAAAATAATTATAATAAAATCTATTAACTGCTTGTTACTGCAGGGGAAAAAGGCACTGCATCCAAGCTTCCACCTGCAACCATTGATTTTGAAGAGGTGAGTGACAGTTCCCTACTGCCTAAGTAGGTTATAACAAGCTAGCTTCAGGCTGCAACATCCAGTAGAGTGCAGGGGAGAAATGACTGGCCTCCAAACTTGTCTTAAGCCTCAAGAAAGAAGGAAAGGGTGGGGGGAATCTCTGCCAATAACTGCAGTGCCTGTTCTCACATTCAGCAGTGGGAGCTTTGTAATTACCAACTCGCTTTAATTCCCGCTCACACCTTGGGGGGACAAGGCAGAGAACTCTCTCTAACGGATAGTAATAAAACTATTATTCATCTAATCATCCACAAACATATGTGTTTCTTTTGTAACGACTCAGTCACCCTCATCCCCATAAAACACACTCACACACATCAGCCAACTCATGCAAATGAAAACACAATAATGCAGATGACGTAAACCAAAAAACACACTGCTTTGCAGACATACAAAAATTCCACCTCACATTCATTATTTATACATATAATTCCAATGAATTCCTATCTACCCACCCACAATGGATAATCCCCCATATGTAGTGATGAGGAGAATCGACACTATTATTTATAGCTTTCAAATGAAATCACCCCTTTTGCTTTAGTGACCTGGAAGTTAGAGGTGAAAGTGCATTTCCAATTGGAAACTGGCCTCATTTCTCTCTTAGATTTTTCATTGGCCCATCTAGATGAGCTATAAGCCACACATCATCACTACTTGATTACAACCTTCTTTTTGTGTTTCATTGTGTGTGTATATCATGGTACAAAAAATTATCTGATTTATCTCTGTCCATTTCTGTCAAACAGACCTACACACATCTCTCCTTGTACCATGCTCCACAGGAATTGTATGTGTGCACACATATTATTTCTTCAGTATTTCTTATTAAAGAATAATAGGAAAATTCTCTCAACAGTGTGAGAGTATAAAACAATCAGATTATGATATGGTGTGGGGAGGGCACCAGATACATCAATACAGATTAGTGCTGCCCTCTAGAAAACAATTGGGAAAGATTTGCTTTTTTTACAAAACTAAAGTTTTATACCTTCGGTTTATTTTTTTTAAAAAACATTTTTAAAAATCATATTGACAAAAATACTGACCAACTAAATTAAATTTGATTCAAAATGATATACCTTGTTAGTTTTAAAACTTGTCTCTTAATAAATGTTCAGCATTTTTAAATGAAATTTATGTTTAAATATTTTTTTACCATTGTGGTTTCTCAAGGGAATGTGCCATTGACTGTTACATAAATTTAATTGTATGCAACTATAAATATATTCTTATTGGACATTTTAATAGATGCATCTGTATGAGAAGAATATTCTAGAAAATTGGTACAGTTACATGGATAATTCAAAGAAATTATAACAACAATCACAATTACGATAATCAGTATTTCAACCAAGTGTAGGTTTGTAACAGAGGTTTGAATGGGCCAGTTAATTTCTGTAAACATATTATGCCTTTTCACAGGTAAACACACATATTCATACCTTTGGGCTATCTACACTATCTTAGAATTGTTGAAAGTTTTCACTATCCAATACTATTTCCATTGTTGTGCTACTATATTGTATTGAACGTAATTTTACAATAGACAAGTCAGCAGGATAAATTTACCAGAGATAAGGCTTTCCATTTATTTTCCTGAACTCCAGGAGGTGTCATCTATTTGAACATATCCTGACCTATGAATCTAGGATAGTTAGCCAGTACACAAAAGGAACTCATAGGCGGTTCAATATCTTTTGTTTATCTTTGATAAGACCAGCATGACATCCCTATTTCCCTCCATAAGCATATGGAACTTTAAAGCTCAGAGTTTGAGATACATTGCAGTACTTGTTGCTTCCTATTCAGCCTTGGTCAAAGGAAACCAGAGGTTGGTACCTTGATCAATACAGCTGGGTGCACAAAGGAAAATCCTCATCTTAAATATGTCCATTAGACAGTGAGTAGGGATAATATAGGTAATAAATAAACCCTGCAAAAACCTGTGGCTGTAGACAGTATAGCAATCGTTCATATTTTCATACATACATATATTTTAAAGGTACTTCTGCATTGCCTTAGTAAGATTGTTTTGCCCAATTTAGAATCATGAGAGAAATTACGACAATAATTACCATCTAATCTAATATTCACTGAACTCAGCATGTATTTGCCATTCATTTTACCAAATGCTTCACAAGTGTTATTTTACTAAGTCCTCACAAAATAATCTGTGAGGCAGGTATTATTGTCGCTTCCATTTTAAAGATAAATACATAGAGGTTAAGAGTAAGTAACAATTCCAAGGGCACACTCCAGATAACTGACAAATCCAGACTGCCTTAGTTTGTGTTCCCTTACAAAGAGACCCATCAAAGATATGAGTAAAAGTAGTCAACTGGGAAGTTCAGGAAATAGTATTAGAGGAGAAGGGAATTGAGAAGATGAAGGGAAGGTGGTCAGTAGTAAATGCCTTATCTAATAAGCCATCATTATCCTTTACTGGAGATTTATCTTGTGGGGGAACTCTTGGAAACAGCAGACTACTTTCTTCAGACTTATCCAGTCGAGGTGGATGGGAACTGGAATGTGTATACATCAATTCTGCTGAGTTATTACTTGAGGGCTGCTGGGAGGAGTGGCAATTCCCCATAACCATAGTCAGAGTAACATTTCTTTGCTCCAGAGAAAGCCTCCAAACAAATGATGTAGATTCTGGTACTTATTTGCCAATCTTCCTATCTGCACTGAAATGGCAAGTTTCCAAGTAAATGGATCTGGGCATTGCAGCCAATTAAAATATAGATTTCAACAGTGGCTCCATGATTTTATCTAGGACAGAGTTAATCTGGTTGGTGTACTGGATGGTACATGTGTCATAAAATGGCATTTGCATAACAAACATACTGTTTTTACTAGTATTTTTATTTGGGTTTGTTTTGATTATGAGAAAAGAACTAATAAAGATTTGGGAATTTTCAAAGTTTCAAGCGACCCCTTAAGCCATTGCGGCTTGGTTTGTGCCCAGATCTGTCTACAAAGCTCATGCACTTAACTACGCTACAAATATCTCTGATAAAAGCACATCTCTCAACTGGGGAAAGTTGACTCCAATATCTCCTTTCAGAGGCTCTCAGGCTTCTGAGAGCACGATGCCCTTCAGGCTTCCCTGCATGCATTAAAGATCCTAAAGGACTTTAGGCAGTGACTATAGTAGAAATGTACCCATTTGATCTGTTGGGAGAAGAAGAGGTCAGTGGCCTCAGGGGAAGACACTTATTAGCAAAACTAGCTCCCCTACTGATCTGACACAATAGTTGAAAATTCACCAGCTGGGTTTGGGTTCTTAGGGAAAAACATGTTGTCTGTGGGATTCCCCTCTGCCTGGTTGGTAATAGTTTCAATGTAACTTCTTCCATGAGAATTTGCATTTTATCACTTTATTGTAAATTAGATTTTTAGGTTAGCAAGTTTCTATAATTGTCCTGATGTCAAGAAATAAAAGATGGGGACATTATGATGGAGGTTACTCAAGAAGGAAAATACGGGAAGTGGCTCAAAGACAGTGAGTCCTATTTTGATGGTAATATATAGGCTCTTGGGCAGAATTAGAGCAAGTAGGAATTGCATCCAGAACAATGATTTCAGAACAAGAGTCTGGAAAATTATTGGGAAAGGTAGCCCTAAAAATAAATTCCACCTAGCTTTCAGGTTTTCCCAAGGGCAAGCCTTTCTTTAAGACTTATCCTAGAGGATACTTATACAAATGGCAACTTAGACTCATGGACCACTGGGCATAAATATGACATGAGACCACAAAATTCAATTGTAATTACAGAAGAACCTGAAACCTTGAGAGGGTAAGTTAATTGTTCATAGGACTGGCGTAGATAAGGATTCCAGAGAAAGGGACCCTAATATTTCTCTGGTCCTTCTACTCATCCCTGTCCATGAATAGAATTACAAGTATATTTTTTTTTCTTTCAGATTTTCAACAAAAATATCGGGATAGATAGAAAGAAAAAAAATAAGTAAGAGCAATAAAAAGAAGAGAGATGGTCAGAGAAAGAAAAGGATAAACAAATAAGGCATCATGGCATGGTGGCTGTTCTGTTTGTAATTAGTAATTAGTGTATACTGCCTTTGAAAGAGCCTCAGATGAAAGGACTCTTGAGTGAGAGGTGCTTACCTTATGATCATAATATTAGAAATCAGCTACTGAAAGCTTTCAAGAGCTGGAGTCTCCCTTTTGGCTTTCAGCTGTACTCAAGGTTGAAATATCAGAGGTTGTATATTAGGGAGATGGGGGCCATCAAGTAGGCATTGAATAACTAATATCCTATAAAAGGTCATCTCAGGCAAGTATCAGAAAAACAAAAGGCTAGATGACTTCTAAATCTCACATATGTACAGATGTTTGAGCTGAAGGAGATTTTCCACTCAATGTAAATATTTTCTCATTTTGCTGTATTTTCTGGCTATGGATTTCTCTAGGGACTTTGATCCTATGGTGAAAGAATCAATTAAAAAATCATACAGGGCTTCCCTGGTTGGCGCAGTGGTTGAGAGTCTGCCTGCCGATGCAGGGGACATGGGTTCGTGCCCCGGTCCGGGAAGATCCCACATGCCGCGGAGCGGCTGGGCCCGTGAGCCATGGCCCCTGAGCCTGCGCGTCCGGAGCCTGTGCTCCGCAACAGGAGAGGCCACACAGTGAGAGGCCCGCATACCGCAAAAAAAAACAAAAAAAAAAAAAACAAAAAAAAATCATACAAGATGCCTACTGGTAGGAAAATTACTTACTCTAGAAATTAAAATCTGGAAAACACAACTTACAAATATTCTGGAAAATAAATGTCTCCATTCAATTCAATTATATTTCACTCAATTTCATTCAGTTCACTTCTTCAACTATGTATATCATGACATATGACCATATCTGTGTTATGTGCTATGAGGGCTAAAGAACAAGTACTCACCTAATACCTACTTTTGAGGAGGTGCTAATTTAATTAGTGGGATCAGGCACAAACACAGCAACCACCTGCCCAACATTGTGAAGTCAACACCATAGACCAAGGGAGAGATGTCAAGGTCAGAGAAATGGGGAGAATACATGGAGATGGTGGACCTCAAGTTGATGTTGAAGGATGAATTTGATTTGAAGGATGGAGTGAGGTCTTTCTGGATTGGGAGAACATGGCCAAAGGTAAATAAATCTGAAGAAGGGGTAAGAGTGAGATATGGTGAAAGTGAGTTATTAACATTAGGTAAGTTTAAACACCAGCACCACTGCATACGAAGGTCCCATGTATTAATGAAAGCCAAATTAAGCACTTTTTGAAAGATGCACAAAATAAATGTAAAGACCTGAAAAGAAATTCATAAGTTAACAATACAGTGATTCAATATGAACTGTTTCTTAGAATTGTGCAATTAACGGTGGAGTGTGAAAGTTGGATAATTATACCTTTTCAAAAACAGCCTGATGACATGTGGAATCTTCTTAGAGGATGGAAAATATCTCTTGTTTTTGCTTCATGCACCTAGCAATAAACCACTGAGAACTGTGGCATTTTGATTTAGAGTCTTAGAAACCTCAGGATTCATTTCCAAATTTCACAGCCTGTGCTAACAATGGATAA
The DNA here is from genome assembly GCF_949987515.2 of Delphinus delphis. Lineage (NCBI taxonomy): Eukaryota > Metazoa > Chordata > Mammalia > Artiodactyla > Delphinidae > Delphinus > Delphinus delphis. The sequence goes on from NC_082695.1 coordinate 54,641,735, forward strand.
ACATTAATGAAGTATAGATATTAGGATAAAAATGTCTTTCAGTACGACATCTACCTGTGTTAGGGAAAGAATTGTGTTGTTCTTTTGTTCCGGTATTTCAGAATTGCTCAGCATTTCTGGGCATCTTTTATCTAAGAGCTATATCTACACAAACACTGAAGTGAAAAGTTGGAGCAATTGCCCAGTATTTGAGACAAAACAAAGGACAAACTCAAAATAAAGTTTAAAACAAACATTTTTAGATTGACTGTCCAGTCACCTTGGATGATTTGCCTATTTCACAATGGGCAAGTTCATTTTGTCTCTCTAATTAGGCACAAATGAAACTTCACCATTATTAGTCAATGGCAGCAGAGAACCATTAAAACCTACTAAAATAAATCCTAAAGAAAAGCAGTATTGAAGCACAAAGTTTATAACAAATCTAAATGCAAAATTTCATGTAAACTCTAGACTTCTCTAATTTTACTTTTGCTAACTAGAGTGATTATTAACTAGGAACACTTAACCCCTAAATCAGAAGCAGCCCACAGAGCTCAATAGCACTGGGCTTTTATTAATTTTGTTTGTTTACTTTTCATTTCTTGCCATAACTTGTTTTCTCTTAATAACATTAATAAAAATGAAATTGGACATTGTGATTGAAAAATAGTCTCCTGCTTTGAAAATAAATGTGTCCGCTTCACCTTGATACTTATTTTCACCAACGATAGGAGATCATTATCTGGTCAGAGAATTCAGTTCTGTCCTTGTTACACAAGTTATTTTTGGTCTTCGTTTCTAAGGAAAATTATTTGTCAGAAAATCTGTGTTGACCAGGTCTCAGCAGACCATGGAGGAAAGATCAAACATGACAGTGTGCTTAAGAATCATGAATTAAGCTTTACACAAAACACATACTTTACAGCTCTTTTCTGAATTCAATTAAATATAGACTTTGAGAGCCTCTCACCAGTAATAGACCTTTATATCATGTGATTAAACCTGTTGAATCTCTACTGTCTCTGATTTGTTTCATTAAATATGTTTCTAATTTTAACACTGTATTTCTGAGTTATTTTGGTTTACAACAATAGCACAATGTTGAATAGATGTCATATTGGTGGAATTTTTTATTTCATATTTTTCTGTAAACATTCCATGCATAATTAATTCATAATTTATTCTAATATCTTTAAGACATAAAGTCCTTAGAGTCTACATTGGTTCTGTTATTATTGTTGTTATTGTTATTACTCTTACTGCTGGTGACATGTATGTTTGGTGATTTTGAGTTAAGAATTATATTTTCTTAAAATTAATCTGTGTACCTTTTACTCCAGAGAAGTTTTGCTTTGAGTTCTGTTGGGAGCAAGAGTGTGACCCTGGACTTACCACTCCTTTTATTCCCTTTGAGCAAACCAGATTAATTTTTCATCTCAAATTCAGCCCCTTAACATCACAGAAACCGTACACTTTTTCTGTGACTCCCAGAACTGGTACCGCTTACCATAGGGCTATTGTCTGCTCTGTGTGCAATTCCTTCTTGCTTCAAGTCACTATCATTTATTTATCTAGTTAGTTTTTAAATTTACTTATGTTTCCTTAGATATTCATTTTGCTTTCTTGTGAGCTCAGCAATACTATCTGAATTATGTTTGTAGGAATTTTTCCAGAATATTTCTTCAAATTTCTTAGTCCTCCATGTTTCTGCCGTACACGTATACAGATTCATTATTCTTCCTTAAAAAAAAAAAAAAGTCCCTAAATAGTCTTAATCACCTGGTCCTTGGAAGATGCTGAGTCCTTTTGTGTGCCAAATTAGTGATGACTGGGGAAAATATTTGTTTATTTTGAATTATATTGAGGGCAAGTGTGTGATTTCTGTGTCTTAAGCTAGACTCAAACTTAATTTGCATACAAATAAAACAGACAGTACCTTTAGAATTCTGATTTTTGAGTACACTAAGAGAGACACATTGAATGGTTTTAAGGACAACTTGAAAATGTGCATTTCTTATCAACACAGGTGATTCTGATTAAAAGTTTGTTCAAGGATCACACCTTGAGAGCCAACAGCATATACCTATCACATACCTGTGCTCTCTTTCACTGTTCCTTTACCTAGAATACCCTCAATTCCATCTCCTCCTTTTCCTATTGTTTTTCTTAACTCATCACTCCATTTTTCATGGTTAATTCTACTTACCTGATACCTCACCTCAAATACCACCACCTCCAGAATGCTTTCTTTCAATCCCTTCCAAAAAGTGATATTAATGTCTGTAGTATCTCATTGATGTACCTCTGCATTGTACAGGTTATTTAACAATATATGTTTATTCACTTGGTTCATCACCAGGTAAAGTGTTCATAGCAGACTTGATTTTCTTGTATTTAGTTTCTTACACTCAAACTTAGCAGATTGCACAATGCATTGCAGACACGCAATAAATATATTGTCATTGTGAATACTTCTTCTGACAGAAAAATAAAACACATAGAACACATTTCTTTGTTTGAAAACCTAATTCCATCCTAATAAATTGAAGTAATTTTAATATCAGAGACATAGCTATAGGAGATCCTAATCCTATTTTATATAGCTCCTGCAAGGAGTACACCATATCTATCTTTAGTCATCTGATTTTCTTAGAAACTATTGTAATAGGGAAAAAAAAGAGACCTCTGTAAAACTGGGCTTAATTTTGAATACAGAAAGCACATGTGGGATTTATAGCCAACAAGCAAAATGTGGTGGTCTGTGTATGGAAAATTACTAAGAGGAAACATGAAGGGTAGGGAAATTCTTGCTAAACAAATTTAATAAGATTCTTGATGAAGATAACCCAGGGCTATCAGATATCCAGGGTGGGTGATGAGGATTTGATCAGATATCAAGGGTACGGGATTCCTGCTAAACTGACTTAGCAGGATCCTTGCTAAAACTGCACTCAGCAGGCTGAAGACAGGATCCAAGGATAAGGCCTAGTCAAAAAGAAGACTTAGAGGAGCTTTTCTAAGGTTTGGTGGAGGAGAGACTCTTTTTCAACTTTACTGATTTTTCTTAATGTTGTTTATTATAGCTGCTATCATATTATATTAAGCATCTAGGAGAAAAATTTACAGTTAAAACCATTACACATTTGTAATGGTTGCATTTATGTGCTCCCAAACACACTTCCAGAAAAACTGTAGCCAAAGGTTAATTTTCTATGTCAAAGGTGAATATTAGCTCTTTAAATTAAAGCATTGACAGTATATTCAGCATAGCTGAGGCACACAGTCTTTCATCTCTTTGCTGCTGCTGCATGTAGCAGCTTCCTTTGTGTAGAAAGATGAGTGTCTGACTTCAAAGGACTAGGATTCAGTAGGACTTCAAAGGTGATGTGACAGATGGTACATGAGGAAGCATGGCCCAATGCCTATTCTCACATTAAAAAGTGTTTTTTTAAACATGAACTCTGTTGACATTTATACATGATAATGAGTATGGCATTTCATCTGCCCATGATTCTCTGTTGTAGTCCCACGTTAGTTATCCACTGAACACGAAAGAATGCTGGGAGCCATCTTGAATAAATAGAAAGTTAGACAAAATGGCATTCAGCAACCTTTCAACAAATATCAGGCTTCATTTATGCTAGTGTCTTCTTGTCAATAAGGCAGACAATTCCAGGGTCATAAATAGCAATTATATGTAATTGATCCAATTCAATACCTCTTTACTGAATGCTGGTCATGCATGCAACATTATATTAACTGCTATTAGAAAGAGATTTATTTGAAAGAAGGATATTACATAGTACATACCAAAGGATATCTATGTGAGATTTTAAAGACACATACATGTGAAGAAATTTGGGGACTAGCCAAGGTGCTCAAATTGGGACTGGGACTTCACCAAGGGGAGGTGCATGCAAAATATATTTGTCAGAGCTTTCACAGAGAACCCTCTGCTAGAAATCTCATATCAGGCAGCTGCTGAGTTACTCTCTATCCTAGGCAGGTAGAATTCATGAGGGAAAGAGAACTGGAGCAGAACCCAATAGAAAGGAAAAGATGCAAACAATACCTTAGTTTTCTGCAAAATCACAAAAAGACAATTTAAAATTGTTGACCTTGTTTTTACTTTACATATTACTGAAATCCAAGCTAAAAGTTTTCAAAAGGAAAGGAAATATAACTTTCTATAATAGTACAGTTTTAAGGATTAGAAATTTAAATAAACCTTCCAGTTGTGTATTCTTATTGTGTTCCTGGCCATGGTAGGTTTGTAGGGAAAAGGGTAGCTGCAAAGTCTCAGTGTGCAGTTATTTCCCCTCCTTCCCTACACACAAACACAGCAACAGTAACTAACACATTCTTCATTTTTCTTAAAGCATGAAATGCAAAGATCATTCATACCACAGAGCTTATGCATATGGACTATTTAAATTGTTTTCAGTTGATATTAAAAAAAATATCATTCTTAATTCATTTGGCATTTCATTATTTTGATTCATCTAAATAAATGAATTCTGAAAGGTTACTGTGGTGATACCTATCAAGCCTCTTATCTGGAGATGAATTGAAGAAAAAATGGAAGCTGTGTACATTACAAACTCTAATATAAATGTGTCATAAGACCAAGAAAAAGTTGTTACTGTCACCCTTGAAGTCAACCTTGTCAAAAAGAAATGTAGACAGTGTTCCATAATCTTCAGTCTGAACTATCTTCCAGACATTCCCATCATCCTTCTCCCAATGTGGAAATACATCATTATGCTTAGCTAATGTTCAAAACATACCAGGCACACACAGTTTTTCAAACCAAGGGAATTATTGTGGCTACAATGGCCAGGAGGTGACACTGTCTTGAAAGAAGTATTTTGCTCAATGACCAAAATAAACAATCACCGTCTATGGAAAACTCCTTGAATATATTATAGGGTTATATTATGAAGGAAAATATACCCTATATTTATATGTAAAGCCAGCCTGAGGTTAAAGGAAAAAGTTTGTGGCAGAAAAAAATTAAAGTGGTCGTCATTCTTGAGCTGAAAAAGTGGTCCAGCTGGGAAAGAAACTTGTGTGTGAACTGACTTTTCCTGACTGCCATTGAAGTATTTGGGCAAAACACATCCTCATACATATTAGAGAAACTGAATATGAGGCATAATCTATCCAGGATGAAGACTGAATCCTCTCTAAATAAAACTAGTGAGTGTTTTCTTAACAAGTTAACTATTTTCAAGTTGCTGTATGTCTAAATACTGATGTACATCTGAATGTATTTATAATTTTAGCTACTGAAACTTCTTGATGAATATTTATAAAATTACCTAAAACATTGAAGGAGTAGTCTGCAGATCTGGGTTTTAGAACCTTTTCTAAACTTTAGAACTATATGAATTGAAAAAGTAAATTATACCGTGGCTTGTTTAATCACTAAAATTGTGTGGTCATATTAAATCTCCCTAATCCTTTCACTCATTTCTTTAACAAATATTGTATTGTATACAAAGTACTGAGCATAATTACAAAATAAATATACATAAAATTTGTTTTCATGGAGCTTATAATCTAGTGATGGAGACTAACATTTAACAATCATACCTATAAACATATAGATATGTTATTGCAGAGACTGGCAAACTGTTCACCAAGCAATTTTCTATTCTTACTAGACCACCAGCTAGATCATGTCCATATTACCTTGCAGTTAGGTGGCCAGTATAATATAAATGAAAGTAATATGCACAACTTCCATTCCTGACCCAAACAACTTTCCCATGCATAAAATTGTGCACATATTTGTGATTTTTCATGATTTCTCAATATTTGCCATATTGACAAAAATGATATAGTGATTTTGGAATCATGTGTAGAAGATAGATGGTCACAAAATGAAATGACCCTGTGTCTTTAAATTACTGCCTGGAGAAAAGACACCTGCAGATAGGAACATCTACTTTGGACTTCATATTACTGGACATTTTGTATTAGTAGAAACAATTATAATTTTGAGTTAGATTGATTCTGTAGGTAATATTCAATAATCAGTATATTACCTAGCAAAATACAGAAGTTTGTACCTTCAAGTCAGTGGCTGCCATAATATAAAAATAAGAATAGTAAGATGTGTGGAACAGACTTAGTAGCTGAGCATTTGAGTGCTGAGCAGTGATAGAACATGTTTCATAAGCTAAAAAGTTGGAGATCCATTCTGTGCAGTGGCAAAATATTTGGTAAACCTCTCTTTGAAATAACTTGGAAGGAAGATCATGTGTGTATTGAGACTGCAGCTGTAAGGCAAGTTGTTAAAAAGAGCCTGAGATCTAGTGTGGGATAACAATTATTGCCTGCCTCCAATAAGATGTTATGATAAAGATGAGTTCAGGCAAAAATTCACTGATTTTCCAACAGAATTAGAAATTAATACAGATATTACCCTCCTTAAAGTGTTGGAAAAGCCAACAACTTCTGGACTCCGAAGAGAAAGAATGAAAGTAAACAGTGTACCATAAGACTTTTTAGCTGAAATAAAAGACTCAGCTCTGGATCAAATATCAAAGTAAGATTATTATTTTCATAAGAAGCCTTTCATTTCAGATAGTTTATGTCACCATTAAACTGAGACAGTGGTAAGGGAATGAGGAAGCAAATAAATTAATCAAGAATGAGAAATGTGCTAGAGAAAAACATGGGCAAAAGTACTGTCTACAACTGAAGGGTCTGAAGTTTTATCTTACTTAGAAGCTGACAGGTTGGTCATAGTTTCATGGATGCTAGCAGAAGATGCAAGAATTCTGAGCCAAAGGCAAAGAAATGTTTACTTATAGCAATAGCTATAGCTAAAGATTTAGGTTTTTATTTTTATTTATATTTATTTATTTTTTAACACCAATTCCCTGTGTCTCAGTTGTCACAGGGCAATGTAAAGACATCTGCATGCAAAGTGGGTTGCATTACAATACAGGAACCCTGAGCTTTGGAAATCCAAATATTTTATAATGAGTAATAAGCATGCCAGACCTGTGCTTGGTAAGAGATACCCTATCTTTAAGGCTATAAATAAGCCTGTTCTTTGGTTCAGAGCTAGACACTATCTCCAACTGCCAAGGCTCTTTACTACACAAACATCGTTGAAGAGACAGGCCAGGAGCAAAGGCAGTCCATGACTCTGGTGGCAAGATGTGTAGAATCATGACGTTCTTATGGAGAATGATTTTCCAACATGTAATGGTACATGAAAGTCTCTAAAAGCAAATAGATCAGAAACTTACCAAATTTTTGAGTGAATTATATTAACAAAGAAGCAACAAACCTAGATTGAAGATGAAAAACAATATTTTTATCCATTAGGAAAAAGCAAACAAAAAATAAATAACAACAACAAACTTTAGACCATCAAACTTTTGGAGAGTGAAAGTTCTGTGGAGATCCAAGGAGGACTTTTTGCAAAATTCCTACCTCTGATATGATTATGGGAATTAATGAAGAACGATTTATCTCCCAGAGTACAGACATAAGAGACATGAAGAATATTAAAAAGTGTTCCACCCAGAAACAGAATCAGTCTAATTAGGAAGTATCTCTATCTTTTGAACTCTTATATTTTGAAGATTTGTTTGTAAAGAAACAGCATTTATTACAACGTTGATAATTATTACATTATAAACATAGAAATTGAAATGATATTATAACTGAGGAAAGCAATTGAAATCAGGGGGTCAGATTCTTCTCCTCTGAAAATTAGCCCTGATCTTAGAAAGGTGAGTAGGAGTTGGCAAGAAGAACAGAGATAAAACTACTTAAGGTGATTAAATATACTGCATTAGAAAAATTCACAAATAAAACAGAGATGAAAAATAATCAAAAACAGAAAAAAAAGTAACTGAGCTCTAGGACATATTCAAGTAGGCTAATATATATGTAATTGGAGTCCCCTAAGAAAAGGAGGGGATTTAGAAAAATATTTGAAGAAATAATGGCCAGAATTTCCCCAATTTGTTGAAAAATATAAAGCCACACATTCAAGAAGTTCAATAAACCCCAAGCAAAAGACATATGAAAAAAATTACATTAAGAAATATGATTATCAAATTGTTCAAAACCACTTATAAAGAACAAGTTTTAAAAAGCACCTAAAAAATATTACTTCTTCCAAGAGGAAAAAATAAAAGTATGACAAAGATTTCTCTTCAGAAAAAAGCAGTTGAGAAAACAGGGAAAGTATCTTTAAAGCACTAGAAGAAACACTCTCAACCTAAAATTCTATAGTCAGCAAATATATCTTTTAAAAAGGGTGGAAATGTATAGCACTAAAATATTATATTAGAGAAAAATCATCTTCTCAAATTAATAAGATTACCCCTCAAGAAACAAACAAACAAAAAAAAGGAAAACAAATTAAAAATAGAGCAAAGGAAATAATAAAAAACAGAACTGAAATATAAAATAGAAAGCAGAAAAACAATAGAGAAAATCAATGAAACCAAAGGCCAATTCTTTGAAAATAATCAATAAAAATGATACATCTCTAGTCAGACTAATCAGCAATTAGAAAAGACACAGATTAACAATAGCAGGGATGAGAGATGTAACATCAGTAATCTTTCTAGTGTTTTTTTTGTAGACAAAAATAAAACAATCATTATACCATTATTAAAAGAATAGAAAATATGAGGATCAAGTTTTAGCCAATATTCAATAATGTGGGTGAAATGAAAACATTTCTTGAGAAACATATAATACCAAACTAACTCAAAAACAAAAAGGAAGCTAAAACTGAATACCTCTATTTCCATAAAATAAATTGAATTTACAGTTTAAAACTATGCCACAAAGACACTCTAAGCTTAGATTTTATTGGCAATCTCTACCAAACATTTAAGGAAGATAGAATATCAATTCTACACAAACTACCAGAAAAATAAAGAGGGGGAAATAATTCTCAACTTATTCTATAAGACTAGCATTACCCTGGTAGCAAAAACAAAGACATTATAAGTAAAATAAAGTACAGAGCAACATCCCTCATGAACACAGATGAAAAACTTCTAAACAAAGTTTTAGCAAATAAAGGCCAAAAATATATAAAAATGATAATATAACATGACCAAGGGAGCTTTATTCCAGAGGTTCAGAATTTAACACTTGAAAAGTAATTCAAGTTAATTAATGAAATTAACAAACCAAAAAGAACAAAGAAAACATATAATTCAACATTCATTAATGATAAAACTCTGTTTCCTAAGGATTGAAGAAACTATCTTTGACTTGATAATGAAAACCTATATCTAACATTATACTTAATGTTTAAAGACATATATGCCCTTTAAAGAGTAATAATTTTTTAAAGACTAATGTTTCCTCTGATGATCAAAAACAAGAAAAAGATACAAGGGCCTACTGTATAGCACAGGGAACTAAACTTAATATTTTATAATAACCTTTAGGGGAAAAGAATCTGAAAAAAGAATGTATATATATATATATATATATATATATATATATATACACACACACACGTACATACATATGACTGAATCACTTTGCTGTACAAAATTATAAAACAGCTATACTTCAATAAAAAATGAATTGATTAATTTAAAAAAAAAAAACAAGAAAAAGATGTCTACTTTCACCACATATATTCAACATGTGGTATAAATTATAACACGTGCAATAAGGAAAGAAAAAGAAATGAAAGACATCCAGATTAGAAAGGAAGAAATGAAAATGTCTTTATTTGCAGAAAGCTACATATCTATGTAGAATATCTGATATTACTACATAAAAGTTACCAGAACTAATAATTGCAGTTAGAAAGATTACAGGAACTAAGATTAATACAAAACATTTAATTTTATTTATGCATGATAGCAATGAAGAAACAAATTTAAATAAAAATACCATTTACAATAACATCAAACATATGAAATATTAGGAATAAATCTGATCAAATGTGTGTAAAACTATACATGGAAAACTTCAAAACTTTACTAACAAAAATTTATAAAGTCCAAAATTATTGGAGAGATGCACCTTGTTCATGGATTGCAAGGCTCTATATTGTTTTGATGTCAGTCTTCCCAAACTGAACTATAGATTCAACACAATGCCAAACAAAATCTCAGCAAACTTTTTTTTTTTAAACTGATAAGCTGTTTCTAAAAAATATAAAAATTAGGGGAGGACCTTCAAGATGGCAGAGGAGTAAGCCATGGAGATCACCTTCCTCTCCACAAATACAACAAAAATACTTCTACAAGTGGAACATCTACAGAACACTTACTGAATGCTTGCAGAAGACCTCAGACTTCCCAAAAGGCAAGAAAATCCCTACGTACCTGGGTAGGGAAAAAGGAAAAAGAAAACACCGAGACAAAAGAATAGGGACAGGATCTACACCTCTGGGAGGGAGCTGTGAACAAGGAAAAGTTTCCACACACTAGGAAACCCTCTCACAAACAAGAGAGGCTTGTCTGCTCACCCACTGGGGCAGATGGGGTTTGGGAGCTGAGGCTCAGGCTTCAGAGGTCAGATCCCAGGGAGAGGACTGAGGTTGGCTGCGTGAACACAGCCTGAGGGGTTTGGTGTGTCACAGCTAGCCAGGAGAGAGTCCAGGAAAAAGACTGGAACTGCCTAAGAGGCAAGAGACCATTGTTTTGGTGTGTGAGAGGAGAGGGGATTCCATTCCTATGTGTCCAAAGTGGGCAGAGCACTGCCTAAGCAAGCTCCAGAGAAGAGTGCTAGCTGTGGCTATCAGCTAAGACCCCAGAGACGGGCATGAAATGCTAAGGTGGCTGTGACTGCCACGAAGAATCCTGTGTGCAAGCACAGGTCACTATCTACACACCCCCACCCCTGGGAGCCTGTGAATCTTCCAAACTGCCAGGGTCACAAGATCTGGGACAACTTCCCTGTGAAAACACAAGGCGTGCCTCAGTCTGTTGCAATAGCCTGCTGGCCTCTGCCACTGCAGGCTTGCCCCACATTCCAATTATAACTACCATACCCCTCCCTCCCACCAGCCTGAGTGAGCCAGAGCCCCTTAATCAGCCGCTCCTTTAACCCCCTCCTTTCTTGGCAGGCCACAGATGCCTGAGGGCAACATACACGCAGAGGTGCGGCAAAACCAAAGCTGAAAGTTAGGAGCTGTGCAAACAAAGAAGAGAAAGGGACATTTCTCCATGTAGCCTCAGGAGCAGCTGATTAAATCCACACAACCAACTTGATGTACATGGCAACTGTGGAATACCTGAGTAGAAAACAAATCATCCCAAAATTAAGGCGGTAGACTTTATGAGCAACTGTACACTTGAGGTTTGCTGTCTGCAACTGATTTGTTTCTGAAATTTATGTTTATCTTAGTTTACTTTTTAGCATTTCTTATCATTGGTGGATTTGTTTATTGCTTTGGTTACTTCTTTTTTATACTATATTTTTTATGTTAAAAATTTTTCTTTTATTTAGTATTTTTAAAATTTTTATTTATTTCTATTTATGTTTTTCTCCCTTTTCTTCTGAGCCATGTGGCTGACAGGGTTTGGGTGCTCCAGCCTTCTGTCACGACAGAGCCTCTAAAGTGGGAGAGCTGAGTTCAGGACCTTGGACAACCAGAGACCTCCCAGATCCACTTAATATCAATCCACAAGAGCTCTCCCAGAATTCTCCATCTCAACATTAAGACCCCATTCTACCCAATGGTCAACAAACTCCAAGATGGATGCCCATGACAAACAAATAGTAAGACAGGAAAACAATCCCACCCATTAACAGAGAGTCTGCCTAAAACCATCACAAGTTCACAGACACCCCAAAACACACCACCAGACAGACAAGATCCAGCTCCACTCACGAGAACACAGGCAGCAGTAACCTCCACAAGGAAGCCTACACAAGACACTAAACCAACCTCACCCACTGGGGGAAGACACCAAAATAAACAGGAGCTATGAACATGCAGCCTGAAAAGGAGACCCAAAACACAGAAAGATAAACAAAATAAGAAGACAGAAAAATACACAGCAGATAAAGGAGCAAGGTAAAAACCCACCAGACCAAATAAATGAAGAGGAAATAGGCAGTCTACCTTGAAAAGAATTCTGAGTAATCACAGTAAAGATGATCCACAGTACTGGAAACAGAAGAGTAATAGAAATAGAAATAGAGAAAATACAAGAAGCATTTATCAAGGAACTAGAAAAACTAAAGAGCAAACAAACAATGATGAACAACACAATAAATGAGATTAAAAATTCTCTAGAGGGCTTCCCTGGTGGTGCAGTGGTTGAGAGTCCACCTGCCGATGCAGGGGACACAGGTTCATGTCCTAGTCCGGGAAGATCCCACATGCTGCGGAGCAGCTGGGCCCGTGCACCACGGCCACTGAGCTTGTGCATCCGGAGCCTGTGCTCTGCAACAGGAGAGGCCACATCAGTGAGAGGCCCACATACCTCAAAAAAAAAAAAAACTCTCTCAAAGGAATCAATGCAGAATAATGTAGACAGAAGAACAGATAAGAATAAAGAAAAAAAGAATGAAAAGAATTGGGGATAGGCTCAGAGAATTCTGGGACAACATTAAATGCACCAACATTTGAATTATAGGGCTCCCAGAAGAAGAAGAGAAAAAGAACGGGTATGAGAAAATATTTGAAGAGATTATGGTTGAAAACTTCCCTAACATAGGAAAAGAAAGAATCAATCAAGTCCAGGAAGCACAGAAATCCATTACAGGATAAATCCAAGGAGAAACTAGCCAAGACACATATTAATCAAACTATCAAAAATTAAATACAAGGAAAAATATTAAAAGCAGCAAGGGAAAAACAACAAAAAACATACAAGGGAATCCCCGTAAGGTTAACAGCTGATATTTCAGCAGAAACACTGGAAGCCAGAAAGGATTGTCAGGACATATTTAAAGTGATGAAAGGAAAAAGCCTACAACCAAGATTATGCTACCTAGCAAGGATCTCATTCAGACTTGATGGAGAAATTTTAAAACTTTACAGACAAGCAAAAGCTAAGAGAATTCAGCACCGTCAAACCAGCTTTACAACAAATGCTAAAGGAACTTCTCTAGGCAAGAAACACAAGAGAAGGAAAAGACCTACAAAAACAAACCCCAAACAATTAAGAAAATGGTAATAGGAACATACATATCGATAATTACCTTCAATGTAAATGGATTAAATGCTGCAACCAAAAGATATAGATTGGCTGAATGGATACAAAAACAAGACCCATATATATGCTGTCTATAAGAGAACCACTTCAGGCCTAAGGACACATACAGACTGAAAGTGAGGGGATAGAAAAAGATATTCCATGCAAATGGAAATCAAAAGAAAGCTGAAGTAGCATTTCTCATATCAGAAAAAACAAACTTTGAAATAAAGACTATTACAAGAGACAAAGACGGATGCTGCATAATGATCAACGGATCAATCCAAGAAGAAGATGTAACAATTGTAAATATTTATACACCCAACATAGGAGCACCTCAATACGTAAGGCAAATACTAACAGCCATAAAAGGGGAAATTGACAGTAACACATTCATAGTAGGGGGCTTTAACATCCCACTTTCACCAGCAGATAGGTCATCCAAAATTAAAGTAAATAAGAAAATACAAGCTTTAAATGACATTTTAGACAAGACGGACTTAAACTGATATTTATAGGATATTCTACCCAAAAAAAAAAAATATGCTTGTTTCTCAACTGCTCATGGAACAGTCTTCAGAATAGATAATAACTTGGGTCACAAATCAAGCCTTGGTAAATTTAAGAAAATTGAAATTGTACCAAGTATCTTTTCCAACCACCATGCTATGAGAATAGATATCAATTACAGAAAAAAAAATGTAATAAATCCAAACACATGGGGGCTAAATAATATGCTGCTAAATAACAAGAGATCACTGAAGAAATCAAAGAGGAAATCAAAAAATACCTAGAAACAAATGACAATGAAAACACGATGACCCAATCCTATGGAATAAAGCAAAAGCAGTTTTAAGAGGGAAGTTTACAGCAATAAAATCCTTTCTCATGAAACACGAAAAATCTCAAATAAACAACCTAATCTTACACCTAAAGCAATAAAAGAAATAAGAACTAAAAAAATACACATCTTGCAGAAGGAAACAAATCATTAATATCAGATCAGAAAAAATGAAAAAGAAATGAAGGAAACAATAACAAAGTAATGCTACAAGCTGTTTCTTTGAGAAGATAAACAAAATTGATAAACCATTAGCCAGACTCATCAAGAAAAACGGGGAAGATTCAAATAAACAGACTTAAAAATGAAAAAGGAGAAATAACAACTGACCCTGTAGAAATACAGAAGATAATGAGAAATTACTACAAGGAACTATATGCCAATAAAATGGACAACCTGGAAGAAACGGACAAATGCTTAGAAAAGCACACCTTTCCAAGACTGAACCAGGAAGAAATAGAAAATATAAACAGACCAACCACAAGCACTGAAATTGAAACTGAGATTTAAAATCTTCCGACAAACAAAAGCCCAGGACCAGATGGCTTTACAGGTGAATTTTTTTTTTTAAACATCTTTATTAGGGTATAATTGCTTTACAAGGGTGTGTGAGTTTCTGCTTTATAATAAAGTGAATCAGTTATACATATACATATGTTCCCATATCTCTTCCCTCTTGTGTCTCCCTCCCTTCCACCCACCCTATCCCACCCCTCCACGTGGTCAAAAAGCACTGAGCTGATCTCCCTGTTCTATGTGGCTGCTTCCGACTAGCTATCTACCTTACGTTTGGTAGTGTATATATGTCCATGCCTCTCTCTCACTTTGTCACAGCTCACCCTTTCCCCTCCCCATATCCTCAAGTCCATTCTCTAGTAGGTCTGTGTCTTTATTCCTGTCTTACCCCTAGGTTTTACATGACATTTTTTTTCTTAAATTCGATATATATGTGTTAGCATATGGTATTTGTCTTTCTCTTTCTGACTTACTTCACTCTGTATGACAGACGCTAGGTCGATCCACCTCATTACAAATAGTTCAATTTCATTTCTTTTTATGGCTGAGTAATATTCCATTGTATATATGTGCCACATTTTCTTTATCCATTCATCCGATGATGGGCACTTAGGTTGTTTCCATCTCCAGGCTATTGTAAATAGAGCTGCAATGAATATTTTGGTACATGACTCTTTTTGAATTATGGTTTTCTCAGGGTATATGACTAGTAGTGGGATTGCTGGGTCATATGGTAGTTCTATTTGTAGTTTTTTTAAGGAACTTCCATACTATTCTCCATAGTGGCTGTACCAATTCACATTCTCACCAGCAGTGCAAGAGTGTTCCCTTTTCTCCACACCCTCTCCGGCATTTATTGTTTCTAGATTTTTTGATGATGGCCATTCTGACTGGTGTGAGATGATATCTCACTGTAGTTTTGATTTGCATTTCTGTAATGATTAATGATATTGAGCAATCTTTCATTTGTTTGTTGGCAGTCTGTATATTTTCTTTGGAGAAATGTCTATTTAGGTCTTCTGCCCATTTTTGGATTGGGTTGTTTGTTTGTTTGCTTGTTTGTTTTTGTTATTGAGCTGTAGGAGCTGCTTGTAAATTTTGGAAAATAATCCTTTGTCAGTTGCTTCATTTGCAAATATTTTCTCCCATTCTGAGGGTTGTCTTTTGGTCTTGTTTATGGTTTCCTTTGCTGTGCAAAAGCTTTGAAGTTTCATTAAGTCCCATTTGGTTATTTTTGTTTTTATTTCCATTTCTCTAGGAAGTGGGTCAAAAAGGATCTTTCTGTGATTTATGTCATAGAGTGTTCTGCCTATGATTTCCTCAAAGAGTTTGATAGGTTCTAGCCTTACATTTAGGTCTTTAATGCATTTTGAGCTTATTTTTGTGTATGGTGTTAGGGAGTGATCTAATCTCATGCTTTTACATGTACCTGTCCGGTTTTGCCAGCACCGGTTATTGAAGAGGCTGTTCTTTCTCCACTGTGCATTCCTGCCTCCTTTATCAAAGATAAGGTGACCATATGTGCATGGGTTTATCTCTGGGCTTTCTCTCCTGTTCCATTGATCTATCTTTCTGTTTTTGTGCCAGTACCATACTGTCTTGAATACTGTTGCTTTGTAGTATAGTCTGAAGTCAGGGAGCCTGATTCCTCCAGCTCCGTTGTTCATTCTCAAAATTGCTTTGGCTGTTCGGGGTCTTTTTTGCTTCCATACAAATTGTGAATTTTTTTGTTCTAGTTCTGTGAAAAATGCCAGTGGTAGTTTGACAGGGATTGAATTGAATCTGTAGATTGCTTTGTGTAGTAGAGTCATTTTCACAATGTTGATTTTTCCTCTCCAAGAACATGATATAACTCTCCATCTATTTGTATCATCTTTAATTTCTATCATCAGTGTCTTTTAATTTTCTGCATAGAGGTCTTTTGTCTCCTTAGGTAAGTTTATTCCTAGGTATTTTATTCTTTTTGTTGCAATGGTAAATGTGAGTGTTTTCTTGATTAGACTTTCAGATTTTTCATCATTAGTGTATAGGAATGCCAGAGATTTCTGTGCATTAATTTTTTACCCTGCAATGTTACCAAATTCATTGATTAACTCTAGTAGTTTTCTGCAAGCATCTTTAGGATTCTCTATGTATGGTATCATGTCATCTGCAAACAGTGACAGTTTTACTTGTTCTTTCCGATTTGGATTCCTTTTCTTTCCTTTACTTCTCTGATTGCTATGGCAAAAATATGTTGAATAAGAGTGATGAGAGTGGGCAAACTTGTCTTGTTCCTGATCTCAGTGGAAATGCTTTCAGTTTTTCCCCATTGAGGATAATGTTGGCTGCGGGTTTGTCATATATGGCTTTTATTATGTTGAGGAAAGTTCCCTCTATGCCTACTTTCTGCAGGGTTTTTATCATAAATAGGTGTTGAATTTTGTTGAAAGCTTTCTCTGCATCTACTGAGATGATCATATGATTTTTCTCCTTCAATATGTTAACATAGTTTATCACATTGATTGATTTGCGTATATTGAAGAATCCTTGCATTCCTGGAATAAACCCCACTTGATCATGGTGTATGATCCTTTTAATGTGCTGTTGGATTCTGTTTGCTAGTATTTTGTTGAGGATTTTTGCATCTATGTTCATCAGTGATATTGGCCTGTAGTTCTCTTTCTTTGTGACATCCTTGTCTGTTTTGGTATCAAGGTGATGGTGGCCTCGTAGAAGGAATTTGGGAGTGTTCCTCCCTCCGCTATATTTTGGAAGAGTTTGAGAAGCATAGGTGTTAGCTCTTCTCTAAATGTTTGATAGAATTCGCCTGTGAAGGCATCTGGTCCTGGGCTTTTGTTTGTTGGAAGATTTTTAATCACAGTTTCAATTTCAGTGCTTGTGATTGGTCTGTTCATATTTCCTATTTCTTCCTGATTCAGTCTTGTCAGTTGTGCATTTCTAAGAATTTGTCCATTTCTTCCAGGTTCTGCCATTTTATTGGCATAGAGTTGCTTGTAGTAATCTCTCATGATCTTTTGTATTTCTGCAGTGTCAGTTGTTAGTTCTCCTTTTTTATTTCTAATTCTATTGATTTGAGTCTTCTCCCTTTTTTTCTTGATGAGTCTGGCTAATGATTTATCTATTTTGTATATCTTCTCAAAGAACCAGCTTTTAGTTTTATTGATCTTTGCTATCATTTCCTTCATTTCTTTTTCATTTTTTTCTGATCTGATTTTTATGATTTATTTCCTTCTGCTAACTTTGGGGATTTTTTGTTCTTCTTTCTCTAATTGCTTTAGGTACAAGGTTAGGTTGTTTATTCGAGATGTTTCCTGTTTCTTAAGGTGGACTTGTATTGCTATAAACTTCCCTCTTAGAACTGCTTTTGCTGCATCCCATAGGTTTTGGGTCATCGTGTCTCCATTGTCAATTGTTTCTAGTTTTTTTTTTTTTTTTATTTCCTCTTTGATTTCTTCAGTGGTCACTTCGTTATTAAGTAGTGTATTGTTTAGCTTCCATGAGTTTGTATTTTTTTCAGATCTTTTCCTGTAATTGATATCTAGTTTCATAGTGTTGTGGTCGGGAAAGTTATTTGATACAATTTAAATTTTCTTAAATTTTCCAAGGCTTGATTTGTGACCCAAGATATGATCTATCCTGGAGAATCATCCATGAGCATTTGAGAGAAATGTATATTCTGTTGTTTTTGGATGGAGTGTCTAATAAATATCAATTAAGTCCATCTTGTTTAATGTATCATTTAAAGCTTGTGTTTCCGTATTTATTTTCATTTTTGATGATCTGTCCATTGGTGAAAGTGGGGTGTTAAAGTTCCCTACTATGAATGTGTTACTGTCGATTTCTGCTTTTATGGCTGTTAGTATTTGCCTTACGTATTGAGGTGCTCCTATGTTGGGTGCATAAATAATTACAATTGTTATATCTTCTTCTTAGATCAATCCCTTGATCATTATGTAGTGTCCTTCTTTGTCTCTTCTAATAGTCTTTAGTTTAAAGTCTATTTTGTCTGATACGAGAATTGTTACTCCAGCTTTCTTTTGTTTTCCATTTGCATGGAATATCATTTTCTATCCCCTTACTTTCAGTCTGTATGTGTCTCTACATCTGAAGTGGTTTTCTTGTAGACAGCATATATATGGGTCTGGTATTTGTATCCATTGAGTCAATCTGTGTCTTTTGGTGGGAGCATTTAGTCCATTTATATTTAAGGTAATTATCGATATGTATGGTCCTCTTGCCATTTTCTAAATTGTTTTGGGTTCGTTATTGTAGGTATTTTCCTTCTCCTTTGTATTTTGCCTAGAGAAGTTCCTTTAGCATTTGTTGTAAAGCTGGTTTGGTGGTGCTGAATTCTCTCAGCTTTTGCTTGTCTGTAAAGGTTTTAATTTCTCCATCAAATCTGAATGAGATCCTTGCTGGGTAGAGTAATCTTGGTTGCACATTTTTCTCCTTCATCACTTTAAATATGTCCTGCCACTCCTTTCTGGCTTGCAGAGTTTCTGCTGAAAGTTCAGCTGTTAACCTTATGGGGATTCCCTTGTGTGTTATTTGTTGTTTTTCCCTTGCTGCTTTTAATATGCTTTCTTTGTATTTAATCTTTGATAGTTTTATTCATATGTGTCTTGGCGTATTTCTCCTTGGGTTTATACTGTATGGGACTCTCTGTGCTTCCTGGACTTAACTATTTCCTTTCCCATATTAGGGAAGTTTTCAACTATAATCTCTTCGAATATTTTCTCAGTCCCTTTCTTTTTCTCTTCTTCTTCTGAAACCCCATATAATTCGAATGTTGGTGTGTTTAATGTTGTCCCAGAGGTCTCTGAGACTGTCCTCAGTTATTTTCATTCTTTTTTTCTTTATTCTGCTTTGCAGTAGTTATTTCCACTCTTTTATCTTCCAGGTCACTTATCCGTTCTTCTGCATTAGTTATTCTGCTATTGATCCCATCTAGAGTATTTTTCATTTCACTTATTGTGTTATTCATCGTTGTTTGTTTCATCTTTAGTTCTCCTAAGTCCTTGTTAAATGTTTCTAGCATTTTGTCTATTCTATTTCCAAGATTTTGGATCATCTTTACTATCATTATTCTGAACATCTTTTTCAGGTAGACTGCCTATTTCCTCTTCATTTGTCAGGTCTGGTGGGTTTTTATCTTGCTCCTTCATCTGCGGTGTGTTTTGCTGTCTTTTCATTTTGCTTATCTTACTGTGTTTGGGGTCTCCTTTTCACAGGCTGAAGGTTCATAGTTCGTGTTGTTTTTTGTGTCTGTCCCCAGTGGCTAAGTTTGGTTCAGTGGGTTTTGTATGCTTCCTGCTGGAGGGGACTAATGCCTGTGTTCTGGTGCATGAGGCTGGTTCTTGTCTCTCTGGTGGGCAGGTCTATGTCCATGTGTGTTTTGGGGTGTCTGTGGACTTATGGTTTTAAGCAACCTCTCTGCTAATGGGTGGTGTTGTGTTCCTGTTTTCCTAGTTGTTTGGCATAGGGTGTCTGGCACTGTAGCTTGCTGGTCGTTGAGTGAAGCTGGGTGTTGGTGTTGGGATGGAGATCTCTGGGAGATTTTCACTGTTTGATACTATGTGGAGCTGGGAGGTCTTTTGTGGACCAGCGTCCTGAAGTTGGCTCTCCCACCTCAGAGGCACAGCACTGACTCCTGGCTTCAGCACCAAGAGCCTTTCATCAACACGGCTCAGAATAAAAGGGAGAAAAAGTAGAGAGAAAGAATTAGTAGGAGTAGGAAGAGAGAAAGAAAGGAATGAAGGAAGGAAGGAAGGAAGGAAGAAAGAAAAGAGGAAAGAAAGAAAGAAATAAGGAAACAAGGAAAGAAAGAAAGAAAGGAGGGAGGGAGGGAGGGAGGAAGGGATGGTAGGAGGAAGGAAGGAGGGGAGGAAGGATAAAAAAGAAAGAAAGAAGATAAAGTAAAATAAAATAAAGTAAAATATAATAAAGTTATTAAATTAAAAATTAATTATTAAGAAAAAATATTTTTAAAAGATGGACAAATAGAACCTTAGGACAAATGGTGGAAGCAAAGCTATACAGACAAAATCTCATATAGAAGCATATACATACACACTCACAAAAAGAGGAAAAGGAGAAAGCATCATAAATCTTGCTCTCAAAGTCCACCTCCTCAATTTGGGATGATTCATTGTCTAAAGGAGGGAAGGAAGGAAAGAAAGAAAGAAGATAAAGTAAAATAAAATATAGTTATTAAATTTAAAAAAAATATTATTAAGAAAAAAAATTAAAAAAAAAACAAAAACGGATGGATAGAACCCTAGGACAAATGGTGGAAGCAAAGCTATACAGACAAAATCTCACACAGAAGCATACAAATACACACTCACAAAAAGAGGAAAAGGGGAGAAAATACTAAATTTTGCTCTCAAAGTCAACCGCCTCAATTTGGGGTGATTCGTTGTCTATTCATGTATTCCACAGATGCAGGGTACATCAAGTTGATTGTGGATCTTTAATCCGCTGCTTCTGAGGCTGCTTGGAGAGATTTCCCTTTCTCTTCTTTGTTCTCGCAGCTCCCAGATTTAGGCCCCACCTCTGTGTGTAGGTCACCAAAGTGAGTCTGTTTTAAGCTCAGAAAGGATGCGGTCAAAGGAGCAGCTGATTCGGGGGCTCTGGCTCACTCAGGTGGGGGGAGGGAGGGACACGGAGTGCATGGTAAGCCTGTGGCAGCAGAGGCCGGTGTGACGTTGCACCAGCCTGAGGCTCGCAGTGCCTGGATCCCAGGAACCTGGCTGTGGCGGGCTACTCAGGCTCCCTGGAAGGGAGGTATGAATAGTGACCTGTGCTCACACACAGGCTTCTTGGTGGTGGCAGCAGCAGCCTTAGCATCTCCTGCCCGTCTCTGGGGCCCGTGCTTTTAGCCGCGGCTCGCACCAGTCTCTGGAGCTCCTTTAAGCAGAGCTCTTAATCCCCTCTCCCCTAGCACCAGGAAACAAAGAGGGAAGAAAAAGTCTCTTGCTTCTTCGGCAGCTCCAGACCTTTTCCCGGACTCCCTCCCGGCTAGCTATGGTGCACTAACCCTTTCAGGCTATGTTCACGTGCCAATCCCAGTCCTTTCCCTGCCTCAGCTTGAGGTCCGCCCGCCCCGGCGGGTAAGCAGACAATCCTCTCAGGCTGGTGAGTGCCGGTCGACACCAGTCCTCTGTGCGGGGTATCTCCTCACTTTGCCCTCTGCACCCCTGTTGCTGCACTCTCTTCCATGGTTCTGAAGCTCCCCCTCTCCGCCATCAACAGTCTCTGCCTGCGAAGGAGCTTCCTAGTGTGTTGAAACCTTTTCTCCTTCACAGCTCCCTCCCACTGGTGCAAGTCCCATCCCTATTCTTTTGTCTCTGTTTTCTTCTTTTTTTTTCTTTAGCCTTACCCAGGTACGTAGGGAGTTTCTTGCCTTTTGGGAGGTCTGAGGTCTTCTGCCAGAATTCAGTAGGTGTTCTGTAGGAGTTGTTCCACGTGTAGATGTATTTCTGGTGTATCTGTGGGGAGGAAGGTGATCTCCGTGTCTTACTCTTCTGCCATCTTCCCCCTGTCCCTTTTACAGGTGAATTCTATCAAACATTTAAAGAAGAGATAACACCTATCCTTCTCAAGCTCTTCCAAAATATAGCAGAGGGAGGAACACTCCCAAACTCATTCTATGAGGTCACCATCACCCAGATACTGAAACCAGACAAAGATGTCACAAAAAAAAGAGAAAACTACAGGCCAATATCACTGATGAACATAGATGCAAACATCCTCAACAAAATACTAGCATATGGATCCAACAGCACATTTAAATTATCATACACCATGATCAAGTGGGGTTTATCCCAGGAATGTAAGCATTCTTCAATATACACAAATCAATCAATTTGATACACCATATAACCAATTAGATGGATTAAAAAACATATGATAATCTCAATAGATGCAGAAAAAGTTTTCAACAAAATTCAACACCAATTTATGATAAAAAACTCTCCAGAAAGTAGGCATGGAGGGAACCTCCCTCAACTTAAAAAAGGTCATATATGACAAACCCACAGCTAACATTGTTCTCAATGGTGAAAAAGTGAAACCATTTCCTCTAAGATCAGGAACAAGACAAGTTCACCACTATTATTCAACATAGTTTTGGAAGTTTTAGCCATAGAAATCAGATAAGAAAAAGAAATAAAACGAGTTCAACTTGGAAGAGAAGTAAAACTGTCATTGTTTGCAGATGACATGATACCATAGATAGAGAATCCTAAAGATGCTACCAGAGAACAATTAAAGCTAATCAATGAATTTGGTAAAGTAGCAGCATACAAAATGAATGCACAGAAATCTCTTGCATTTCTACACACTAATGATGAAAAATCTGAAAGAGAATTTAAGGAAACACTCTCATTTACCATTGCAGCAAAAAGAAAATACCTAGGAATAAACCTACCTAAGGAGACAAAATAACTGTATGGAGAAATCTATAAGATACTGATGAAAGAAATTAAAGACAATACAGATGTAGAGATATACCATGTCCTTGTATTGGAAGAATCAACATTGTGAAAATGACTATCCTACCCAAAGCAATCTGCAGATTCAAGGCAATAGGTATCAAACTACCAATGTAGTTGAAATTTCACAATTTTTATGGAAACACAAATGACCCTGAATAGCCAAAGCAAACTTAAGAAAGAAAAATGGAACTGGAGGAATCAGGCTCCCTGACTTCAGACTATACTACAAAGCTACATTAATCAAGACAGAATGGTCCTGGCACAAAAACAGAAATATATATTGATGGAACAGGATAGAAAGCACAGAGATAAACCCATGCACATATGGTCATCTTATCTTTGATCAAGGAGGCAAGAATATACAATGGAGAAAAGACAGCCTCTTCAATAAGTGGTGCTAGGAAAACTGGACAGCTACATGTAAAAGAATGAAATTAGAACAATCCCTAACACCATACACAAAAATAAACTCAAAATGGATTAAAGACCTAAATGTAAGGTCAGACACTATCAAACTCTTAGAGGAAAACATAGGCAGAACACTCTATGACATAAATCACAGCAATATCCTTTTTGACCCACCTCCTGGAGAAATGGAAATAAAAACAAAAGTAAACAAATGAGACCTAATGAAACTTAAAAGCTTTTGCACAGCAAAGGAAACCATAAACAAGATGCAAAGACAACCCTCAGAATGGGAGAAAATATTTACATTCAAAGCAACTGACAAAGGATTAATCTCCAAAATATACAAGTTGCTGATGCAGCTCAATATCAAAAGAACAAACAACCCAACTCAAAAATTAGCAGAAGACCTAAATAGACATCTATCCAAAGAAGATATACAAATTGCCAACAAACACATGAAAGGATGCTCAACATCACTAATTATTAGAACAATTGAAATCAAAACCACAATGAGGTATCACCTCACACCAGTCAGAATGGCCATCATCAAAAAATCTACAAACAATAAAGGCTAGGGATCGTGTGGAGAAAAGGGAACCCTCTTTCACTGTTGATGGGAATATAAATTGATACAGCCACTATGGAGAACTGTATGTAGATTTGTTAACAAAACTAAAAATTGAACTACCATATGACCCAGTAATCCCACTACTGAGCATATACCCTGAGAACACCATAATTGAAAAAGAGACATGTACCACAATGGTCATTGCAGCTCTATTTACAGTAGCCAGGACATGGAAGTAACCTAAATGTCCATTGAGGGATGAATAGATAAAGAAGATGTGGCACATATATACAATGGAATATTACTCAGCCGTAAAAAGAAATGAAATTGAGTTATTTGTAGTGAGTTGGATGGACCTAGAATCTGTAATACAGAGTTAAGTAAGTCAGAAGAGAAAATAAATACCTATGTTAACATGTATGGTATTAAAAAAGAAATGGTGCTGATGAACCTAGGGACAGAATGGGAATAAAAATGCAGTTGTAGAGAATGAACTTGAGGACACGGTGAGGTAAAAGGGTAAGCTTGGATGGAGTGAGAGAGTAGAACTGACATATATACACTACAAAATGTAAAATAGATAGCTAGTGGGAAGCAGTTGCATAGCACAGGGAGATCAGTTTGGTGCTTTGAAACCACCTAGAGGGATGGGATAGAGAGTGTGGGAGGGGGACTTAAGAGGAGATATGTGGATATATGTATACATACAGCTGATTCACTATGTTATACAGCAGAAACTAACCCAAAATTGTAAAGCAACTATACTCCAATAAAGATGTTAAAAAATAATAAAATAAATAAAAATTAGAAGGGCACAGAATAGCCCAAGCCAATCTGGTTAAGAAGAACAAGATGGGAAGGTTAACAGTATCAGATTTCAAGGCTTATTATAAAGCTACAGTAATAAATACAATGTGTTATTGGTAGAAAGGTAGAAAAATAAAACAATTGAACAAAATAGAATCCACAAATATACCCACACATATACAACAATTGAATTTTGGCCATACTGCAAATGCAACTCAGTGAAGAACGGATACTTCTTTCAACAAATAATGTTTAAAAAATTGAGTATTACTATACAAACTAATAAACTTTGATCCATATCTTGCATCACATACTGACAATTAACTCAGTGTCAATCATAGATCTAAAAGTAAAGCTAAACTATAAAACTCCTAGAAAGAAAAAATTTATTTCTACCCCTGGGTTAGGCAGAGATTTCTTAGCTATGACACCAAAAGCATGATACATAAAAGAAAATACTGATAAATTAGGATTCATCAAAATAATTAATTTCTGCTCTTTAAGATTCAGTGAGAAGAATGAAAAGATAAGTTATAGATGGGGAGAGAATATGTACAATCATATATGTGAGAAGAAAAAGACGTATTTGTAATACAAAATCTCTTAAAACTGAAATACAAGAATACAAATAACCCAATAAATGCTCAAGTGTTTTGAATAAACCCTATTCCAAAAAAGATATATTCTCAACATAATTAGCCATTACACTAATAGTATAATTAACAACACAATTATGTATCTCTACCTACTTACTAGAATGACTAAAATTAAAGACTAAAATACATGCCTAAACATCAACTATTGAAGAGAATATTGAGAAACTAGTGCTCTCATATTCTGCTGGTGAAAATGTAAAATAATGTGACTACTATAACCACCCTGAAAATAGTTTGACAGTTTCTTAACAAGATAAACATATAACTATCATATGATTCAGTTGTTCCATTCTTAGTTATTTACTCAAGAGTAAAAAATATATATATCCAAAGACTTATGTATGGATGTTTATAATAGCTTTATTTTTAATAGACAAAAACAAGAAAAACACACAGATGTGTATCAACAGATAAATAGACAAACAAATAGTGGTATATCCATACAATGAAATATTATTCAGTGATAAAAACACTTACTGATATATACACAAGTGAATCTCAGAATAATTGAATAAAAAAACACCAGTCAAAAAAATGTCCCTATTGTATGATTACATTTCTATAAGTTTTAGAGAATGAAAATTAATCTATATTGACAGAAAGCAGAAAAGTGACTCCTTTGGATTGGAAGAGGGCCAGGAAGGAAGAATTATGAATGATCACAAGGAAACATTTGTGAGTGATGAATGTGTTTATTATTTTGGTGTGGTGATGGTTTCAAAAGTATATGCACGTCAAAACTTATTAAATTGTGTGCTATTTACAGTTGAGAGTATGTCAATTATACTTAATAAATATATTTTTTAAAGTACAATAAATACACAAAATAGCAGTTGCTATAAAGAGTAGAATCCCATAGTAAGATTTTTTACACTGCTGATCACCCAGTTTGGGTTGGAGTTTATTAATTTTATAGTGATGATAAATTGCACATTTGTTTACTTTTCTCTAGTACAAAAAAAATAAGATTGGAAACTGGCAAGGAGAAGGACATGGTTTCATAAATTCAGAGTTAGGGTTTCTAAAGTGCAGTGTGTATAAATCAGTGGCTTACAATAATAGCTGGTAGATACTCTAATATCAGGCTGATGGAGCATCTTCTAGTGTTGTGACAGAAGTAAAAACAGACTATGTGACATGTACTCTTAAAGCTTCCATTCAGAAGTGGCTTCTGTTCTCATGGTATTTGCCAAAGCAAGTCACCTGATTAATATCAGGTGATGGAGCATCTTCTAGTGTTGTGACAGAAGTAAAAACAGACTATGTGACGTGTACTCTTAAAGCTTCCATTCCGAAGTAGCTTCTGTTCTCATAGTATTTGCCAAAGTAAGTCACCTGATTAAGCCTGACATCAAGGGTAAAGATAAATATAAACTCACAGGATGGAGCATCATATAAACTCACAGGTTGCAGCACCACAAGTCAAATGGCCAAACATGATGCCAATGAGACAGGAATATATAAATAATTATAATGCATGACAGAACATGTGTTTAAATCCAATCTTCCCTTTTAATAAAAACTATTTACTTACCCCATGTCAAGAAGAAACCACAACTATCCAATCCAATTACAGTGTCAGATTCAAATCCAGGATCTTAGGATGGTATCTACATTAGACCCAGATATGTTTCTTTTAGCTCCAAAAGTCATCTAGTCCCCTCATATGCATTGTTGAAATGAGAACATAATAACTGCAGTAAACACCCCCATCTGGAGAGGGGGAGTGGAGGCATGCAGTGTCAATGCTCTGTAGTAGCTCTGACATTCTGCTGAGCAGAATTATGAGAGGGCTTTGGGAGTATCCTTAAATAGCTGATTTTGCTGTTTGAAAAATCTCTCCCCATTCTACTCTTCTTTGGGGAGTACATACTTATAGCTGGCTGAAAAGCTCTCTCATCCTGCTTCTTCCATTTAGAAAACCGATGGTCATTTTCAACCTCTAATATTTAATCAGTGTTTCTTTAAGTTGTGGCTCTTTTTCAAAAAACTTATGTCTCAACTCTTATGTACTAGACAATTCTGTTCACCAGCAGTCACACACGCAATTCTTTTTGTAATATTTATCTCTCTTTTCACTTAGTCATGAGTACATTTTGATTTCCAAAGGCCTCCTTAGCTTTTACTTACTTGTATTGGTGGAAGTTGGCACCCTATTGCAGCTTCATTATTAGAAGCTCTTAAGTTTCTGGACACTTTCTAGTTACTTTTTCTCTTTTTTGCACTCAGCCCTTTTTGGTTTGTTTTTTCTTAAGTCATTTATTTCTTGTAGTCACTTGTCAAATATAGCTCATAGCAACGAAAGCATGCTAATACAATTCTAGCTCCCAGAATCAGCTTGTTTCAAAGACCAGGATCATATCTTCCAAAGTGACAATTTTATCATGTTTTACTATTTCATAATCACTTTTATTTCTTCAATAAGTGTTTCCTTAACTTTGCTACCATGTCCTGAGAGCAATATAATAGCTTTTAGGTATTTGGCTATAGCACAAGAGCGTTCCTCTCCTGTTATCAATTTATACAGCAGTAAGCATAGGCTAAGTGATGCTTCAGTAGCCAACAGCTCCTCTATGCTCAGGAACCTGCAACAAAACAGTTTACTTGTTCAGTGTGGGACTGAGGTGGCTGTGTTTCTCAGTGTCTTCATTCATATGATGGAGTAATCTCTGTCTATGACATTGCCAGGTTCATGGCTGAGGAAAAATGAGTATAATGCTGTATATATATATAGTTACACACACCACTTTAGTTTCCATTCCTTGGCCAAAAGACAACAAGGAGGGAAAATAAAGTAAAATATAATCATTATCCTAGGAGAGTTAACAAATATTGTAAACTATTAAGCAGTCTACTGAAGGGTATTTTGTAAAGAAAGACCATCCCCGGATTGGAATGATAGAACATGGAATTTAAGTTGCGTAAGAAAGGATGTAAAGCAAGCAGGTGGAGGTATCTTAAATCAATGTATTGAGAACTATACTTGTCCTAAAATCAGCAGGTGTTATAATAGGGCTATTTGAGAAAAGGAGCTAGAAAATACATGAGAATTTCATTCGGGAAAAAAAAAAAGGTTAGCATTTTTTGGAGGAAGTATTCTCTGATTAAATCATAATATCTTTCTCTTGGATTTGGCATTCTATTATTTGTCAGTATCTTGGAAATTCTGATGTTTAAAATATGTCAATTTGAGTGCAATTAACGAATATTGGCATGCTGTTGTTATTCCCTAGTGGTTTTCAGAGAATTTTAACAATCAATATAGAGCTCTAAATATCTGTTTGAATGGACTGATAGATATTAATTGTAAAGACAACTGAAATTAGTGTATTGATCAGATAGAATTCTTTTTCATTTTTGAGGTACATTTGGCACCCTGATTGGGTTAATCCTACAGAAATCTCTAGAGTATAATCAGGTTGACAACTCTCCATTTCATTTTCACTCAATTGTCCCTTTAAAAAATAAATAAAAGTAAAATGTGAAGGCAATGCCCCAGAAATAATCTGATTACTAAATCAAGGGCTAGCTTTAGAAATTTTCTTAAGGCCTGAGGTTTTAAATCTTATTCAGCAAACATAATACAAGTTTGCTCCAAATTTGCACTTCCTGAAAGACATAGAAAAGCAGCACTAGTTAAAAAAAAAATTAATCCATAAATGTCATAATAAAGTCACAAAATAGCTTCTTTTTTCTCTATAGAAAAGA
Source organism: Delphinus delphis (assembly GCF_949987515.2). NCBI lineage: Eukaryota > Metazoa > Chordata > Mammalia > Artiodactyla > Delphinidae > Delphinus > Delphinus delphis. The sequence continues at coordinate 54,670,879 of NC_082695.1, forward strand.
TAATTGTGAGAAAGAATAAAGTAACTGAGAGGAATTCATTGTATTTCAAGACCAAGAAAACTTCAATTGTGCTATTTATTAGTTTACACTGTGGCAGCTCTGCCCCTATTTAGAAGGACATAGAACCCATTGTGTAGCACCCCAGAAACATGGGACACTGGGAGAAAAAGGAAGCCATCATCTAGAAAACAAACACTGAAATGAATTGCTATTTGTCACCTTTCTAACTGTTCTATTGACCCTTAGTCCCCATCTACTCTGAGTGGTTTCATGCATGATTCTTAATAGAGTACAAAAGAAAAAAGCAATGCCTGCATTTTTAGAATGAGAGAGTCATCCTGCAAAGTTTGCCCCTTAAAGGTAAAGAATTGTAACTGTCATCTTTGTGGTTAAATTATTTTTCCTCTTGGAAATAAAAGAATGCTCTTTGAATGCAATTTTCTTTCTTTCTCATAAGCCATGAGTAATGAATGACAGATACTAACAAATGGAATTACACTCACTCTGCCTATCCTTAGATCAAAAACTCCAGAGGTAAATCAGTTTGCTAGCCATTTCCTCCAGCTTAGAACAGAGAGCATAAGCTTTACATAATTCCTGATAAACTGCCACCTCAGCATAATTAGGGGTATGAATAACCAGCTGATCAACTCGACAGTGTTGACATGATCTGTAGAACATATCAGTAATCCTGCCTGCACGCTACATCCAATCCATTTATGTCATCCTTTTCAAGAAGGTAAGGACATGGGTAGCTGGTGCATGTTATTTGCTTTTCACCAAAATATAGAATTTTTAAAGATCTATCATGAGCCAAAACTTTTTAACTTTTAATTCATGAACCATATTCAGCAAACATTTTTTTAAAATCCTACTAATGGGCAAATCATCAGGAGACACGTAGATGAAGAAAAACTTTATGGATACTTTTTGTTTCTATCAATTTTCCCATTGAGCCCAGCCTATAAGATAAGTATCTTGTGGATGAAGGATGGTGAAGGTCTCAATTCTGTTCACACAAGTGTAGGATGCTGGTTAAATACCCAAAAAGAACTGAAGGGCGTGGGAGACGACATCTTGCACAAGCAAATTCATGTAGGAGGGATATTTCCTAATGTTATCTATAGTACAAGTAGTGAGAGTTTTTTGTTTGTTTCACATTTATTTGTTTTGGTTTTCCTTCTTTAATGGAAAGAATGACTATATACTGAAACCACACTTTCTTCTCTTATTGACCCATACATTTCTGTGAGGTTTCAGACTTGGTTAAAGTTCAGTTTTACAGGCACAATTCATGTTTAAGCTTAGAAATATATTTTGACTAAAATTAGAGAAGTAGTCTATAAATGAATTATAGTAACCTGTATGGATATTCAATCCAAGATTCAGAACACATTTATGCTATTGTATAACCAAACTATATACTCAGTCATGCCCTGTCAATTGACACAGTGATCACTTTCTAGGGTTAGTTCACAGTGACATCTTACTTTAGGTGATTTTTTTCTTCCTTATTTTCCTTTTCTTTTTTCTTTATTTCTTTTCTTCTTCTTTTTTTTTTTTTGATGATCAATTTGAAGTGAATATTCCCACTACAAATTAATTCTCATTTACTTAACAGACAGGTCAGTTTGTCTGAACCCATTTTCTATTAGTAATAACCCACCATTTGTTTGACTACATTAGTGCTAAATCAATATGCTACTCTTTGGATGTCACATAACTAAGCTTTATTAATAGTTGACCCCTATGAGATGTGGGATTACAAAAGGTTTTGGAAAGTAAAGAATTCTGAGATTTTATTGCAAAACAGTTTTTTGAAGGGATAACTACAGATCCTCATGAAAAATGAGGACTCATGAAAAAATGAAGTCCTTCCTGAAAAAATGAAGACTCAATGCTATTGAATTCTCAGTAATGATACATATGTTTTAGTTTGTTTTATTTTCTTGTATTGATTCTGTTTTTAAAATACCTTGATGAATTTGTGTTAAGCAATTCACTCTTTCTGACTAAGGAGTTTTCCGGATTCAGGAGTTATTCTGTCTGTGTCAGAATGGAAGCTTAATAATGAGGCGCACCCAAGAACCAAAGAGGAATTTAGCCTCATCAGACAATTGATGATGAAATTAAAAATGGTTAAAAAAATCTATTCAGCAACAGACCTAGATCATTTTTATTATATTTTAAAGCAGTAATTCTCAATATAAACTCCCATAGAAGGGATACCTACTAAAAGAAGTAATTCAAATGAAGGCCTTCATCTAATTCTCAGAATATTTAATAAATGTAAAATTTTTCTTAATTTTAACATTTCTTTCCACAATTTCCCCCTTAAAACATTAGAGTTGGTTATACCTGAACAAGCCTCTTAAACATATTGTATTTCCTCTCTTGAGGGAAGCATGAGTAATTGGTTGAGATGATAAAGTACATATACTAATATATGGCCATATGTATTTTTTTGTTCTTATAAATATACTTAAATTCATATAAATATTATTGATTTTTTATTATATTTAATACAAAGCAAAATGAATTTAGGGCTACATGTCTAATCTAAAAGCATTTTTTCCAGTTTTCCAGGTATTTGCTTATCTAAAATATGTCTTCCAATTCCTATTCCTTTAAATGTGTGGTCCAGGCTAAAACTGAGTATGTTCTTTTTGAAATAGCATTTAAATTAAAAGTGCTACATATAAAGATGGGCATAGTCATACAACTTCTCTACAAAGAATGAAATTTTCAAGATCAAGCTTGTAGGATTAATATAATCAACATTACAATAAATTTTGAATACTCATGATTACATTTTTACTGATGAGAATAACAAATTATGAGCAATTGATTGACCACCCAGAAATTGCCCTTAAAAAGAAGGAGAAAGAGACATAGCTAGAAAGAGGGAGAGGAGCTATTTGGAGACATGGTTCATTTCTATTGTCAATAAAATCTATTGCTATAATGTACATAGTCTACAATATTTTACTTTTTAAGAAAAAATAGTAGCTTACGTTAGTATAGTTTTCATATTATTACAGTTACAAAAGCTGTGAAAATACATTATGTGATTACATAAATATTTATTAAAATAAATAGACATACACCTACATTTAAAATGTTTCTTCTCTTTTTTTCTTATAATTCCAAATGCTTTTTTGTGATTTTGTGATGACATTTGTTGTAATGAGATATATATATATATATATATATATATATATATATACACACACACATACACACACACACAAGAAAATGAAGGTACTTACCAGTTTTTAAAAAGTGTCAAAAGTGAAAATTAGACACTTTTACTTTGCTAGGAGAAGTTAGCAGGAGTTGAACTAAATTCTTGGAAGCATATATCTTAAAAACAAAAAACATATTAAGTAGTTGATGTGGTCTGAAAATATGTACTGGCAAATCAATTTAGCTCAATAACTAGCCAGAAACCCAAGGTCAATAAAGAGATATATTTAAGTTTTTATATCTTCTTAAAATTTGATTAGGTAATCTGCAAATACACATTAGAAATAATAGAATATACTGGTATGTCACTCCTCACTTATCCTACAAAGCTAGCAAATTAGTTTGTGATAACTTTATCTCCTGATTACATTATAGTAAGTTTTTGAAACACATTCCTATAGCACAAAAAACAGAATGATACTTAAAAGGATGTGTAGTATGTAAGACACACATCTATTTATCTATCTATCTATCTATCTATCTATCTATCTATATGTTTATATATGCATATACACACATATACATATATTCATGTATATCTCACACGTTTATATACACACAATCCTGAAGAAAAAATTTTACATGTTAGCATACATCATCCATGTGTTTTTATCATGACACAGAAAAAGACTGGGCCAAAGCTTTCAGAAATCGAATGTGAACTCATTTTGAAATACCAGCAGTGTTTGAATTTTAAATTAACCTATTTACAATGAAACTATGCCTGCTGATTGCCATCATCTTCAGGAAAATTAACAGTAACGATCATTGGTGTCATAATGCAATTTCCCCGCACAAATCATATAGGCTTCATTACTGTTTACATAAATTGCCATAAATACCAATTATGGCTGAACATAAAATGTAATGCTCTTTTTTTAATCATAATCAGACAATTGTTCTTCTAATTCATATGCTAAGGGAATAGGATTTTGATTCAACCTTTGTTGTGGAGGCAGTGTTTCGATGGTAGTTAGCTTTGCTCGAAGTGCTGGTTGGCTTCTGGTCAAATCACTCACTCTCCATTTGGATCATGTAGTCCTTGTCCCTGTTCGGCGTGTCCTCTAATACACTGAGAAGAATGTGGAGCTGTGCTAATGGCAGATGAGGGAGACATACACTGAAAGTGGCCTCTAGACTTCAGCCAATACGTGGCTTCCTGTGGGATTTATAACAACATTTGGTGTAATTACGCAGAGGCCCCCATAAAGGAATAATGCAATAACAGACCTGTTAGAGGAGCCCATTTGCAGTGCCGATTCCAGCTTCCCCCATAGGTCAGCAGAACAAATAGCCAGTAAAGACAATGCCTGTTAAATGGCTAATTTTCAAAACAAATAAGTGTTAAGTTGCTGGCGGGGGAGTAGAGGAAATGCCAAAAAGAAGAGATTCAATGTCCTCATCATTTTGGTCTCTAAGGATGAGATAAATCAGCTAGAAAGGTTATTCACACAGAAAGTCAGAGCAGGAGACAATTCTCTATGAGGACAAAAGCCTTGTCTTTGCTTTCCATCATCTGGCAAAGCAAAGGTGAGAATCACGCTGTTTGGGTCTATTTTATCTCACCGTAGAACACTTTCTACTTGTCTCCTTGGTTATTCTTTGGGCTTTCTTCTCCTCTTGTTTACTCCTAAAATTTTAAAATAAAGTCTGCTTGAAGTTTCCACCCTCTTCTGATTCAGAGCAATCCTTAACAATTAGAATCAGAAGAAAAATCACTCCATTGATTCTGTGAGCAAAGCTGTCCATGTGTGTTGATGACCGCACACAATTGCACGTGTCTGGGAGTGGTAGTGTTTGATCTGTCCCTCCCCACACCTCAAGATTGGGCCATCTCTGTTATTTTAATGAAGCCTGGCAATTTGTCCTAGTTCTACCTGATTCTATCCTAGTTGATTAAAGCAGGCTAAAGTGATACATCTAGTCAGGTTTAATGAAACAAAATTACAATTCTTGATCTAAGAAGAAAATAATAAATAAAACTGGTAGGGATTTCATCTGTGTGAGAAATCAAAGTGGAACAAATAGAAATCCAGTAAAATTAGCTGCTGTTGTTTCACTGTCTAAGCTGGGGAAATGTAAAAGGTAAGCAAACAGCATCAGTAGGGAAGAGAAAATGAGACTTCTACATTTTTTCATCTTTCATAATCTCATGCACTATCAGTAACAGGGTGAGACATTTTAATAAGGTGTGATCATCATTAAAAGGCAGATATTTATCTTATCAAAGTGCATTAAACTCTCAAAGGAAGCAGGAAAAAAGAGAGAGTGAGTGAGAGACTTTCACAAACTATTTAATGAAACACTATGGTTTTAGCTTTTCTTGATTATTTTTCTTTAAAAAAACAAAAAACCTGATGCTGGACAAAACTGGTTCCAAACACAGACTGCACCCGGGGCCCATGTATTTTGAGAAGTCTCTACTGTGTTCTGACTTTGTTTAATAATTTCTAATTATGTTATACAACACTGAATTAAATATTTCTATCTCCATTGTGTGTACTTATTCATGAGCTGGGCATTAATCGTAAAACAATGTATCTTGTTTATTTATACCAGATATGAGAATTTATGTTGCTGTGTTCAGGGTTCCCAGCTAGGTCTTTATTTGTATACTGAGCCTCCTGGTTTTGCATGAAAATTGTTTCTGAGCTCTGGAGTTCATCTCCACTCTTGTGTTTAAAACAACAGCAGCAACAACTTGTTTAAAAAGAAGAATTTATGAATAACTAAGAGATTTCTGCTGTGGCTCCCTTGGTCTCTCACCAGTAGGTCAGTAGAGTATGTTTTGTGGACAAGAAAATTCAGTTTGGGATTTGCTTTACAGTTTAGGATGCTTTCTTCTTGCAAAAAAATCTGCCTGGGCCATGGAGAGCTTTTCTTCTGAAATATATTTGCATACTGCTAATTTTCTATTTATTTACTGAGTTTTAGAAACATATGAGTTTGTTGGGGTTAGGGGGAAAAATACTTCCAGTATGTCTTTCTGTGTCTGCCTTCATGTGATCTAAGTCAGTGATCATAATAATCCATGATATATTTTTTTGTTTTTATAAAGAATATCTTGTCTTGATCATTTTATTAGTATAATTGACAATATAATAAACCTAACTTATGGGTTAAATTTATACAAATTGTAAAAAGCCTTCCTCCTATGATGTCCCTTACCTTCCCAATTCTCCTGTACAGAGAAACAGTTTTATCAATTTCTGTGTTCTTTAAGTGATTTTTAATGTCTACAAAAACTGAAAATATATATTTCTTTTCCATTTTAATGACAATTCAGCATATTTACATCCTTCACGTTTTTCCTCACTTGACATTATATCTTGGAGATAGTTCTGTATCAGGATATATAAACCTCCTCATTCTTTTTTACAGCTGTATAATATTCCACTGTATGGATATGTGTAAAGCACTTAATAAAGAGCCATGTTTTATTTCTAATCTTAAACCTACTATACAGAGCACAATGATTGTCCCATAGGACTTCTTTAATTACCATTTGCATAGCTACACAGGATGAACAACTGGTTATGCATAGGAAATCTAGTGACAAGATTCTTTGCCAGTGTGATTGCAAATCAGATAAACATGGATCATTCTTAAGTCCTGTGCTTAAAGATAAAGGGTTACTGATTTAATTATTTTCAACATGGAGAAATAAATTAGTCTGTAAAAAGCATCAATGTGGGGAAAGTAGCTACATCTTTGCTATAAAACAGAGGAGGCACAATGGGGGCCCCACCAAGGCTTGTACCTGATGATCTAGCAAGAACACCTACTGAACCCTGTGGCCTGACTTCTTTCAAAACAATAACCACCTGGAGCTGAGTAGTACTGCCCTCTTCAGGCAAGAGCATGAGTACCAGAATTCTCCCAGAGGTACCCTGGATGACTTAAGTCATTACCTGCTTGGACCCAGTATGCATTTAAGTTTTCTATACCTGAACTCAAGTATTTAAACCCACAGAGAGACTTAGAGTCAAAAGTCTAACACCATGTAGGATGAGTGTTCCAATAATGGCAATGATTACTGAGATAGTAATACTAAGATACCTGGAGAACATAAATTCCTCATGTTACATAAGAGCAATATGAGCCCCATTGGGCATCTTCCCTCCTCCCAACAACTTCATATACATTTGGTTTTACTCAATCATACAGAAACCTGGTATCATTTCCAGGTCACAAGTGAAAACTTCTGGAACTGACAATACAGAAAAAAAATGAGGAAAAAATACAAGTGCATCATTATGAGGAGTCTAGTGCCAATCATATATGATGAGAAATTGTAACCATATTAGGCAAAATAATGTAGGGATACCAGAGAACTAAATCAATATGAACGTTGAAAGATGTCATACCTCCAATTTCTATTCCAGCATGTAAGGAGCTTGGAAGTTGTCACTCCATCTAAGAACAAGTAAAAGGCTGAACAAACTGAAAATCAACAACCCTCCTTATATCTGTCAGAGAACTGAGGTCACAGGGCAAGCAGCTTTCCCTAAAATTGTAGAAACAGACAAGCAGATACAAAGAATTACAACTTACTAGAGTAGGAACCCATGAGCCAAAGCTCCATGGGAACTAGGACCAAAGTAGGAAAACCTAAACAGGGGCTGCTGTATTCCTGGAAGCTCAGTATGGACAAGTCTGAGAGTTAAAACTTTCAGGGCCCCTGTCTTGGGCCAGAGGTACACAATTATGAGCCCTCCAGAAGAGCTTTTGTTTACTTCCAGGAAATCTATCAGTTTCTCTCAGTAAAGACTGGAGAAAAAGTCCCTCATTCTGCCTGCAGGGGAAGAGAAAAAGTAACCATCTTGCCACAGCATTCTGTTCTTAACAAGGCTTGCCCTCAAGAGAAACTATTTACCTGAGCCTAACTGAAAGGGGTTTTGTCAGAGGTTAACCAAACTGGCAGAAGGGAAGTACCCAACTCACACTAGCCATCCTGTCCCACTGAAAGGAGTGAAAACCAAACCAAACCAAACAGAACAAAACTGAGAAGCATTTGTGAAGTTCATAGGCCAGGGGCACAGGTTCACTAAAAGACTGAGACCTGGGTATAAAAAACATGACTCTGGAACCAGCCTGCCTGGGGGCAGATTCCAACTTTCTTCCCTAGATGTATGATATGGGACATCACTATCATTGCTAAACATGTAAAGATTTTTGCATGGACATTCATTTTGGACACAAATGAAATATGGGACATTTAACATTTAAAAATTATTATTGTAGAGGAGACCTTCAAGATGACGGAGGAATATGACATGGAGGTCACCTTTGTCCCCACAAATACATCAAAAATACATCTACATGTGGAACAACTCCTACAGAACACCTACTGAACCCTGTGGTGCAGAAGACCACAAACTTCCAAAAAGGCAAGGAAATCCCCCACATACCAGGGTAGAAAAAAGAAAAAAAAAAAAAAAGAGACAAAAGAATAGGGACAGGACCTGTGCCTCTGGGAGGGAGCTGTGAAGGAGGAAAAGTTTCCACACACTAGGAAACCCCTTCACTGGTAGGGACAAGGGTGTGGGGGAACTCTGGAGCCACAGAGGAGAGCATAGCAACAGGGGTGCAGAGGGCAAAGTGGAGAGATTTCCACACAGAGGATAGGTGATAACCAGCACTCACTAGCCTGAGATGCTTGTCTGCTCAACTTCCGGGACAGATGGGGGCTGGGAGCTGAGGCTCAGGCTTCAGAGGTCAGACCCCAGGGAGAGGATGGGGGTTGACTGTGTGAACACAGCCTGAAGGGGGCTAGTTAATCAAAGCTAGCTGGGAGGGAGTACAGGAAAATGTCTGGAGCTGCTGAAGAGGCAAGAGACCATTGTCTCAGGGTGCACAAGGAGAGGGCCTTCCTGCTCTGTGTGCCCACAGATGACAGAGCAATGCCTAAGTGAGCTCCAGAGATGGGCGTGAGCAGCGACTATCATTTTGGACACCAGAGGAGGGCACGAACCACTACTGCTGCCACCACTGCCACCAAGGATCCTGTGTGCAAGTGCAGGTCACTACCCACACCCTCCCAGATACTGTGCAACACACCGCTGCCAGGGTCCCATGATCCAGCGACAACTTCCTTGGGAGAACACATGGCATGCCTCAGGCTGTTGCAATGTCACACCAAGCTCTGTTGCTGCAGGCCACGCATCCCAATTATGACTACCATAAACCTCCCTCTCCTGAGTGAGCAAGAGAGACCTAATCAGCCGCTGCTTTAACCCTCTCCTGTCTGTGTGGGGAAGAGACACCTCAGGGTGGCTTACACATAGAGGTATGGCCAAACCAAAGCTGAACCCCAGGAGCTGTGCAAACAAAGAAGATAAAGGGAAATTTCTCCATGTAGCCTCAGGAGCAGTGGACTAAATCCCCGCAATCAACTTGGTAAACCCTGCATGTGTGGAATACCTGAATAGACGATGAATGTTCCCAAAATTGAGGAGGTGGACTTCGGGGGCAACTGTGGACTTGGGGTTTGCTTTTTGTGTTTGATTTGTTTTTAGATTTATGTTTATCTTAGTTTAGTGTTTAGTGGTTGCTTTCATTTGTGTGTTTCTTTATTGGTTGGGTTGCTCTCTTCCATTTTTTCCCCCCTCTTTTTGTGAGTGTGTGTGTATGATTCTTTCTGTGATTTTGTCTGTTTAGTTTTGCTTTTAGCATTTGTTTTGGGGTTCTGTCCCTTCGTTACTTTTTTTCTTTTTTTCTCCTGCTTCTGCCAAGCCATGTGGCTGACAGGGCGTTGGTGCTTTGGCCAGGAGTCAGGCATGAGCATCTGAGGTGGGAAAACCAAGTCCAGGATGTTGGACCACCAGACCTACTGACCCCATGTAATATTAATCAGTGAGAGCTCTCCCAGAAATCTCCGTTGCAACACTAAGATCCAGTTCCACCCAACGGCCAGCAAGCTCCAGTGCTGGATGCCCCATTCCAAACAACTTGCAAGACAGGAACACAACCCCACCAATTAGCAGAAAAAATGCTTAAAGTCATACTAAGTTCACAGACACCCCAAAACACACCAACAGACATGACTCTGCCCACCAAAGGGATAAGATCCAGCTCCACCCACCAGAACACAGGCATCAGTCCCCCCAATCAGGAACCTTACACAAGCCACTGAACCAACCTCATTGACTGGGGGCAGACATAAGAGGAAATTACGAACTTGCAGCCTGTAAAAAGGAGACCCCAAACACAGAAAGTTAAACAAAATGAGAAGACAGAGAAATATGCAACAGATGAAGAAGCAAGGTAAAAACACATCAGACCAAACAAATGAAGAGGAAATAGGCAGTCTACCTGAAAAAGAATTCAGAATAATGACAGTAAAGATGGTCCAAAATCTTGGAAATAGAATGGAGAAAATAAAAGAAACATTTAAAAAGGACCTAGAAGAACAAAAGAGCAAACAAACAATGATAAACAACACAATAAATGAAATAAAAAATACACTAGAAGGAAGCAATAGCAGAATAACTGAGGCAGAAGAACGGATAAGTGACCTGGAAGATAGAATAGTGGAAATAACTGCTGCAGGGAAGAATAAAGAAAAAATAATGAAAAGTATTGAGGACAGTCTCAGAGACCCCTGGGACAATATTAAATGCACCAACATTTGAATTACAGGGGGCCCAGAAGAAGAAGAGAAAAATAATGGGTATGAGAAAATATTTGAAGAGAATATAGTTGAAAACTTCCCTAATATGGGAAAGGAAGTAGACAATCAAGTCCAGGAAAAAAAAGAGAGTTCCATACAGGATAAACACAAGGAGAAAAAGCCAAGGCACATATTAATCCAACTATCAAAAATTACAAACAAAGAAAAAATATTTTAAAAGCAGCAAGAAAAAAATAAATAAAAGCAGCAAGGAAAAAGTAACAAATAACCTACAAGGGAATAGCCATAAGGTTAACAGCTGATCTTTCAACAGAAACTCTGCAAGCCAGAAGGGAGTGACAGGACATACTTAAAGTGACAAAAGGGAAAAAGAACCACAACCAAGATTACTCTATGCAGCAAGGATTTCATTAAGATTTGACGGAGAAATTAAAAGCTTTACAGACAAGCAGAAGTTAAGAGAATTCCATACCCCAAAACCAGCTGTACAACAAATGCTAAATGAACTTCTCTAGGTGGAAAAAAAACAAGAGAAGGAAAAGACCTACAAAAGCAAACCCAAAACAATTAAGAAAATGGTAATAGGAACATACATATTGATAATTACCTAAATGTAAATGGACTAACTGCTCCAACCAAAAGACATAGACTGGCTGAATGCACACAAAAACAAGACACATATATGCTGTCTACAAGAGACCCACTTCAAACCAAGGGACACATACAGTTTGAAAGTGAGGGGATAGAAAAAAATATTCCATGGAAATGGAAATCAAAACAAAGCTTGAGTGGCAGTTCTCAAATTAGACAAAATAAATATTAAAATAAAGACTATTACAAGAGATAAAGAAGGACACTGCATAAAGAGCAAGACATCAATCCAAGAAAAAGATATAACAATCGTAAATATTTATGCACCCAACATAGGAGCACCTCAAAACATAAGTCAAATGCTAACAGCCATGAAAGGGGAAATCAACAGTAACACAATAATAGTTGGGGACTTTAACACCCTACTTTCATCAATGGACAGATCAACCAACATGAAAATAAATAAGGAAACACAAGCTTTAAATTACACATTAGACCAGATGGCCTTAATTGATATTTATAAGACATTCCATCCAAAAACAAAAGATTAAGCTTTCTTCTCAAGTGCACAGGGAACATTCTCCAGGATACATAACATCTTAGGTGACAAATCAAGCCTTGGTAAATTTAAGAAAATTGAAATTGTATCAAGTATCTTTTCTGACAACAACGCTATGAGACTAGAAGAAAAAAAAACTGTAAAAAGTACAAACACATGGAGGCTAAACAATAAGCTACTAAATAATCAAGAGATTACTGAAAAAATCAAAGAGGAAATCAAAAAATACTTAGAAAAAAATGACAATGAAAACATGACAACCCAAATTTTGTGGGATGAAGAAAAAGCAGTTCTAAGAGGGAAGTTTATAGCGATACAACCCTACCTCAAGAAACAAAAAAAATCTCAAACAATCTAACCTTATACTTAAAGCAATTAGAGAATGAAGAAAAATAAAACTTCAGGGTTATCAGAAGGAAATAAATCATAAAGATATGATTAGAAATAAATGAAAAAGAAATGAAAAAAATGATAGCAATGATCAATAAAACTAAAAGCTGGTTCTTTGAGAAGGTAAGCAAAATTGATAAACCATTAGCCAGACTTATCAAGAAAAAAAGGGAGAAGACTCAAATCAACAGAACTAGAAATGAAAAAGGAGAAGTAACAACTGACACTGCAGAAATATGAAGGATCATGAGAGATTACTACAAGCAACTGTATACCAATAAAACGGACAACCAGGAAGAAATGGACATATTCTTAGAAAAGCACAACCTTCCAAGACTGAACCAGGAAGAAATAGAAAATATAAACAGACCAATAACAAGCACTGAAATTGAAACTGGTTAAAATTTTTCCAAAAAACAAAAGCCCAAGAACAGATGGCTTCACAGGCGAATTCTATCAAATATTTAATGAAGAGCTAACACCTATCCTTCTCAAAATCTTCCAAAATATAGCAGAGAGAAGAACACTCCCAAACTCATTCTATGAGGGCACCATCACCCTGATACCAAAACCAGACAAAGATGTCACAGAAAAGAAAACTACAGGCCAATATCACTGAGGAACATAGATGCAAAAATCCTTGACAAAATACTAGCAAAAAGAATCCAACAGCACATTGAAAGGATCATACACCATGATGAAGTGGGGTTTATCTCAGGAATGCAAGGATTCTTCAATATACACAAATCAATCAATGTGATACACCATATTAACAAACTGAAGGAAAAAAAAAAAACATATGATAATCTCAATAGATGCTGAAAAAGCTTTCGACAAAACTCAACACCCATTTTCCATAAAAACTCTCCAGAAAGTGGGCAGAGGAAGAGCCTACCTCAACATAATAAAGGCCATATATGACAAACCCAGAGTCAGCATGATTCTCACAGATGAAAAACTGAAACCATTTCCTCTAAGATCAGGAACAAGAAAATTTTCCCACTCTCACCACTGTTATTCAACATAGTTTTGGAAGTGTTAGCCATGGCAATCAGAGAAGAAAAATAAATAAAATGAATCTAAATTGGAAAAGAAGAAGTAAAATTGTCACTGTTTGCAGAAGACATGATACTATACATAGAGAATACTAAAGATGCTACCAGAAAACTACTAGAGCTAATAAATGAATTTGGAAAAGTAGCAGGACACAAAATTAATTCACAGAAATCTCTTGCCTTCCTATACACTAATGATGAAACATTTGAAAGAGAAATTAAGGAAACACTCCCATTTACCATTCCAAAAAAAAGAATAAAATACCTAGGAATAAACCTACCTAAGGAGACAAAAGAACTGTATGAAGAAAACTATAAGACATTGATGAAAGAAATCAAAGATGATACAGACAGGTTTAGAGATATAACATGTTCTTGGATTGGAAGAATCAACGTTGTGAAAATGACTATACTGCCCAAAGTAATCTACAGATTCAGTGCAATCCCTATCAAAATACCAACAGCATTTTTCACTGAACTAGAACAAAATATTTTACAATTTATTTGGAAACACAAAATACTCTGAATAGCCAAAGCAATCTTGTGAAAGAAAAACAGAGCTGGAGGAATCAGGCTCCTGGACTTCAGACTACACTACAAAACTACAATAATCAAGACAGTATGGTACTGGAACAAAAACAGAAATATAGATCAATAGAACAGGATAGAAAGCTCAGAGATAAATCCACACATCTATGGACAACTAATCTATGACAAAGGAGGCAAGAATAAGCAATGGAGAAAAAGCAGTGCCTTCAATAGGTGCTTCTAGGAAAACTGGACAGCTACATGTAAAAGAATGAAATTAGAACACTCCTTAACACCATACACAAATATAAACTCAAAATGGATTAAAGACCTAAATGTAAGGCCAGAAACTGTCAAACTTTTAGAGGAAAATATAGGCAGGACTCTCTATGACATAAATCACAGCAAGATCCTTTTTGACCCACCTCCTAGAGAAATGGAAATAAAAACAAAAATAAACTAATGGGACCTAATGAAACTTAACAGCTTTTGCACAGCAAAGGAAACCATGAACAAGATGAAAGGACAACCCACAGAATGGGAGAAAATACTTGCAAATGAAACAACTGACAAAGGATTAATCTTCAAATTATACAAACAGCTCATGCAGCTCAATATCAAAAAAACAACATCCCAATCCAAAAATAGGCTGAAGACCTAAACAGACATTTCTCCACAGAAGATATGCAGACTGCCAACAAACACATGAAAGGATGTTCAGCATCACTAATCATTACAGAATGAAAATCAAAACCACAATTAGCTTTCACCTCACACTGGTCAGAATGGCCATCATCAAAAAATCTACAAACAATAAATGCTGTAGAGGGTGTGGAGAAAAGGGAACACTCTTGCACTGTTGGGGCAGTGTAAATTAATACAGCCACTATGGAGAGCATTATGGAGGTTCTTCAAAAAATGAAAAATAGAACTACCATATAACTCAACTATCCCACTATAATAAATGCTAGAGTGGGTGTGGAGAAAAGTGAACCCTCTTGCACTGTTGGTGGGAATGGAAATTAATACAGTCACTATGGAGAACAGTATGGATTTTCCTTAAAAAAGTAAAAAAAAAAAAAAAAAAACTACCATATGACCCAGCAATCCCACTATTGGGCATATACTCTGAGAAAACCATAATTCAAAAAGAGACACATACCACAATGTTCGTTGCAGCATTATTTACAACAGCTAGGACATGGAAGCAACCTAAATGTCCATCAACAGATGAATGGATAAAAAAGATGTGGTACATATATACAATGGAATATTACTCAGCCATAAAAAGAAATGAAATTGAGTTATTTGTAGTGAGGTGGATGGACCTTGAGTCTGTCGTGCAGAGTGAAGTAAACCAGAAAGAGAAAAAGAAATACTGTATGCTAACACATATATATGGAATTTTAAAAAAAGGTTCTGATGAACCTAGGGGCAGGACAAGAATAAAGATGTAGAGAATGGACTTGAGGACATGAGGAAGGAGGAAGAGAAGCTGGGATGAAGAAAGAGAGTAGCATTGGCATATATACACTACCAAATGTAAAATAGATAACTAGTGGAAAGTAGCTTCACAGCACAGGGAGATCAGCTCGGTGCTTTGTTACTACCTAGAAGAGTGGGATAGGGAGGATGGGAGGGAGGCTGAAGAGGGAGGGGATATGGGGATATATGTATATGTATAGCTGATTCACTTTGTTATACAGCAGAAACTAACACAGCACTGTAAAGCAATCATACTCCGATAAAGATATAAAAAATAAATAAAGTACAGCCAGCATAATTTTACTAATATTTAAAGTAGATTATAATCATAGTGTTAAATCATGTAGTATTTTTCTGGTAAGTTTTTTAATTAATGGAAATTAGATGAAAACAAAGCTTGGCATACATTTAAAATTGTTCATCTAGAAATACATAGTACCCTAAAAATAAGGTATTGTGAAAGGAAATTCCAAGCCCCTTGTTTGTTATAATATAAAAAATATAATACATCAGAGCATCATGTGATAAACAGCCTATTTCTATGAGAGTTTCTCCTTGAAGTGTACTACCACAGATTGCTACTACTACTATGAAAAGAATGATTCTAAATCATTGTTTAAGTTTTTCCAAGCATTTTTCATTTCAAGTTATATTATATTCATTTCAAGTTATATTATATTTTGTAATTTAAAAAATACTGAGACATAGACCAAGGAGTATAGAATACCTCTGCCACCTCACCACCACATCACTGAAGGCCCTTTACAGCACTTCCTTTTGCCCAGTATATCATGTCCAGCTTTCAACCAAAAATTACAGGGTTTACTGAAAGGCAAAAACACAGTTTGGAGAGAGAGAGCAAGCTACCAGAACCAGACTCAGACATGGCAGGAATGTTGAAATTATTAGCCCAGTCATTTAAAGTAACTATGATTAATATGTTAAGGGAACTAACGAAAGAGGATGTTGCTTGATAATCTGGAATTTATGAATTGGGTAGGTAACCTGTATCCTATTGTCATATAATTTTCCACTGTGCATTTTTGACTGACCTTGGATACCCAAGGTCAAAGAATCCCACTCATTGTGGCGAGAAAGGAAGGTATTCAGATAGGGAAGGAGAAGAGCTATTCAAATGTGGGCACCCACAAAGTCATCCTAGAGTGTGAGGGTTCTGAGGCAGAGCTAGCTTCACAGACACCTACTGCTAAAATCATCCTCTTAAATACAGGGTGAGTATAGAGATGACCCTGCCACCTGAGAGCCATAAGGGGAAGTACATGGGAGGTGGGGCACCAACCTACCATTCACAGGAATTGCATTGTGTGTCTCCCCCTCCCCCAATCCATACCTTAGATAGTTCACTTCCTTTCTCTTCATGTAAGCTTCCTAGGTCTATCTGAAGATCTACTGTCTGGACACCCTGGAACTGGAATCCTACAAAATACAGGGATTCCGCATGCAAAGAAAATCCCTAAATATTTATTTCCACATAATTTAAGTGGTGTGATTTGAATACTCTAGAAGACAGGTCACCAAAACAAATCCCTTGTGTTCCTTTCTTCCTGCTACTCACCTCTCAAAGGAAAGGGTGTCCCTTATTGCATGCCTCCTATCACTGTACCCTCATAGCCACACTCCTTCATGGAGGAGGGCAAGGAAAGAGCCTCCCTGGGCATGCACCCTTAAGCTGGCTCTGGAATGAGGGGGAAAGCTGTGTAAAGACTCACCACATTTTAAGAGACATATCAGAACATAGACCGTGTTTTATTTCTGGCATCTTTTACCAGTAAAAACCTCAGTAACAGTCAGTCTGTGAAGATGAAAACTATCAAAAAGGAATGCTAATCCCACTTCTCGGAATACACTGTGACAAAA
Source organism: Delphinus delphis (assembly GCF_949987515.2). NCBI lineage: Eukaryota > Metazoa > Chordata > Mammalia > Artiodactyla > Delphinidae > Delphinus > Delphinus delphis. The sequence goes on from NC_082695.1 coordinate 54,688,244, forward strand.
CTATAATTTAAAAAGATACATGCACCCCTATATTCATAGCAGCACTGTTCACAATAGCCAAAGCATGGAAACAACCTAAATGTCTATTGACAGAAGAATGGGTAAAAAGATGTTGTGCATATATACAATAGAATATTACTCAGACATAAAAAAAGAATGAAATAATGCCATTTGCAGCAACATGGATGCAACTAGAGATTATCATACTAAGTGAAGTAAGTCAGAAAGAGAAAGACAAATACCATATGATATCACTTATATGTGGAATCTAAAATAAGGCACAAATGAACCTATCTACAAAACAGAAACTGATTCATAGACATAGAGAACAGACTTGTGATTTCCAAGTGGGGTAGAGAGAGGGATGGACTGGGATTTTGGGGTCGGTAGATGAAAATTATTACATTTAGAATGGATAAACAACAAGGTTTTAACATATAGCACAGGGAACTATATTCAATATCCTGTGATAAACCATAATGGAAAATAATATAAAAGAAGAATATATGTGTATGACTGAGTCACTTTGCTCTACAGCAGAGATTGCCACAACATTGTAAATCAACTCTACTTCAATAGAAAAAGGGAATGCTGTTCACCGCTACTCAACGAATCAGCTCTGGAAGGGGTCGGATACAGAGGGGCTTTTACCTCCACACCTCTGGTTTGATTCCAGATATAAAAAGACTGACCAAACATCACTCTAATTAGAAGGCAATAAAGTTCCATAGCAAAACAAATTCCAGTTTGAATTCACTTCCAGGGGACATTTGTCTTCATCATAGGATGTGCATACTTGGGGTTTGGCGGGCATTTCTGCTTTAAAGAGGATTTTGCCATAATGAGTATGAAGATGGAAAACTTTTCTCAGTTTTGAATGCCCACGGCTTGCTCTGAACATGGTGCCTCGGCCTCCAGGTGCCATTCAGCCAGGCCTGACTACCCTTCCAGACTGCTTTCCTATAATAGTTCCAAGAGAAGAAAGGAAAGAAAAACAGTGCTGACAGATTGTGGAGGTGATAAATTTCTTGAAAATTAGACCTGCTAATAGGGTAAAAGTCTATTATTGCTTGAAATCTCCTAAGGTTTCATACTTTTTATCCCCCTTCTCTCTCTTTCTCTATTTTTAATTGAAACACAAAATTCTGTAGGGGATATAGCCAATTGAGTCGATAACGAGTCAAAAGCTTAGGTGTGCAGCTTATTTTGTTCATAATAGATTTTTTTTTTCCTGCAGCTTCCTGCAGTGTCCATCCCCTGCCCAGTGGAATGGTTGTCATGGGATGCAGTGGCTTAGCCTTCTAGAAGAGTTTTTGGGCCACTGAATCACTCAGGTCCAATAGCTTCTTATAAATGCTCCCACTGGAAATAGAAGTTTCCTTTTTCCCCATTTTCTCCAATTCTGCCTCACTCAGAGTTACAATTTAAGCAAATGCATCCCAGTCCTCTTTCAGATATTCTGCATCTTGAGAGGACCACGTCAGAGCCAGATATAGAGACAGAAGAGAAAGTGAGAAACACTGAGACGGAGGCATCTCCTAGTAGATTGTGATTCAGCCAACTGACAGTGTGTGAGAGACAGTAAAAATCAGAGAGCAAAGTTGGTCCTGCATGACCCCAGCGTATGTCATTTTATTCTACTCTCCATTAAAATAGGAATTGTAGCTGCTTTTTCTGTATTACAGGATTCTAGTAAGAAACAAATGCACTGTAATGTGAATGTGATGGGTAATTTCCTTTCCAATTGGGTTATAGTTGTTTTACTATGTTGTGTTAGTTTCTACTGTACAGCAAAGTGGAGTCCCCTGTGCTATACATCAGGTCTTCATTTGTTATCTATCTTATACATATGAGTATATATAGGTCAGTCCCAATCTCCCAATTCATCCCACCACCCCCTTTTCCCCCTTGGTGTCCATATATTTGTTCTCTGCATCTGTGTCTCTATTTCTGCCTTTCAAAGCGGATGTAGATGGACCTAGAGACTGTCATACAGAGTGAAGTAAATCAGAAATAGAAAAACAAATATCATGTATTAATGCATATATGTGGAATCTAGAAAAATGGTACAGATGAACTGGGTAAATGGTTTAAAAAGGCAACCAATCACTACCTTACATCAAAAACAATGCAAGTATGGCTAACTAAAAGCCACAAATAAATTCAGAAGACAAAAGTAAGAGTATGTAAACTGAGGCTGTGTTCTAGATTTTTTTTTCACATGTATACGTATTCCACCTCGCCAACTATTGAAAAGGTGGTGTGGCAAGGCTGTAGTTGACATGTGCATCAGCTCTGGATCCAGGCTAACTGAATTTAAACCCTTGTTCTGTTGTGAAACAGTGAGTAATTGTTTCTTAGATCCCTTGTCTGTAGAAAGGTAATCATTCTGGAAGGAATTTTGGGATGCTACCTGGACAGAGTAAGGCTTAATTGACATTAGGTATTCTTTATTCCTCAAGTAAATCTCATATATTCCTGCCTCAATGTTTTTATTACACTCTCTTCTCTTCTTTTGGAAAGTCCTCCTGACTTGTCATATTGGCAACTGATTCTTTATTCGATTTCCTTTGGATTCAGGAGGCTTTCCCTGACCCTTAAACCTATAGTGGTGTCTCTCTTCTCTGAGCTTGAAGGATTATTGACAGCCCCTGATTTGGAGCTTAATTATAGACTGCCAGTTGGTATGATGTTTTGTTGTTTATTATTTTCTAGGAAGCAGCATGAACAGTGGAATTAAACTTTGGTATCAACAGACAAGGGATTGAACTTTTTGTTGGCCCATTATCCTCAAGTACCTCATTTATCCTGAGCTTCATTATATTAACTTGTAATGTAAAGATGATCATAATAACTGCCTCATGATTTTGAAGATCTACAGAAGGAAGATCTATGAGAGTTCTTGATAACCAGGAAAATTGATTTACTGTTCTTTTATGTGCTCTGGCCTATCCAAATTAAACATACAGTCTTGAAGAAATGAAATGTTATATATTTAGTGTCCTACAGTACCCGGCAGAATGTTCTGTGCCTGAGTGATACCCAATTAATATTTCCTGATTGTTAAGTTGATGTATTGAATAAATACATTAATTAACAGAGATGCAGATTGAATAAGGTTTCATGGCATGAATGAGAATAATTAGAAGAGAGACAGAGTAGGATAGGCAGGTAGAAGGTGCCATAAAGTCATCCCAAAGAAAGGGATCAACCTTGATTAAAGCAAAAGTATTTGTGTATTTGTGATGTGTGTATGTGTGTGGAGAGAGAGAGAGGAGGGAGAGATAGGGGCAAAGCTTAAGAACTAGGTACATATATACATATATGTAAAGGTTCACCATAAGAAAAGGATGCTATGAGTAAATGTTCTCTCTTAACCATGCTATGCATAATTCAGAAATAGAACAGGAGAGGAAACAAATATCCTCTTATCCAAGAATAAGATGCTAGAAGAGATGGGATTTTGGTGACTTTCCCAGCCAAGAGGAGAAAAGAGGTGAGTAAAATTTATCAGGAACAATGCAGCTTTATTAACTAACTGCTGCAGCCCCCACAGTTGCTTAAAATTCTGACCGGTCCTGATAGAGAGTGTCCATCAGATTTTGACAAAGAGTGAATCATAATATGCCTTCTTGGGCTATGCTGAATGTCTCATGGTAGTTCTGGTTCACAGGACCAGTCTTCTGGAACTCCACCACATAAGATATATGTAAGTTTGAAGCTTCTGCTTATAAGCAGTTTAACCCTAAAGGGAACTGAATATCTGGAAAAGGTTTAATTTTATACTCATTAATTTGCAATAAAGAAATTATTTCCTAATGGTAGGGATTGTAATGATAAAAAAAAAATAGCTTGTTGATTCCATTGTGTGATTCCTAGAGTTTCAGTGATTTATTGCTCCCAAGTCACATCCCCAATCCTTTGCTTATGTCTAAACTTTCACACTTTAAAATAAGGCTAGACAACTATGATATCCTTCAGTAGATAAATGGATAAATAAACTCTGGTACATCCAGACAATGGAATATTATTCAGCAATAAAAAGAAATGAGCTGTAAGGCATGAAAAGACAAGGAGAAAACTTAAATGCGTATTACTAAGTAAAAGAAGCCAATCTGACTACATACTGTATGCTTCCAACTATGTGACCTTCTGGAAAAAGTAAAACCATGGATACACTGTAAAGATCTGTAGATGCCTATGGTGGGGTGCAGGACATGGATAGGTACAGCATAGAGGACTTTTAGGGCAGTGAAAATACTCTATATGATATTATGATGGTGGATACATTTCTTTATATATTTTCCCAACCCAGAGAGTGTCCAGCACCATTAAGGTAAACTATGGACTTTGGGTAATTGCAATGTATCAATGTAAGCTCCTTCTTGATAAAAGATTTACCACTCTGGTGAACAATGTTGATATTGGGGGATGCTATGCATGTGTGGGAGCAGGAGGGATATGAGAACTCTTTGCACCTTCCTCTCAATTTTATTGTAAACCTAAAACTTCTCTAAAAAATAAATTCTTAAAAAATAGAGCTAGAAATAGTGTTCCTAACCTCCATGACAAAGTATGACTAGTATCAGGCAGGTGTTTTGGTGATCAGGGTACATGTTATGGGAAGGAAATAAGAGAGAAAATTACTTTGTGGAGAAGTGAGACTTCACAGAGAAGTTGGGCATCGAGATCAGAGGCAGGGAACCCTCACACAGTCTCCCTCTGTGGTCTGGACTGGAGGAAGTCATAAACTTGGGACATCTGAATTATTCTCATCAACCTCGTCCACACAGATTTCTACCATGTTCATTACTGTCTGGTACCTCGATGCTCACACATTATACTATCTGAACTCAAGCACAAGCCTTTGCTTATATACTTTGTGATTTTTGGATTTATGCATTATCTAATGAATTAGATTTCAAGTGAAGCAAGGACAATGCCTTTTATTTTTTAATATTTTCCACACCATAAAGGACACTACTTAAAAAAAATATCAATGAATGCTTGCTAAATGAATTTCTGATAGAATCAACAAACCCAAACAAAGAATGTGAAACCCAGAAGTGGATTTAGAGATTTAGAAATTCAGAAAAGTTAAGCAACTTGCCCAAGGTCGTCACACCAGTAGTTGATAGCCATCCAGGACAAGAACTCAGGTGTTCAAATTCCCAACCCAGTGTCCTCCACTTTATCATGAGCTGTCTCACAGAGCCTAACAAATTCGGCCTCAAGAATGTTATCTGTTTCCTATTGTCTTCATTTTTCTTCTAAATTTGGCACACAATTTTTGTTCATTGGACTATCTAAACTTCTACTTTTCATTGTTCACGGGAATTGTCCCTAGAACTATCAATAAAAATGACAGGGATGTCAATCCATCTGCTCATTCATCCATCACATGCCCCAGTGCAGTTATTTACATAGTGCCGTGACACCGTGAACAAACACATGTGGAGAAAAAGAGAAAGACGAGAGGACAAAAAAGACATCTGGGATGTTGATGAGCCATTTTCCTTACAGTGTGCAATACTCAATCAGCATTATGTATACAGTAGGTGTATCTGTCACGGTCTATGATGCTTTGGTGATAGTGCATTAGCCATTATCAATAGAGCCATTACAAAAGACACTACCTCAAGTTCTGCTGAGATGTATACATTGGCACACTGCCAAATAGTTGCATATGGTATAGAAATCTGCAAGAGTTTATTAGACATTATTATACTTACAGAAGCTTCTTGCTAAATAAACACATAGATTTCCAGAACTAGGGCCTCTAACTCAAACCCTTAAACTGATGTCTCGCACAAAGTTGTTAAAGAAAAGAATCCTGCAGTGTGGTTCTGTCTTTGTTTCATTACTACCATTCCGTACACATAAACATACTCACATATACAGACACGATCACACACAAACACAGGAACATTACATTTTAAAGGGCTTAGAGCTAGAATTTAACCCTGCAAAGCTAGCACTGAACTCAAAACACAGCCCACAGAAGACCAGGTCTTTTCTCTCTCTTACATCCTCTCAGGACACCAATTAGATGACTGAACACATAGTCGGTACTCAGCAAATTGACTGAAATATTGATTTTTTTTTAACTGTCACAATCTCTGCAGAGTTTGTTTTATAGCCAAGGAGAAATTCTATGGTCATCAAATGATGATCAATTTCTTCAAGCAAGTGAGTTACATCCTAAAGAAAAGGAAGGTGATCTGACAGTTACAGGATTATAGATTGCTATTTTATCTTTTTTTTTTTTTTTTTTTTGCAGACAGTATGTAAGGTGGTAGAGTTGAAGGAAGTGAGGATTCTATTTTGTTAGTGATAATTGTGTTTTCATCCCATAAATCTGAGAGGGAACATACCAGCTCTTTACATGCTCCTCCTCCTAATCTCTCCTACAACACTATCCCTCCACCCAAATAAAAATACATGGGGTTCTAAGCTGGACATCAGTCAGAGCAAACCAGAACGAAGGCTTTTCAAATCTTCCACCTCTGGGGCTTCCTTGGTGGCACAGTGGTTGAGAGTCCGCCTGCCGGTGCAGGGACATGGATTCGTGCCCCTGTCCGGGAAGATCCCACATGCCACGGAGTGGCTGGGCCCCTGAGCCATGGCCGCTGAGCCTGCGCGTCCGGAACCTGTGCTCCGCAACGGGAGAGGCCACAACAGTGAGAGGCCCGCGTACTGCAAAAAAAAAATCTTCCACCTCTATACACCTGTGAAGCGATGCTTACTTCTCCCTTTTGTCCAGCAAAAGGAAACTTTTTTTTAACCTTATCTGATCCACTTCCCCTTTTTCCTCCTTCTAAAAAGGAATAATTCCTTTTTGCTGCGAGGAGGGAAGAGAGAGAGAAAACAAATGCTATCTGTGGCTGGTCTGGAGCAGAAATGTCTGTGGCTTAGGGCATGTGGGATATTTTTAGTAGTTATGGTGTATAAAAAGATTGGAGAGAAGGGGAGTGATTTTTCAGTTTTTTAAGTGGGTCATAAATTAGATCTCCTTTAACATCCTTCAAGATGTGTAACTAAATAATGGAATTATTTGTTAAACTTCTGGTTGCTGAACTGCTTCTTGAGTACAGTATTGTGGAAAGACTCGGTCGTATGATTCCTAAGTTCCTAGTATTTATACAGGAAGACTTAGAGGTGAGTCTTTACAGGTCATCCAATCCTAACTCTCACACAGGATTTGGATCTCAACTGCATGATTATTGGAAGAGCTTTGGTGGGCCTCCGGTTAAGTACTTCTAATGTTGATATTTCATATGCAGCTGAACTTTGCTTTGCTACAACCTCCATGCATTAGTTCTAATGGTATTCTCTGGAGAGGCATAGAATAATTTTACTTCCTTCTTCACTATCTGCCACTAAACTATATTGTCAGTAAGTTTGTTCTCACATCTCTCAGTAAATATGTTCTCCTCCACTCTGAATATCACTGGTTCTTTCAATAACTCCTATGACATATGTCCAGACACTCTAAAATGACTTTTCCTCTTATCTGAACATATTTTATGTTGTAAATATCATACCTAAACTGTGGCTTGTAAGTAAATATAACACTCAAGGTGTAGTCTAAGTGTGAGTGCAAGGGCTCAACAGAACTATTATTGTCTTTCATTTTTTTGCTTATTTTTTTCTTGACATTACACTACCTCATTTCTCCTCTCACATGCTGTTAGCCCTGGTTGAATAACCTTCTGTGTCCTAGGATAAAGCTTGCACACATGTGCTAATCTGTACACTTTCAGAGAGAGTTTGCACAGTCAGTGTGATAATTAACTCTGGAGTCAGATCTAAACAGGTTTAGATCCCAGCTGGACCATCCACAGGCTAAAATACTTTGAGAAAGTTTATTAACAAGTAAGTCTTTTCACTTATGCATTGTTTTTAAGCAATGCACTAAACATTCCTTTATGTGTTCTTCTCAATTAAATGTTATCTTTTCAGTTTGAGCACATTATTGCAGATCTTTAAGGTGGTTTTGAAATCTTAAAGCCATTCAAACTTTCATAATTGAAATGGTTCAAGAATTCATTCTTCTACTAGCTTTCCATCATCTACCTGTAAGAATAGTGTCTTCTACAACCTTTATCCTTAAAGAGTGACCCGTGGACCAGTAATATCAACATTACCTGGAAACTTGTTAGAAATGCAGACTCTCAGACTCCAGATCTACTGAATCAGAATTTGCTTTTAACAAATTACACAGGTGATGCAAATTAAAGTTTGAGAATCTCTAAATCTTTATTCACAGAGCTGAGAAAAATAGTAACCAATACAGTGTATTTGAGAATTACTTCTAAATCAGTAATGACCAGTTAATAAACTCTTTGTATAAGTTCAAGAAATATGAGAACACCTATTACTACTGTAATTTAAGCAATGTTCCATCACTCTCTCAAAGTAGATTATAAGAATTTTGAACAAATGTTCCTCTTGATTTCCTCCAAGTTTGATTCACTCTTAATCTGAGTGAATGTGGGTCAAGGCTATGGAGGGTGAATGCACAGCCTGTGTTCTGAAGGCTGGTGCCTGGCTTCAAATCTTGCCTTGGCTGCTTAACTCCCAGGTGACTTGGGCCATTTGCTTACCTTCCAAGTCCCAGTTTCCTGATTTGTAAAAAGAAGATAATAACAGTACCTGTCTCCTAGCTTTATTGAGAAGATTAAACAAGGTAACCCATGTAAATAATTTAGAAAAATGCCTTAAATGTGGTAAGTGTTCCCTTTCTTTCCTGAATCCTTAAAATGCTTTTATTTAGAGTGTTTGCTCTGGGTCATAATGGACTTTTTTGTATGTTGTCTCCATATTTAAACTCTAAGTGCCTTGTTGATACTATTTTATGCAGGCATTCCCTAAGACATAACCAGGTGATTTGTCTAATGTCCATACGTGAGATAGTTTGGAAGTTGAAATGCATTTTTCAGCAGAATCTTAACCTAATCCACAAATGCTTATCCAAGCAATGATAAAGATGATAATAGTTATTCTATACTTCTATGACTGCTACTGCTAATCATACTATAGTGTCTAACTGCCTCTTATAGTGATATGATGTAACTCCTCTTTCTCTAGGGAGTTTGGAAGACAGAGGCTGGAAGGTGAGGGTGGGAGTCAGTGCTCCAGAAATCGAGTGCAACCAGTTGGCATGATTTGTGGACCAAGAATGTCACCATATCAGTAAGCAAAGAATGTTGTGGCAATCAAGGCATCAGCCACTGTATCCACCTGGATGGTGCACACTGAGGGGATTCAGGATATAGCAAAAAAGACACTGGCCCTAGATAATTAAAGTGAATATCAGGAGAATAATTTCACTAAGCTCAGATTCTTGCATCTTCCCATACATAGAAAAGTGCTAAATTCATTAGCTTGAGATGTTTGTTTTTCTTTAATTAGCATTAATATTTTGATGTTCGACTACCTGGGATTTTTTTTGCAAAAATTTTCTGTATATCCTGCATCCTCCTTTACCTTTTTGGAACAGTCTTCAGAGCTATCCAAGAGGCTGTATCCCTGGATTAAGTCCTCAGTAAGTCCACTGAATAAAACACATATCTCCAGCATTTATTGTTTCTAGATTTTTTGATGATGGCCATTCTGACTGGTGTGAGATGATATCTCATTGTAGTTTTGATTTGCATTTCTCTAATGATTAATGAAGTTGAGCATTCTTTCATGTGTTTGTTGGCAGTCTGTATATCTTCTTAGGATAAATGTCTATTTAGGTCTTTGCCCATTTTTGGATTGAGTTGTTTGTTTTTTTTGTTATTGAGCTGCATGAGCTGCTTATAAATTTTGGAGATTAATCCTTTGTCAGTTGCTTCATTTGCAAATATTTTCTCCCATTCTGAGGGTTGTCTTTTGGTCTTGTTTATGGTTTCCTTTGCTGTGCAAAAGCCTTGAAGTTTCATTAGGTCCCATTTGGTTAGTTTCTATTTTATTTCCATTTCTCTAGGAGGTGGGTCAAAAAAGGATCTTGCTGTGATTTATGTCATAGAGTGTTCTGCCTATGTTTTCCTCTAAGAGTTTGAGAGTTTCTGGCTTACATTTAGGTCTTTAATCCATTTTGAGCTTATTTTTGTTTATGGTGTTAGGGAGTGATCTAATCTCATACTTTTACATGTATCTGTCCAGTTTTCCCAGCACCACTTATTGAAGAGGCTGTCCTTTCTCTACTGTACATTCCGGCCTCCTTTATCAAAGATAAGGTGACCATATGTGCATGGGTTTATCTCTGGGCTTTCTCTCCTGTTCCACTGATCTATCTTTCTGTTTTTGTGCCAGTACCATACTGTCTTGATTACTGTAGCTTTGTAGTATGGTCTGAAGTCAGGGAGCCTGATTCCTCTGGCTCCATTTTTCATTCTCAAGATTGCTTTGGCTATTCGGGGTCTTTTGTGTTTCCATACAAATTGTGAAATTTTTTGTTCTACTTCTGTGAAAAATACCAGTGGTAGGTTGATAGGGATTTCATTGAATCTGTAGATTGCTTTGTGTAGTAGAGTCATTTTCACAATGTTGATTCTTCCAATCCAAGAACGTGGTATATCTCTCCATCTATTTGTATCATCTTTAATTTCTTTCATCAGTGTCTTATAATTTTCTGAAAACAGATCTTTTGTCTCCTTAGGTAGGTTTATTCCTAGATAAATGTTGGAGAGGCTGTGGAGAAAAGGGTATCCTCTTGCACTGTTGGTGGGAATGTAAATTGATACAGCCACTGTGGAGAACAGTATGGAGGTTCCTTAAAAAACTACAAATAGAAATACCATATGACCCAGCAATCCCACTACTGGGCATATACCCTGAGAAAACCATAATTCAAAAAGAGTCATGTATCAAAATGTTCATTGCAGCTCTGTTTACAATAGCCCAGAGATGGAAACAACCTAAGCATCCCTCATCAGATGAATGGATAAAGAAGATGTGGCACATATATACAATGGAATATTACTCAGCCATAAAAAGAAACAAAATTGAGCTATTTGTAATGAGGTGGATAGACCTAGAGTCTGTCATACAGAGTGAAGTAAGTCAGAAAGAGAAAGACAAATACCGTATGCTAACACATATATATGGAATTAAAAAAAAATGTCATGAAGAACCTAGGGGTAAGACAGGAATGAAGACACAGACCTACTAGAAAATGGACTTGAGGATATGGGGAGGGGGAAGGGTAAGCTGTGACAAAGTGAGAGCGAGGCATGGACATATATACACTACCAAATGTAAGGTAGATAGTAGTTGAAAGCAGCCACATAGCACAGGGTGATTAGCTTGGTGCTTTTTGACCACCTGGAGGGGTGGGATAGGGTGGGTGGGAGGAAGGGAGACGCAAGAGGGAAGAGATATGGGAACATATGTATATGTATAACTGATTCACTTTGTTATAAAGCAGAAACTAACACACCATTGTAAAGAAATTATACTCCAATAAAGATGTAAAAAAAAAAACATATCTCAAATCTAGGTTGTGCATTTTTTTTAAGTCAACAGAGAACTTATATGTACTGGTTATACCTGCCTTCCATCAAACTCTTTGAGGAGTAAAGATGGTAAATACTTGTATAAACAGAAGCCCCAGCCTTGCAATAAAAGTCTTCAATTTGAGTCTCAGCTTTCACATTTAGTAAATTTCAGACTTTATTCAATTTAAATTATCTAGGCCTTCATTTCTCTTTTTGTAATATAGGAAGAATTTCCAACATTCTCACCAGGTGACTAAAAAATGACTATTCGTTAGAAATATCTTTGTAAACACTTAATTTCTAGGAAAAGCATGAAGAAGAAAAGTGATGTTGATAATAGAAGTATTTCCTTCCTTTGACTCTGGTGGTCTCTCTACTCTTACAAGATGTTATGCAAAACCTTTGCTTTGGATATGCTTTATGATTCTTCATGGAAATCTCTGAGAGAGGTATTAGAAGAAACTAGTGGAATTGATTTCTGTCAGCACCACAATTGCTGTTTATTTCTACAATTGACCCAATATGGAGACAACTATATTATATCAAGGATGTTAAAAGCTGCCTTTAAATAGCTCCCCCACTGGCCTGCCACGGCGTTAAGTTGCTGTAATGGTATTATTCCTTAAGGGCATCTAGTGGCGCTAGCGTTCTTTTTTTTTTTTCTTTTTTGAAGCTGGGTCAAGGCTAATGTGTTATCCTAGGAGGATTCATATATTAGCTAGTTAACATATTAGCAGGGGCTATTGTCTCTGATTAAGCCATTATCACCCCCTGTCCTGTAGCAAAGAAAATGACCCAAGGGGAATGGGTCACATGATGGACTCATTTTAATGAAAGAGAAGCAAAATTAACAGTTTGAGATTAAGTTTGGGGCTAGTTAAAATTTTGGTATCATGGCTTCCAGGCACTTAATCATTGAGACTGGGTCTCCAGAAGAGGCTTCAAGAAAGCTAACCCCATTTATTATCTTTTTCATGGGCCAGGATGTGTTGTTGACACACAGTGAGGCCAAACAAACCAAAACATTAGAGTTGGAGTTTGGAGCAGAGAAATGTTTATTACAGGACCAAGCAAGGAGAACAGGGCAGCTCAAGCTCAAAAGAGCCAAAATAGTTGTTAGTTGTTAGTTGATAGTTCTGGGGGAAGAGTTTTTATAGGCAAAATTGGAGGCAGGGAAAAGTTTTTAGGGTGTGTGACTTTCCTCTGATTGGCTCGTAGTGAGGTAACAGGGCATTGTTCTGGGAATCTCAATCATCAGCCTTCTGGTTCCAACCAGTCAGGGATCTATGTGCTTGTGTTCAGCCTGAAGTTACCATCCTCCACCTGGGTGGGGGTCTTAGTTCCCATAGAAGAACTCAGAGATGTGTATCAGATTGTCATGCACTTCTCTTGAGGAGGAACCAGGACCCTGCCCCACAGCTGCACTATTTTTCCTTGATGGCTTTCCTTTGTTTCTGCATTCCCTCACTCCTCTAATGAGTAACTGTTTGAATCTGCCCTTTCGAACTCAAGGAAGGTCTAGGAGGCTGAAACCTTTTTCCTACAAACAAGAAACAAGGGACACAGAAATAGGCTTTTGTACCTGGGAGGGCCAGGTCCTACTCAGTTTCAATCCCCCCTTTTCTCTGATACTTCTCAATCTTGAGGGGAACAGATGTTGGACAAGAAAGGGAATGACATTTTAGATAGAGAGGTTAATCATAAACTCAGCAGAGAAACTTGGTTTTAGGGGGACTTGGTTTCAGATTTGCTTGCGTGGTGGACTCCATATGTAGTTCAGCATGGCGTTGATATAAAAGTATTAACATTAATGGCCTTTAGGTTCCTTTATAAGACTTAAAACTAGTGGTTAAACTTCCTCTTTATCAAAGATGTTGTTCCCTTTATCATCAACACATGAAATGCATTTTGGGAAATTTATTTCAGTTTCCCTTTAAGTTTATATATATATATATATATATGTATATATACATCCACATGTACATACATCTATTCTGGAATAATTTTTGATTTAAAATGGAACATCAGTTCTTCATGTTTTCTAATATTTTTAGGCCCTGGAAAAGTTTCATCTCATAGACCTAAAGCTGTAAGATGATAATATTGAAATGCAAGTCACAAGCTTCAATTAGGTACAATCAGAAATCATGCGGTGACTTCATTAAGTATCATTAAGAATGATCAAAATATTGCTCTTAGGAAAAATACATCAAAAGCATTGCATTTACACATTGATTAAACAGGATCTGCAATTTCTAAAATCTGGTATGGGAAAAAAGAATGGAGTAAATTAAGTGCTCATATCCCACTTAGCAACAAGGGAGTGCTTAGCAACTGGCAAAGGAAGACATAAAGGGAGATGGTGGAAAACAAAATATGATCAGCTTCTGAAACAGGGGGAGGAATCAAGAAAGGACAATGTAACTAATTGGGGCTGGAGGAGAGGTTGCTATCCCAGGAGCAGTGGTCAAGTTCATGTTAGCCTGCTTTGTATAAGATTTTTATTTTTAGCTTTAGGAAATTAAGCTTATAATTAGGGAATCAAGAGTACAGGAAGGACTCTCATCAAAGCCATGAGTGTGGCTAGAGTCATCTCTGGTGACATGCATGTACCCATTTACAAATATTTTCCCCTTTTACTCGTGTATTAAGGTGCATAGCCGAGTTCTCAGTCCCACAAGATTTTAAGTCTTAAGGAGGTTTAAGGAAGACTTGATGTTATATCCCTTTGAGAACTCTTCAATAGTATTAGTTTTCTAATTACTCTCCCTGATCCCCTTGCTTTGCATTTTATCTGCATTCCTTGGTAGTACCATTCATCCCATGACTTCAGCTCCCATTGTGCACTGATAATTCTCAACCCTTCTTATCCACTTAGAGACACCTCTTTCCTGTGCTTCAATCTGTGCCCATGAATGTTCATGGGCCACTGAAACTTACCATGATAAATCCTATTCTCCCCACCCTCTTGCTCCCCACTTTCATATACCATCTTAGGAAGACCATCACCCATGCAGTCACCCCATCCAGGACCCTCCCTACATCTGTCTCCTTAACACCCACATCCAGTCTGTAGCTAAATTCATGGATTCTTTCCCTGAAATGTGTATCAGTCTCACTCTCCTTCATAATAAATCTAAAATAAAAAATGAAAAATAAATCATCATCCTTCACCAAAATCCAAATTTGTAGCATTGCATGAAGGTTCCTCATCATCTGGCCAAATTGACTTTTTTCTTTTTACTTGGTTTCTGCCATTCCAGTTTGCATGTAGCCCATGTTTGGGTCATATCAAATGTGTGCTCATTCCTGAAAGGTGCCATGTTTTCTGACACCTCTTATCCAAAATTGACAGTGTGCTCTTCTTTTACCATGCCCTGACTTTATCTGAACCTTGAAAACTTACATAAACTTCTCATGGTTAACTCTTTGTATCATTCCTAATACTGGGCTTATGGTAAAGTCATATTAATTATTGTTTATCAAAGAATTCCCAAAGGAACAGACATTTACAATCAAATTTCAGATATTACAGTAAGTATCACTGGAAATAGTAGACATTCAATAAATATCTGTTTAATTGAATTAAATATATGGACAAGAATCCAGCATCCCCAAAATCAGAACCCACAGATGAGGAGTTGAAAACATTTTTTCTGTAAAGAACCAGATAGTAAATATTTTAGGCTTTGCAGGCCATATAGTCTCTGTTGCAACCACTAAATTCTTCTACTGTAGCATAAAAGCAACCACAGACAGAAAAAAAAAAAAAAAAGGATTGCAGTGGTCTAATAAAACTTTATTTATGGACACTGAAATTTAAATTTCACATAATTTTTAGGTGTCGCAAAAGATTCTTCTTCTTTTTTTTTTAACCACTTAAAACTATTGAAACAATTTACTCAGAAACTATATAAAACCACTTAGCCAGCTGGATTCAACCCACAGGCTGTGGTTTGCTGATTTCTGCTATATCTCATCACTGGTTTCAGCTCCTTATTTGGTCAACATTTTATACAAACCTCATTTGGATTGTTGCCACCAACAGTTAACATAAATCATATCCATGTCATTGCTTTATTCTAGCAGTCATTTTAGCTATACCCCAACCTGGAAATCCCCCAGACTTATGAGACTTCCTCTTAATACTTGTTATTACTGTGTATATCGAACAGGTAAAGAGCTTATCCCATTCTTTCTAGCAATTTTAGAACAAACACAGAGCCTCTGTGTGACCCAGTGTTTGACAACCATTTGCTCCTATATTGTTACATCCCATATTGTCACAATTAATTTTTCACTATCAACTTGCTTCCTAAGAATCCATTGTTTTTTCCCTGAATTGCCATCTTCTCCTCTGTCAAGGCAATTTCTTCCCTATGTAAAGCATTTTAATTTTTTTTTAACAGAGCATCACTTTTAATCTTACTAATATTACTAAATTGATCTTACTAACCTTGACTCGCCCTTCTGCCCAATAGGAGATCATGAATTCTTATAATTTTCTATGGTAAGTCCTTTTCCTGTACTCCCAGTATTCCATACTTACTAAGATACATTATGATTCTTACTTAGTCTGTTCAAGCTGCTATTATAAAATACATGGGGTATTTTACCCAATACCCATACATGGGGTCACTTATAGACAACAGAAATTTATTTCTGATAGTTCTGAAGGCTGGTAAGTCTAACATCAAGGAGCTGGCAGATTCAGTATCTGGCAAGGGTCTGCTTTCTGTTTCATAGATGGTCATTCTCTCTCTGTGTTCTCACATGGCAGAAGGGGGTGAGGGGACTCTCTGGGATCTCTTATAAGGGAATTAATCCCATTCAGGAATGCGCTACCCTCATGACCTAATTGCTTCCCAAAGGTCCCAACTCCAACCACTATCGTATTGGGAATTAGGTTTCAACATATGAATTTTGGGGAGAGACACAAATATTCAATCTAAACCAAATACACAATACTTATATTCAAAACAAGAATGATGAAAAGAGGAAGGAAGAAGAGGAGGCAGAGTAAGAGGATGAGGAGAATAAAGAAAGGGAAAAAAATAGTAAGAGAGGATAGAGACCAAAAATAAAGAAACAAATAGGAAGGTTATATTACATACTTAAAATGAGATTGTATGAAACTCTTTCACAAATATTATCTGCTATGAGCTAGGAAACTGGAAAAAATTACTTTTGACCTGGAGAAGTTAATTAGTCAAAAAGAGAAAGGAAGCTCAAATCATACTTTTTTAACCTTTTTTCCTGAATCACACTCTATTTAAAAGTCTGATAGAAGATACTTCAGGCTGACAGTTTCTCAAGTTCCATCTGTGTTCAGGCTCTGGGCATCCTGGGTCTTTTTATATGGATAGAAATCAAACCCTAGTACAGCATCAGAATGTTCTAACTTCTTGCAATGGTATTTACATTCCTCTGCTGCTTTTTCAAAAGATGTCCAGACCTATAAATATTAAGCTACATTTTGGGGCCCTAACCTTGAATGAGGGCAGTTACCATTTAATATTGCCAAAGGAAGGGAATGGGTGCAGGAGTAGGCAAGGGAAAGAAACACAAAACCAAAAATGTCAAATCTGATTGATTTAAAACTAGGTAGGCAAATCAGCAAGGGCTGATTGATCCAGCATCACTGGAGAGTGAGGTCAGACAGGGCTGTTTTAAAATTATTTGGTATTTTCAGAAATTGATTACTTATGGAGAGCATTAAGAAGTAGCTGTGCACATTCATTTAATGGGCCAGTGACTCTTGTACAGGGCTGGAGTCGTCACATTCAATCTCATCTACTCCTTGTTAACTTGCACTTTCTTCTGAAGAGTGTTTATTTATTACAGATGCTATAAGGATAAACTACAAACTAGAATAATAAATAATGCCCTAAATGGGATTTTGCAAGCACTACCTTCCCACCCATCTTTCTATTCCCAGCCCCCCAGTGTGACAGGCACCATTGTTTACAGGCCTGTGAATGTCTGTAGGGCTGAAGAACAAGTCCTTTTCTGTCCTAACGTGCATTTCAGTGAGGAGACATCCACTTATATGGAGAGAACTTAAGGACACTGGGATGTCCTCCTGTTCCCCAAAAGTGCTCCTCAGTGGTCCATTCATTGAAGGGACATTCCACTGGTTCTTTGAGTTAGTGATACCCTTTGAAGATATGAACAGTCTTGGGAGAAATGTCATGCCTTACTGCAGTCCTAGATATACAACTTGGTATAAATTCATGTTGTTGGTCATTTCCTACCCTTTCAGCTGGAAACAGGCCCCAAAGGGAAAATTGATATGATGGAGAAAGAGAGGAATATTTTGGAATATGAACCGTGGACCAATGGGTTGTATTTGGGAGTGGCACTTCAAGAAAATCTATAGAGTGAGGCGATAAGAGGGCAAGGACTTTGACATGTGTGTGAGCGGGCACACACACACAGACACACACAGACTTCACTCAGAATCAAAAACGGAACTTCATTTTTAACTTCCAATCTGATAACTGCCTAAAGGTAAGTCTCCATTTCTCCAGAGATCTTTTCAAAACTTCCCTTATGGCTTTGCAGACGCTGCCACACCGGAACCTCCCGCGCTGCCCAACCATGGTCAACCCTACTGTGTTCTTTGACATCGCCATTGACGGCAAGCCCTTGGAACGTGTCTCCTTCGAGCTGTTTGCAGACAAAGTTCCAAAGACAGCAGAAAACTTTCATGCTCTGAGCACTGGGAAGAAGGGTTTTGGTTATAAAGGTTCCTGCTTTCACAGAACAATTCCAGGATTTATGTGTCAGGGTGGTGACTTCACATGTCATAATGGCACTGGTGGCAAGTCCATCTATGGGAGAAATTTGATGATGAGAATTTCCTCCTGAAGCATATGGGTCCTGGCATCTTGTCCATGGCAAATGCTGGCCCCAACACAAACGGTTCCGTTTTTCATCTGCACTGCCAAGACTGAGTGGTTGGGTGGCAAGCATGTGGTCTTTCACAAGGTGAAAGAGGGCATGAATATTGTGGAAGCCATGGAGCACTTTGGGTCCAGGAATGGCAAGGCCAGCAAGAAGATCACCATTGCTGACTGTGGACAAATCTAATAATAAATTTGACTTGTGTTTTATCTTAACCACCAAGACTATTCCTTCTGTAGCTCAGGAGAGCACCCCTTCATCTCCATCTGCTCAAAATATACTATAATCTTTGTGCTCTCATTGCACTTCTTTGGGTTCCATATTTTCCTTATTCCCCTCCAAGTTTAGCTGAATTGCAAAGTTAAGTTTATGGTTATGAAATAAAAACTAAACAATCAAAAAAAAAAAAAAAAAAACAACTTCCCTTATGACATAGCGAGAGTCCCCACTAGAAACTGCTGGTTTATTCCTACACAGATTTTCTCTTTTAAATCATTAACAATAAGGACACACCATCCACATCTCTCTCTTTATAATTTTATACAACTTTTAAAGCTAAGCTCAAACTGCAATCCCGTGAACACTGTTACCTATTTCTTTGACTAAAATTGTCTTACTCTGATTTCCCATTATCTTTTGAAGTGCTTAATTCTGTTTTTACAGTTGAATTCTCAGATGATTTTATTTATCTCACATAAAATACAAACTCTTTTATGGCAAGAACTCCCGTTTCTTGTATCCCTAACATATGGTTGTATCCAGGACGCAAACTCAAGTATAAAATCAAAATATCACTTATCCTCCCTCCCTTTTTTAAAAAGAGGGCATTTGGGTGAGGTGCGTGTACTAGAATGACTGTCACATTCCCCATGCACTGTATGGAGCTGACTAGTACTCCTGAGACTATAGCTTTATGGATTTTGTGTGTTTCTCCAAAGTGAATCTTTCAGGTATCTTTCTAAAATGGTAAGAGAATTCCTTTAGGATATTTATTTCATATGAGTAAAGATATAAAGTGCATCAATGCATGTATATCCAATGGTGAAAAATGCAACACTTCCTAGGTTTGTGTTTTTCAGCTGTCCCACAATACATTTACTGTCATCTAATTAGGCATTCTAAGAACATAAAGTCCCGTTGTGTTTACCCTGCAACAATTATAATCCAGTGTGCCTGACATCACAGTATTTATCCCCAGAAATAATGACTCCATGGCAAAGGCAGCAATATGAGTGCATCACAGGACCAAACAGAAAAGCAAGGGAGACCCTAAAGGAAGTACTCCATATTCAGATACAAACGGGGTTCACAATGAACAGATCACCAATTTTAATAAACCTGATGAAAGGGAAGTAGATTGGATATGAAAGTCAAATATACTTGAGATCCCCTGCTTGTATAATAGCCCCTCTTTAAATTAAGACTTTTCCAGGTGATTAAGGAGAATGCCAGCACTTCAAAGGGAAGCAGAGCCTTGTTCTCTGCAGCTCCACAGGCGACCAGCTCTCTTTCCCTTTGTCCAGATGGAGGCTTTGTTCTCCCAAAGTTGGTCAGGTGCTGCGCCTGTCCAAAAGGGGAAACGAGTGAGGCTTTAGGAGCCTGCACCTGTTTGAAAAGCAATGCCGCTCCCTTGGCTCCAAAGCCCCAAACATCAAATGCCTCCCTTTGCCAAGCAGCTTGGCTATTCCCCAGGCGTTTTCAATCTAGTTGAGTAAAACAAAAATTGCATAATTTGTCATTATTTTCAAGGAATGAGATGTGCCTTCTACAATTTCTTTCGAGTTAAATACAATGATGCTGAGCTTCCTGTGAACGTCAATGCCTTCTTTCTCAGAAAGAATAGAAATAAAGAATGGTAAAAGAAACACCAATTGATTGACTGCAATTTTCTCTGATATTTGTTATTGGTGTGTTCTTTGTATGCATTTTTATGGATAGGTAGCAGAAAAATTATTTTCCCAGGTCTTTATTAAAGAGAAGCCAAACCCTCTGGGAAAAACTGGGACTGGAAGCCAGGACTTCTGAATCAACTACAAGATTCAAAACAAATAAATCACATTAATTTAGGAAAGTCACAAGTCATATAAACATTCAATTTCCTCATCTTTAAAATGCAGATTAAAATGATCTTCTCTAAATATATCCCATTTTATTATGAAACTAAAATTTTAAAAATTGATAAGAAAGTGTTTTAAAATGTTGAATATTCTCTGTAAATGTAAAGTAGTTTGAATGAGAAATAAAGGGTGGGGTAGGATTCTTAGACAGGAGTCCTACCGCTCTTTCTATGGTGAAAGCGTCAAACCCAGGCAGAGAGAGGAATGAAGAGCAAAGAAAACAAATCAGAACAATCATCAGAAAGCAAGGGCATCCTCAATCTCATCTATTAAAAGCTGAGAAAAACACCTAAAAACCTCCACCATATTTTTTTTTTGTGTACAGTGCCTTTCTGCTGCCATTTGGTTACAATAGTGGAGAAAAATAGGCCCATAAAGCAAGATTGATTGCTGGGAAGATGATCAATTGCTGCTGTGAAAGGGGAAAAAACTGATAAATGTTTTTTTTTTTTTCCCTCTCTTCACAACCTTTTGCTAAAGCTGTGCAAAATGTGTCATGCATAAAAAGTATGCAATTTTCATGTAATTAGAGGAACACAAGATGAAAATGAGTTCCATCAGAGCAATCAAGGATGGTAATGTGGTATGTATTTGTCAGTGCCTATTTGTCATGAAAGCAAAACCCAGCAAGTTAGATATTTTATTTCATTTTAACTCTGAAAAACATAAATGCCATTTTGCCATGGCCAAATCTATAAATTTCAATAATCTTTTTTTTTTTTTGAAAAGTGAAGGTTTGGAACTGCAGATTAGGTCATTTTACTCTTAAAAAATAGAATACCATCTTAAGAAAAACACTGAAATTATAAGAAAGATTTATTTCATGGAGGGTCGGATTTACAGCGGGAGGTGATAGGTTTACCGTTTGCTACACAAAAACACAATATAATGTATTTTCTCTAAAAATAACACTTACATCTTACAGTAGCATGTGCTTCTGATCCTATCACGTATCCCCAAAACCAAGGGTATTAAGTTTTTATATTCTTCTTGAGCAAGAGGGCATATGTTTTTTCTTTCTTCCTTTCATACTCTTTCCCTTCCTTTCTCCCTTCTTTCTTTCCTTCCTTCTTTTCTATTTATCCATTCACTTATTCACTTATTATTTTTTTGAAACAGTTTATTGAGCATCAGAATTGTGCCAGGCATCTAGATTCTGATTATGTAAAATTAAAAAAAAAAAACATGACCCATGTTCTCAAGCTGATTTCACTTAGTGGGGTCAGTGGCAAGTAAGGAATTAATGCGATGGGATAGTGTCATAATAGGGACAGATTCAGGAGTTAATGGGGAGTTGTGTAGGCTTCAGCTGGTAAAGCTTATGGGAAGGTTACTTTCTGGTCAGTCCTGCTTTAGTCACTAAGTAGGACAGATGTGGGAAAAGGCAGTCCTGACAGATGAACAAGTAAGGCAAATGATATGAGGACACTGAAAGCTTAGCCTGCTTGTGAAGGTGCAACTAGTTAATTATTTTCATGGTGTAAAGTGTGAAATGAATTGGAGAAGGAAAAATGAGGAAGATCTTCATAGGCCGGGCTAAGGTGTTTGGTCTCTGTCTTCAGCGCAATAGGAATACTTTTCATGTTTAAAGCAGAAATACTGTATAATCAAATCTGATGGTAGAAGGGACAGTCTAGCAGCAGCATGGTGAATGGATGCGAGTGGGTAGGACCAGTTAGGACTCTATAAGAACAACCCAGCTGAGAGATAGTGATGATTGGAGAAAGATGGGAAATGGATGGGTTTGAGATACCTTACAGAAGAATTTACATGATTTAGAAATGGATTACTAATAGGAGATTAGGCAGAGAGAGGACTTAAAATATTTAGTGCAGGAAATTGAGTGAATAATGATACCTTTAAGTAAGTCAGGGAACACAGGAAAAGGAGCAAATATTACTTGGAAAATAGCGAGTTACAACTTGGACCTGTTTAATGTGATATAATGGTGGAATGCTTAAGATAGATAATTATGGTATACACAATCTGCATATTTGGGATCCAGACATTTTCCCTTCCTGAAATATTGTGAGTTTGAAAAGTTGTCAGATCTAAGCTAAGACAATATTCATTCATTCATTTAATTTGAAAGTGAATAGCAAGCAACTACACTGTCTAGTTAAAGTAGTGGTAAAGCACAAGGGCTGTCTACAATATTAGACATTTTTGGACACAAAACATACCTCTTCCAGTTATGATCTTTTTGACACAGGGTATTTGCAAAAACCCCATTAATCCTCATTTTTCTTATCTGTGAAATTAAAGTTATTATATCCACTCTATAGAATTAATTATGAGGTTGAAGGGAGATGAAACACACAGAGTAGTTAGCACAGTTCCTGACATGTAGTTATATAATTAGCATTATTGAGATCCAAGTCACTAATGTGTATGTGAAGTCAACAAATATACAAATACCTCCAGGAAATTTGAGCTATCAAATTATTTTACTTTTTAAAATAATCTAGTACTAACTAATGCTAAATAGGTGATAAGTACATCTAAAAACACTTAGAAAAATATAATTTGATAGCCCTATATAACAAATAATCCTCATTGAACACTCACTACTGTGAAAATATGGACAGTGTTTTTGAGTCTGTGACTGTATAGTAATAATAACAATAATAATAATATTAACTCATATTTCTATAGTGTTTTTCCATTTACTGAATACTCTAACATATTGGGTTGGCCAAAAGTTTCATTTGTTTTTTTCCATAAGATGGCTCTAGTAGCACTTAGTTGTCTAAACTTCATTCAAAACAATTTTGTTAGCTTGTACGTGACAGCTGTCATATCAGTGTGCATTTTTAAAAAGACATCAAAATTGGTGAATTTTTGTGTAGCCATTTCAATATTGAAGATGGAAGAAAAACAGCAACATTTTCGACATATTATGCTTTATTATTTCAAGAAAGGTGAAGCGCACCCAAAATGCAAAAAATATTTATGCAGTATATGGAGAAGGTGTGTGACTGATGTTGTGTCAAAAGTGGTTTGCAAAGTTTTGTGCTGGAAATTTCTTGCTGGACAATGCTCCATCGTCGGGTAGACCATTTTAAGTTGACAGGGATCAAATAAAGACATTAATTGAGAATAATCAACATTATACCACACGGGAGATAGCCAACATACTCAAAATATACAAATCAAGCATTGAAAATCATTTGCACCAGCTTGGTTATGTTAATCACTTTGATATTTGGGTTCCACATAAATTAAGTGAAAAAACGTTCTTGACTGTATTTCCACATGTGATTCTCTACTTAAACATAACAAAAATGTTCCATTTTTAAAATAAATTGTGACAGTCCATGAAAAGTGGATACTGTACAATAATGTGGAACAGAAGAGATCATGTGGCAAGCAAAATGAAACACCACCAACCACACCAAAAGGCCAGTCTTCATCCAAAGAAGGTGATGTTGTGTATATGGTGGGATTGGAAAGGAGTCCTCTATTATGAGCTCCTTCTGGAAAACCAAATAATTAATTCCAACAAGTACTGCTCCCAATTAGACCAACTGAAAGTGGCATTTGATGAAAAGCGTCCGGAGTTAGTTAACAGAAAATGCATAGTCTTCCATCAGGATACTACAAGACCGCGTGTTTCTTTGATAACCAGGTAAAAACTGTCACAGCTTGGCTGGGAGGTTCCAATTCATCTGCTGTATTCACCAGACATTACACCTTCAGATTTCCATTTATTTCAGTCTTTACAAAATTCTCTTAATGGAAAAAATTTCAATTCCCTGGAAGAACCGTTCCCTGGAACAGTTATTTGCTCAAAAAGATAAGTTTTGGGAAGATGGAATTATGAATTTTCCTGAAAAATGGCAGAAGGTAATGGTACAAAGGGGAGAATACGTTATTCAATAAAGTTCTTGATGAAAATGAAAAATGTGCCTTTTATTTTTATTTATTTTATTTATGGCACTTTTTGGCCAACCCAATACATTGGCCTGTCATTTTCTTTTCTTATACAAGCATACCTCATTTTATTGTACTTCATCTTATTGTGCTTCACAGATATTGTGTTTTTTACAAATTGAAGGTTTGTGGCAATCCTGTATTGAAGCAGTCTATAGGCACCATTTTTCCAACAATAGTCACTCACATTTGGTAATTTTCATAATATCCCAAACTTTTATTATTATTATTATATTTGTTATGGTGATCTGTGATCAGTGATCTTTGATGTTACTATTATGACTTGCTGAAGGTTCAGATGATGGTTAGCATTTTTTTGGAATAAAGTATTTTTCAATTAAGCTATGTACATTTTTTAGACAAAATGCTATTTTTTAATTAATAGATTATAGTATAGTGTAAACAAAAATTTTATATCTACTGGGAAACCAAAAAATTCATGTGACTTGCTTTATTACAGTGGTCTGGAACGGAACCCACAATATCACTGAGGTATGCCTATAATGTAGTTTTCTGGCTTTGGTATCAGGGCAATGCTGCCATTGCAAACTCAGTTTGGAAGTGTTCTATCTCTCTTCTATTATGTGAAAGATTTTGAGAAGGATTGGTGTTATTTCTTCCTTAAATATTTGATAGAATTCACCTGTGAAACCGTCTGGTCCTGGGCTTTTCTTTTTTGGAAGTTTTTGTTTTCTTTTTATTATTACTCATTCAATTTTTTACTAGTAAATGGCCTGTTTAGATTGTCTATTTCTTCATGATTTAGTCTTCATAGATAGTATGTTTCAAGAAATTTAACATTTCTTCTAGGTTGTCCAGTTTGTTAATATATAATTATTCATCATAGTCTCATGATCCTTTCTACTTGTGTGGTATCAGCTGTAATGTCTCCTCTTTCATTTATAAATTTATTAATCTGAGTCCTCTCTCTTCCTTTCTTGGTAAGTCTAGAAAAACCACTCAGTTTCATTGATATTTCCTATTATTTTTCTGGTCTTTATATAATTTATTTCTGTTCTGATCTTTGTTATTTCTTTCCTACAAATAATTTTGGGTTTAATTTGTTCTTCTTCTAGTCTCTTGAGATGCAAAGTTAGGTTGTTTATTTGAGATTTCTGTTTTTTCTTAATGAAGGCATTTATTATTATAAACTTCCCTTTAGAACTGCTTTTGCAGTTCTCACAAGTTTTTGTTATGTTGTATTTCCAAATTCAGTTTTCTCAAGATTTTTTCTTTTAATTTATCTTTTGATTTTTTTTTTTTTTTTTTTTTGCGGTACACGGGCCTCTCACTGTTGTGGCCTCTCCCGTCGCGGAGCACAGGCTCTGGACGTGCAGGCTCAGCAGCCATGGCTCACGGGCCCAGTTGCTCCACGGCATGTGGGATCTTCCCAGACCGGGGCACGAACCTGTGTCCCCTGCATCGGCAGGTGGACTCTCAACCACTGTGCCACCAGGGAAACCCTGATTTCTTCTTTGACCCATTGGTTGTTCAGGAGCATGTTGTTTAATAGCCACATATTCAGGAATTTTCCAGTTTTCTTCTTGTAATTAATTTCTAGTTTCATAACACTGTGGTCAGAAAAGATGCTTGGTATGATTTCAATTTTCTTAAATGTATTATGATTTGCTTTGTGTCATAACATATTGTTTATCCTGGAAAATGTACCATATGCACTTGAGAGGAAAGAGTATTCTGATGTTGTTCAATGGAATGCTCTGTATATGCCTGTTAGGACCATCTCGTCTGATGTGTAGTTTAAGTCCAATGTTTCTTTATGATTTTCCATATGGATGATCTACCCATTGTTGAAAATGGGGTATTAAAGACACCTACTACTGTACTGTTATCTATTTATCCCTTCAAATATGTTAACATTTATATATTTAGGTGCACCTATAGTAAGTGTATAAGTATTTACAAATATTATATCCTCTTGATGGATTGACCCTATTATCATTATATATGACTTTCTTTGACCCTTGATATAGTCTTCAGCTTAAAGTATATTTTCTCTGATATAAGTATAGATACTTACATGATTTTGTTAAAAGTAGGAGATGACACAACTCTGGTCAATGAGACAGTGGATAATGTCTCATAGGCAACTTCTGGGAAAGTTTTTCTTGATGTTAAAAGGGAAAATACAAGAAAAATAAGATGGGAAAGGAAAATTCATCATTAGAAAACACAAATATATATTTTTTGAGTGGGCAGGTACCCAGATGTATTACTGGTACTGGAAATCCCATTTGCCCAAACCTTTTATCTGCTCATTATATGAGCATCTCTAGCAGACATTTGTTCATGGCTAACTATCTGGGACATTTCAATGAACATCCCATCAGTAATACAGCACCTTGTGCTTTCTATAATATTTTCTGGCACTTATTTATTTCTTCCTCATTATTTACTATTTATAATGGGAGACAGATTTGAGGAGTGGTTGTGTATAATAATTTTTTCACCATCTAATAATCCAATAGGTATTTAAGAAGTATCAGTTAGATATACTAGAGTATTATCTCTAATTTAAATTCCTTTCCTACTTTCCATTTTATTCTTTTCTGCAATGTGTGTAACACTTATGTTCTATTCCTTGTGAATGCAATTTTGATCACTCTCAAGATAATCTCTTTTTTATTTTGGCATTTATTCATGCCTTTAAAAAAGACCCTAATTCTTTCTTCTTAAGTTGCATTTTCCTTCACTTCTATAAACTGGGGGAAATGTTTCCTAAATTCTATTATGATGGAGCATCTTGAAACTAGGGGTTTTGGTGTCATATCCCCTCTTCTTCAAGATTAGTGTTAGGTTTTTTGTTTGTTTGCTTCCTTGTCAAATACCTATTATTTTCATTAGCTACTTGTTCTCTAAAACATCAGGCATAACATTTTAATTTCTTTTGTTTTGTTAGTTATTTGTCCTTAATTTTTATTCACTTAAAGTAGCTTAGATGACACTTTTTGATATCCTTATTCTCTAACTTAGAGTCAGTAAACTTTTTATGTCAAAAAATCAATAAAGAGCTTCCCTAGTGGTGCAGTGGTTGGGAGTCCACCTGCCGATGTGGGGGACACGGGTTTGTGCTCCAGTCCGGGAAGATCCCACATGCCGCGGAGCAGCTGGGCCCGTGAGCCATGGCCACTGAGCCTGCGCGTCCAGAGCCTGTGCTCCGCAACGGGAGAGGCCACAGCAGTGAGAAGCTCGCGTACCGCAAAAAAAAAAAAAAAAAAAATCAGTGAACTTTTTGTCAAGGGTCAAACAGCAAATTATTTAGGCCTTGCAAGCTACATATCTCAACTACTTATCTCTGCAATTGTAGCACAGAAGTAATTATAGACAGTACATTTAAAAGTTAGCATGTCTGTGTCCCAATAATATTTTATTTACAAAAAACAGCTGTGGGCTGTATTTGGCCCATACGCTGTAATTTGCTAACTCCTGTAAATCTAGTCTCTCAGTTTCAGTATTCCAGGTGGACAGAACATCATTGTGACCTCCTGGGTGATTTAACTATAAGAAGCTCTGTGTTTCCTACTATTTGGAAGGATGATTTTGAGGCTCTGACTAACACTTTGTGTGGTATCTACATTGTCTACTCATTCCTAATGTCAAAGAAAAAAAAGACTTCAAGATAATATAAAGTTTTAAATCTTTAGGTTTAGTTCAATCAAGGTTTTAATATACTGTATACAATTTCAAATAATATATATATATATGTCATTGTCTTCTTTTCTTTTTCAGTTGAATCTGAATTTTTTTCTTATTTTCTTTAATCACAGACATATAGAAGTTTTTGACCTTATGAGTTTAACTAGATTCCTGGCTTCTCTCTGCATAATAGAAAATCATCACCAAAGGGTGGCTGAGTAGATTCTATACAAAATAAACTCGTGAGAAAAACAGGATGTACTGCACCTGACTTTATTCTTTTGTCAAAGTTTAGTTGGCTACACATATGTGGGTCTATTTCAGAGATCTCTATCATTTTACAAATGCCAACCAGCCTGTCTTGATTACTGTAGCTTTACAGTAATTCTTGAAGTCAAGAAGTGTCAGTCCTCTAACTTTGTTTTTCTACTTAATTAATGTGTTGGCTATTGTGAGTATTTTGCCTCTCTATATAAATTTTAGAATCAATTTGTTGATATCCACAAAATAAATTGTTGCGATTTTGATTGGGATGGCATTGAATCTATTGATCAAGCTGGGAAGAACTGATATCTTGAAAATACTGAGTCTTGCTATCCATGAACATGAAATATCTCTCCATTTAATTCTTTTTTCATTTTGTTCATCAGAATTTTGTAGTTTTCCTTACATAGATCTTGTCCATATTTTGTTAGATTTATACCTTAGTATTTCATTTTGGAGGATGCTAATGTAAATAGTACTGCTTTTTTTTTTTTTTTGGCTGCACTGTGAAGCATGAGGGATCCCAGTTCCCCCAAACAGGGATGGAACCTGCCCCCCCGGCAGTGGAAGCACAGAGCCCTAACCACTGGATCATCAGGGAATTCCCTGGTATTGTATTTTTAACTTCACATTCCACTTATTTTTTAATAAGTGGAAAGTGATTAACTTTTATATAGGAGACTTATATCCTGCAACTTTGCCATAATTGCTTATCAGTTCCAGGAGTCTTTTTGTTGTTGTTGTTGTTGATTCTTTCAGATTTTCTACAAAGATGGTCATGTCATCTGTTAAAAAGTATAGTTTCATTTCTTCCTTCCCAATCTGTATATACCTTTTATTTCCTTTTCTTGTTTTACTTCATTAGCTGGTACCTCAAGTACAAAAAGGAGTAGTGAGAGGGGACATATTACCTTGTTCCTGATCTTAGTGGGAAAGCTTTGAGTTTCTCATCATTTTAGTGTAATGTTAGCTATAGAATATTTGAGGTGTTTGTAATCAAGTTGAGGAAGTTTTCTTCTATTCCTAATTTACTGAGTCTAGCTTCAATCTTCTGGCTAAATTACAAATTCAGAGCAGTAGAAAGAGACTACATTATTCTTAAAGCTAACACACTTTGCATGAACTCAGAAACTCCCAGTGATTTGAGACCTGTGACAATCAACCCTTGTTTCTAACTTCACAGCAAGTTAATGGGCCCCAGATCTGACCTCTTTACCTCACTTTTATTGTAATAAGATAGGACCTGGATTTCTGGCTTCTTGTTTATTCTAAAACACAAAGCCCTCTTCCTCCTTAGAAGCTATCTGATCAAAAGTTTATGGCCACTGACAGTTCCAGTTCCTCCTAACTTCCTGAGTTACCTTGGCTCCTTGTTCATGCCTATTCATAATCTTTAGCAATGGAAAATTCCCTAACCTAAATTTATACACCCAGAACTCCAGTTCACTGAAGCTCAACCCTTACCTGGTATTCTTTTGCTGCTGTGACTCCAGACCCAGTATAAGGAAAACAGACTTCATTTGAACTGTTCATCTTTCTACCTCTAAAGAAAGAGCAAACATCAAAGCAGCTGAAGAAGTTTTAAACACTAGAGGAGGACTCAGTGAAAAGTAAATAGAAGGATAAAGCATAGACTCTATATGCATGTGGTGTGTGTGTGTGTGTGTGTGTGTGTGTGTGTGTGTGTGTGTATGAGTGTTTGAACTTGAATTTTCAGATTAGAAGTTCAGTGAATGCGACAGTCTTTTTTGTGGTGAAGCATCAGTGAATAATTTCTCTTGATAAGTGTTGGAAAATGGCATATTCCCAAAAGGGAAAATGTGAGGGGCTCTGAGGAAATTGGAAAGTAAAACACAGTTTGGTAGGTAAGATTTGGACTTCTGCCAACAAGTCTTTACTAGGACAAGCCTATCTCTTTTGAGGTCAATGACAATCAAATATATGTCTGTCATCTACCATCTAATGTTTATATCAAACTGAATAGGTGTGATTTGGAAAGGAGTGCAAATAAAATAGTGTAATGTGGTATTTTGGAGGCTATAGGTGTACCCAGATATAGACAAAAGGGCTCTCATTGGAGTTCTCTTATTAACTCAGAGACACTATTCCAAGCTCTGGCCTCTGGTCCGTGCAAAATTTTTAGGACTGTGTAAAGCTTATTTTAAAAGAAATATTCCAATTTTGAGATAGCAGGGTGTTTTTTTTTTTCCCAAGACCCAGATGGAAGATGTCAAGAATATAAACTTATTCCCCACCTCTATCCTTACCCCCTATTGATAAACAAACCTATACCACTGGGTTTGTTTATTCCAAAGAGAATAAGCATGTGCTCACCACCAACAAAACATTGCTGGTTTCACACACCAGTGACTCTTAGGCCATCTGTCCAGGTATTAATTATTTTGATTCTTTCCTCAGCTCACATAAGATGGTGATCAAGGATGAGCTCTTCAATCTCCAACCACAGAGACTCCTGACTGAGGTAATGAAGAAAGGCTTAAGGCTCCATGCAGGAGAATCTAAGAACCAGAAATGACAGGAGACAATAAGGACACTTAGAAGGTCCACTAGATAGACTAGAGGCAGAAAATCTGAGTTCTACTGAAAGTGTACTGCCAAAATATATAAACTAAGGTACCTCTCTTAGTTTTAAAACTAGTTAAAAGAGGTGACTGAATGCAAGTAAACCGAATCCCTGATTGTCCAGTGCACTGTGCTAGATATCCCAGTAGACTTAAAGACAGGTAAAAGTACCCCATCACTTAGGAGGGTTTTCAATAAAACTGGGGGTGTCAGACAAGTACAAAGGGTGGGATATAAACCAAGTCATAAACCATAGTTTCACAAAAAAGTGAAACTATGCAGAATGGATGAGAGACAGGGTAAAAACAATTGACATTATAAAAGAGGGACTCAACTGTCAGTTTCACTTAATAAAGTACACCCACGATTCCCAAGTTTTTGCAAAGGCTTTATAATTGATTTTCATGTGGGTTCTGCACTCCTACAGACCATCACATAAGTAAGAGGCTTTGGATTTTACGTGACAAACAATACTAACTCCATTCCTTTCTTTCCTACTCAAGAAATCATATGAGAATTGCAAATGAGTAAAAATTATAAAAATGCATTTACAACAGAGGTAAATGATTTAAATATTTTGTGATTGAATTATTATTATTATTTACCATTTGTGGCACACCTCAAAGTTAAAGCATTCACACCGATTTAAAACATTGATTTAAAACACCGATTTAAAACATTCAAAAAACACTTGAATCTTTGAAGTTTTTCAGGTTAAAAATAGAAAAATAGGGCTTCCTTGGTGGCGCAGTGGTTGAGAGTCCGCCTGCTGATGCAGGGGACGCGGGTTCGTGCCCCGGTCCGGGAGGATCTCACATGCTGCGGAGCAGCTGGGCCCGTGAGCCATGGCCGCTGGGCCTGCGCATTCACAGCCTGTGCTCCGCAACGGGAGAGGCCACAACAGTGAGAGGCCCGCGTACCGCAAAAAAAAATAAAAATAAAAATAAAGACACTGAATAATCATGAAATAATACTACTGGCATTTTTTTAAAAAGAAGGTAGAAGATATAATCAGCTATAATATTCATAAATTGATTCAGAATTCAGAATTGCAAAATATCTAGACATATGGGTATAATCTGAAGTGCAGTTTTAAGTATTCATACAAAAATGGATTTATAATATAATGGAATAAGCAGTTTGTTATCTACCTGATATGATTATAAATCAATATTTATTCTCTCTCTTATCTTCTTCATCTTCTTAATGACATTTTTCTCAGCTACACATCAAGGCAATAGAAAGCAAACAAATTCTAGTTCATTGCTTGCAACTAGAGATGCAGATAGTCAATATCACAACTTGAATATATTGAATCATATTGGGGCAGTTGGACATATCTGAGATTCTCTCTACTGAATCCCATTCCCCTGTCCCAATTTGGCCTCAGTGCCTGGGAAGAAACTTGGAAATGAAAAGTGCATGAATTTGTGAGACAAACAGATCTGAGTTAAAACATGTTTCATTCCTGGGTCATCTTGACAAGTTAATTATCTTCTCTGAGTCTCACTTTTTGCTTTGAAGGGTAATAGCACCTATGTTTTGGTGAGTATTATATATTTTGACCTATATGTGTCTATTGGAGCTATATGTTAACTCACTGCATCCTGACAACACTGTTTGGAGATTAAATTAGATGGTATATAAATATCTATATTAAAAACACCCAATGTATTTTTCGTTCCTTAATTTTATACCTACTTGACACTAACCCATCAATTTGATATGTTCCAGTTAGAGAGCAATGGGGGCATTATATATGTAAAAATAAAACCTTTTGTCTAGGACTATAAAGAGTGACTTCATGATCAATGTATCTATGGAGCAATAGCAAAGGTTTAGATTCTCTTCTCCTTTACTTTGCTTAATGCACTTAAAACTCTCTTCACCCATAACTTCTATAATAAACAGGCATCCAGTGCTGTTCACAGATAAATAAATATGTAAATAAATAAATAAGTAGATTCCCAGAGCCAGCTTGGAAGAATGTTTGATAATCTGAACCATTACGGAGGTGAAATTTCATTACACAGATGGTGACATCCTGATGTCTATCATCAAAACACAGCAGGTAGAAACTATCAGCCAGGCCCATTCCCTTCTATAAAATTACACTTATATTAATGTCACTCCAAATTTTATTATGCGGAAAATGATATTGCACTGGTCTCCAGCACCAGGAGGACAGCAGGGGGTGGGGGTGTAGGGGTGGTGAGGGAAGAATAAGGATGCAGTGATGGGAGGGTGGGAAAAGAGACTGTCTGTAGAAAGACCATGAAAACAAATTCAGATGAAGTCTGCTTAGGACTGGCAGATAGACAACAAAGTATATAAATACATACTTTATATATTGTAACACTTTAAATATATATAAATATATAATTTTTAAAAAATCCTTGTAGATTCTGCTGCCAGTTCATGCTGTTTCTTGATTGACTCACTGCCAGACGTCCTCTGCAAGCCCCTGATGGAATGTTTAAAAGGCCCTCCTGTGGGAGGCAAGGAGATTTACAGTTAATTTTTATTAATGAAGGATGACAGGCATCTCCGTTTAGCCAACAAGATGTTACACCAGTTTAAGAAAACACTCCTGTGTTTGCAGCAGGCATTCCCACCCCCACCCCACCTCTCTTTCCTCTCTCTCCTCTCTCTCTCTCCCTTTCTCACGCGTACACACACGCACATTCACACATACATATTTAAGCATACACATGGGAATTAATAGTACAATAAATTAAGAAGGAAAGGAGAACATCTACTTATTTAGATACCTATACTCTGCTACCAAAAGTGGAAGTAATGGGGATTATGTGAGAGTCTCACTGGGTGGGCTGCAGGTGGATGACAATAAATGTTACTCATTTCCACTGTTGTTTCCCACTGCTCCCTCTCCCATTCCTACATCCCCCCAACTTTCTATTTACTAACACCTTAGAGAAGCTACTGACATTTCTTACATGAATTACAATGACACATCACTTTTCCAACTGGCCCAGCTACCTCTACTTGAGCTTCTGATTTACTTCCCACACTATAACAAGATTGGGCTTTACATAATACAAATCTATTGTATTTAGTTTCTAATGAAAAACCTTCAGGACGTCTTCTGACTTTCCAGACAAATGGAGAATCTTCAATGTGACACCTGGAACACCTTATAGTAGAGACCCTGCCCATATCTCCAGGCTTTGGTTTCTTTCAGTGTCTATTTGGTTTGTCCTACAGTTTTGGGGGGATTTCCTACTCACACAGATTTCTCATTTTTCTAAGATAAGCTCCATCCTTGATACTTTAAGAATCTCCTCTTTAAGGTGATGTTCTTCCTTCCACAGATGATTGTTGATCATTCACCAGTGTTATCTCCACCACAAAATAACACTTTTGGCTGTTAAATTCCATACCCTATTTAACCCCTTTGTGTTGGTCCATTGATTTAATACCACCCTTCATCTTTCTAATCCCACTGAGGAGGTACTGTATCCTGCCTTCATGACTTGCCTATATTG
The DNA here is from genome assembly GCF_949987515.2 of Delphinus delphis. Lineage (NCBI taxonomy): Eukaryota > Metazoa > Chordata > Mammalia > Artiodactyla > Delphinidae > Delphinus > Delphinus delphis. The sequence goes on from NC_082695.1 coordinate 54,722,693, forward strand.
TCTCTTTCTGAGTAATAACCATCACGCATATTTTGGTTTGAATCCTACCCAACCTTAAAGAATGGGTTTTCTGTTATCATCTCTATGGAAATTTCTCCTCAAGTATTTTGAACTCTACTCATTTCTTCTCTATTTGTATTATATTTATATAGAGTTCTATAGACATTTACATATAACTAAGAGATGTATACCAGTCTGGTATCATCAATGAAGTGTAATCTCCATTGGTTATGGCATCTTTCTTAAAATTTTGTACAATATTAATATTAGAGTTTTAGAGTAGTCAGTAAATATGTAATGAGGAATGGCTGATACAAGGAATGAAATTAACTAATCATTCTGTTCATTAGGTAATCATTGGGTGAGTTTTATTTTTTAGTTTTAATGAACATATGTATGTTGTATTTAAAATGTGATATATATATATGTACATATATAACATACAGTGTTATATATAGATAGTAGAATGCAGGATAAGGTACATCCTCAGTTGGCTTATAAGGAACAAATTAAGTTTCTAGTTTACCATTCATATTGTTTTGCAGTTTCGAGAACAATAATACTCTCAGTTACCCCTTTCCTGAGGTTATTTTATGACTCAAGATTAAACAATTATAATGCCATTTCTTCACTGTATGGAACCCTCAAGTATTCTTCATGGAATTCCTTCATCTTTTTGACACCTCCTTTCAGGAAATTGGATGAATTAGATGACCAAAACTAGGACTTAACTTTTATAATATGGGCTGCAGAACTTTAAAATTCCCTTAATATTTAAATGGATACAATCCAAACTGCGGTTTTCAAACTTTGGGGTACCTGTGAATCAATGCCTGGGGTGCTTGTTGACTCTCAGACAGAAAACTTAAAAATACCTCAGTTGAGTATGCTTGAAGGAATCTCAGAAATCACAATTTTAGTACACATGTTTCTCTGCAGGTGTGGTGCAGAGTGCATTTTGAGAAATATTAGTTAGAGATCAATTAAATAGAAGAGTATGAATATGTAAGTGAAGTTATTAATCAGCAAAACTAAACACAAGCAAGTTGATGATCCCATTTCTACTACTGCTGTCTATAACGCTATTTTATTTTCACTCATCAAGAAATTCTGAGTTTCAAAATATGTGCCATTCCATTCATATTGGCAATGCCCAACAATAAACCACAGTTACAAAATTGCCCACTACTCTAATCAGAACTTTCATTCACCAAGTCATATAACATCCAGGTTTTGATTTCATTAGTTGATTTGAACATTGGTAATACAATCTGAATGGCTACAGAGTGAGTAAAATTGGCATCTTCAAATTGTGCTCTTAATCCAAATTAAGAGCATACTTTTATTCTTTCTGTTATTTTCTTTTTCTAGCACTAGATTTTTTCTAGCTTTTAATTCCCATAAACCCCTTTTCATTACCCAATTTCTGATATGACTAGTAGACACACCACACACACACACACCCCTGAATTCCAAGGACAAATTTATTGTACTATATCCTAGCTTTAAGTCTTACCAAACCCCTGTTCGTGACTATCTTCATAAATGGCTTTGAACTTTCCTTAAGGTCGGTATCATGTAGTCATTGAGTAGAATATTGAATTGACACATTGTGTGCTTTTTGAAAAACATAGAGTTACAGTCAATTCAATTAATTTGAATTATACTCCTCATTCACAGGAAAGCCATTTTAAAATTGAGGTGAAATGTATGCACAATAAAATTTCATGCATGTTAAGTGTACATTTTGGTGAGTTTTGAAAACTGTACACATGTATTTAACTAGCAACACAATTAATGAAATATTTCCATCAACCCCCAAATTTTCCTGTGTACCTTCAAATTCATTCATTCCTCTTTCTTGAACACTCTGTGCCAGGAAAATACAGATATAATTGCACTCAGTATGCATATTATAGAAATTCATATTAATGTAATCATGTAATGTATACCTGTTCATACCTGGCTTTTTAAACTCAGTGTTAAACTTTAAAGATACAGCCGTGTTGTTTTATGTCAGTGGTTTGTTGTGTTATTGCTGAGTAGTATCCCATTGTGTGGATGTATGACATTTTATTTATGTATTCACATGTTGATGGATATTTAAGTTGGGAGCTTATTATAAATAAAACTACTATGAACATTTGAGAACAAGTCTTTGTTTGGAGATGTTTTTATTTCTCTTAGGGCGATAACCTAAGAGTGAGATTACTGGACTATATACTAAACGCATATTTACCTTTATGAAAAATTGCTAATTTTCCTATGTGACTGTACTATTTTACATTCCCACCAATAAATGTAAATGGTTCATTTGCTCCAGTCCCTGATTCTTTTTAATTGTAGCAATTCTAATGGTTGTATAGTGGAATCTCATTGTAGTTTTAATTTGTATTACTCTGATGACTAACGATGATGAGATCTTAGTGCTTATAGATCTTTTGACTACTTTTTTAATGGATTTACTTGTCATATTTTGGGGTTGGAAGAGTGTTACTGACACAACTCTACAGCTTTTCTTTTCTTTTTTTCTTTTTTTACATCTTTATTGGAGTAAAATTGCTTTACAATGGTATGTTAGTTTCTGCTTTATAACAAAGTGAATCAGTTATACATATATATATGTTCCCATATCTCTTCCCTCTTGCGTCTCCCTCCCTGCCACCCTCCCTATCCCACCCCTCTAAGTGGTCACAAAGCACTGAGCTGATCTCCCTGTGCCATGCAGCTGCTTCCCACTAGCTATCTATTTTACGTTTGGTAGTTTATATGTCCATGCCACTCTCTCGCTTTGTCAGGGCTTACCCTTCCCCGTCCTCCCCATATCCTCAAGTCCATTCTCTAGTAGGTCTGTGTCTTTATTCCTGTCTTACCCCTAGGATCTTCATGACATTTTTTTCCTTAAATTCCATATATATGTGTTAGCATACAGTATTTGTCTTTCTCTTTCTGACTTACTTCACTCTGTATGACAGACTCTAGGTCTATCCACCTCATTACAAATAGCTCAATTTCGTTTCTTTTCATGGCTGAGTAATATTCCATTGTATATATGTGCCACATCTTCTTTATCCACTCATCCGATGATGGACACTTAGGTTGTTTCCATCTCCTGGGTATTGTAAATAGAGCTGCAATGAACATTTTGGTACATGACTCTATGAATTATGGTTTTCTCAGGGTATATGTCCAGTAGTGAGATTGTTGGGTCCTATGGTAGTTCTATTTGTAGTTTTTTAAGGAACTCCATACTGTTCTCCATAGTGGCTGTACCAAATCACGTTCACACCAGCAGTGCAAGAGGGTCCCCTTTTCTCCACACCCTCTCCAGCAGTTATTGTTTCTAGACTTTATGAATGATGGTCATTCTGACTGGTGTGAGATGATATCTCATTGCAGTTTTGATTTACATTTCTATAATGATTAGTGTTGCTGAACATTCTTTCATGTGTTTGTTGGCAGTCTGTATACCTTCTTTGGATAAATGTCTATTTAGGTCTTCTGCTCATTTTCGGATTCGGTGGTTTGTTTTTTTGTTATTAAGTTGCATGAGCTGCTTATAAATTTTGGAGATTAATCCTTTGTCAGTTGCTTCATTTGCAAATATTTTCTCCCATTCTGAGGGTTGTCTTTTGGTCTTGTTTATGGTTTCCTTTGTTATGCAAAAGCTTTGAAGTTTCATTAGGTCCCATTTGGTTATTTTTGTTTTGTTTCCATTTCTCTAGGAGGTGGGTCAAAAAGGATCTTGCTGTGATTTAAGTCATAGAGTGTCCTGCCTATGTTTCCCTCTAAGAGTTTGATAGTTTCTGGCCTTACATTTAGGTCTTTAATCCATTTTGAGCTTATTTTTGTGTGTGGTGTTAGGGAGTGATCTAATCTCATACTTTTACATGTACCTGTCCAGTTTTCCCAACACCACTTATTGAAGAGGCTGTCCTTTCTCCACTGTACAATCCTGCCTCATTTATCAAAGATAAGGTGACCATATGTGCGTGGGTTTATCTCTGGACTTTCTCTCCTGTTCCACTGATCTATCTTTCTGATTTTGTGCCAGTACCATACTGTCTTGATTACTGTAGCTTTGTAGTATAGTCTGAAGTCAGGGAGCCTGATGCCTCCAGCTCCTTTTTTTGTTCTCAAGATTGCTTTGGCTGTTCGTGGTCTTTTGTGTTTCCATACAAATTGTGAAATGGTTTGTTCTAGTTCTGTGAAAAATGTCAGTGGTAGTTTTATAGGGATTTCATTGAATCTGTAGATTGCTTTGGGTAGTAGAGTCATTTCCATAATGTTGATTCTTCCTATCCAAGAATATGGTATATCTCTCCATCTATTTGTATCATCTTTAAGTACTTTTGTCAGTGTCTTATAATTTTCTGCATACTGGTCTTTTGTCTCCTTAGGTAGTTTTATTCCTAGATATTTTATTCTTTTTGTTGCAATGGTAAATGGAAGTGTTTCCTTGATTTCACTTTCAGATTTTTCATCATTAGTGTATAAGAATGCCAGAGATTTCTGTGCATTAATTTTGTATCCTGCCACTTTACCAAATTCATTGATTAGTTCTAGTAGTTTTCTGGTAGCATCTTTGGGATTCTCTATGTATAGTATCATGTCATCTGCAAACAGTGACAGCTTTACTTTTTCTTTTCTGATTTGGATTCCTTTTATTTCATTTTCTTCTCTGATTGCTGTGGCTAAAACTTCCAAAAGTATGTTGAATAAGAGTGGTGAGAGTGGGCAACCTTCTCTTATTCCTGATCTTAGTGGAAATATATTCAGTTTTTCACCATTGAGGATGATATTGGCTGTGGGTTTGTCATAAATGGCCTTTATTATGCTGAGGAAAATTCCCTCTATGCCTACTTTCCGCAGGGTTTTTATCATAAATTGCTGTTGAATTTTGTCAAAAACTTTCTCTGCATCTATTGAGATGATCATATGTTTTTCTCCTTCAATTTGTTTATATGGTGTATCACATTGACTGATTTGTGTATATTGAAGAATCCTTGCATTCCTGGAATAAACCCCACTTGATCATGGTGTATGATTCTTTTAATGTGCTGTTTGCTAGTATTTTGTTGAAGATTTTTGCATCTATGTTCATCAGTGATATTGGCCTGTAGTGTTCTTTCTTTGTGACATCCTTGTCTGGTTTTGGTATCAGGTTGATGGTGGCCTCGTAGAATGAGTTTGGGAGTGTTCTTCCCTCTGCTATATTTTGGAAGAACTTGAGAAAGATAGGTGTTAGCTCTTCTCTAAATGTTTGATAGAATTCGCCTGTGAAGGCATCTGGTCCTGGGCTTTTGTTTGTTGGAAGATTTTTAATCACAGTTTCAATTTCAGTGCTTGTGATTGGTCTGTTCATATTTTCTATTTCTTCCTGATTCAGTCTTGGCAGGTTGTGCATTTCTAAGAATTTGTCCATTTCTCCCAGGTTCTCCATTTTATTGACATAGAGTTGCTTGTAGTAATCTCTCATGATCTTTTGTATTTCTGCAGTGTCAGTTGTTACTTCTCCTTTTTCGTTTCTAATTCTATTGATTTGAGTCTTCTCCCTTTTTTACTTGATGAGTCTGGCTAATGGTTTATCTATTTTGTTTATCCTCTCAAAGAACCAGCTTTTAGTTTTATTGATCTTTGCTATCGTTACCTTCATTTCTTTTTCATTTATTTCTGATATGATATTTATGATTTCTTTCCTTCTGCTAACTTTGAGCTTTATTTGTTCTTCTTTCTCTAATTGCTTTAGGTGAAAGGTTAGGTTGTTTATTCAAGATTTTTTCATGTTTCTTAAGGTAGGATTGTATTGTTATAAACTTCCCTCTTAGAACTACGTTTGCTGCATCCCATAGGTTTTGGGTCATTGTGTTTCCATTGTCATTATTTCTAGGTATTTTTTGATTTCCTCTTTGATTTCATCAGTAATCACTTCGTTATTATGTAGTGTATTGTTTAGCTTCCATGTGTTTGTATTTTTTACAGATCTTTTCCTGTAATTGATATCTAGTTTCCTGTAATTGATAGCTAGTCTTGACAGCTTTTTATTTTATTTTAATAATTGAGTTTTTCAAAGAACAGAAGTATTTAATTTGGAGGAAATTCAATTTATTCACTTTCTCTTTAATGTTTTTATATCCTAAGTAATACTTGCTTATCCAAAAATTGCAATCATTTTCTCTTACATTTTATTTTAGAAATGTTATAGTTTTTTACATTTACATTTATACTTTTCATCCATTTTAATTTGAATTTTTCATGTCTTATGAGATAAGGGTCAAGGTTTGATATCTTCCTTTTGTATACCCAAATGTTCCAGTACTATTTGTTAAATAGTGTCATCACTGCTTATTTCATTACTTTGTCAGCTGTGTAAAAGATCATTTGACCATATATGAATTGGCCTACTTTTGGACTCTCAATTCTGATTTTTTGATCTATATGTCTATCAATCACATTGTCTTATGGCTTGCTTGAATCAAGATCCAAACTGGGTCAATAATTTGCATTAGGTTGTTGCATCTTTTAAAATCTATTTCACAGGACTTCTTAGTGCTATGGAACATATGCATATGTCCTACATATGTCCAGTAAACTAACAGTGACATATGGGGAATTTATTGGATTCAGGTTCAACTTTTTATATCAGAAAACTTACAGTGTTGCTATAAACTTCAATAATTAATCTTTAAGAGAATGTTGACAATTTATTTTTTTTAATTTCCTACTTCATTATTGGTATAATCTTATATTTGATAATTTGAGTTGAAGAGTTTACAGTTATTTTGATTTTAGGAATCAAGGGAATAAAATGTTCTGAAAGTCTCAAAGCAGAAATAAATAATTTTCAGTGAAAAAACTAGTACAAGAAACCCATTCTGAAGGCAGAGACTAGTCAGTAGATTTGACCCTGGGTCCTGGAGAACTTGACCCACAGCTGTATGTGTCCAGTCTCTTCACAGAAGTTAGAAATGCTTCTGGGGCAATACTGGAGAACAGTTGTGTTGAATATTTTTCATTACTCACCATTTTCTTTCTTTGAACATACATCAAGCAACATTTTTAATCAGGGCTAGCCTCAACAAGATCCAAGTTAGAATATTCAGTCAGGCAAGAATAAGAAAAACAACTAAATATGTGCTAATGACGGTTCAATATACAAATTATCTCTTTTGATATATACAGGACCAGCTACATTACTTGAAAGGCCTAGTGCAAATTAATATGCAGATTCCCTTGTTCAAAAATTATTAAGAATTTCAAGATTGCAAAAGTAGAGCATTAAACTAGGTGTGGGCCCTTACAAGTGTGAGGTCATTTGTAACCTCTTAGGTTACATTTCCATGGATCTTGCACTGAATTCATATGAAAACCTTAATTAACCCAATTTTACAAATGAAGAAACTGCAGAAGTGTAAGTTGGCTTTCATAAGGTGATAAAACTAAAGTTGTGAAGCTGGAGAGGAGAGGCTTTCAGATTCTAAAGAATGTTTGACACTAAGACATGGGTTCTAAACACCATACATTGTGATATAATAAAATAAGTTGAGAAAAGTAAGGAGGGCATAGGGAGAAAGAGCAGGTAGAAGAATAGCTTTGAACCTCTTTGGTATAGTTTGAAATTTTGAGAACTAACCAGAGTCCCAGGGATGTGTCCTGGGAATGGGTACAATTAATGGACCTCCTGAGTGATAATTGTGTAGTTTATATATCATTGGCAAGTCTAGACTCAAAGTCTGCCTCCACTACTGCAGACATCCAGAGTTCTACATCTTAGCTCCAACCTCCTTCCAGATCATGCAAAGAGCCCAGAGTGTGGAAAACAGTAAAGACCATGACATTTTAATGAATGGTTAATATTAAAAATACATAAAACCAAAGTAGACATTGAGTGAATAGCAACAGTGGAAAAATAAAGAAAACCAATAAAAGAGAACTCAAAATTTTCTGAAAGTATATCTTGCCAAAAATCACATAGGGTAAACAGACTTTGGTATAAATACTTAGATAAAAATGAAGGGGACAAAACGTTACTGAAAGTGATATCTGCACGGACAAATTTTATTCCTGAATTTTGCAGAATTTCCTCTGCAACAATGCTTCAAGTAGTAAATATTTCTTTCATAATTTTCTTTAAAAGATATCCATTTTGTATTCAACTTTCTCAAAAGGGAAAATAAAGGTAGAAAAGGAAAAACAAAACAAAATAGGTAAATAAAATCACAATCACAACAGAACCTTTGGCTTAGCTGCCACAGAACCTTTTGCTCTAACACTGCGCCTGTCTTTGGAGTCTCCCACACTCACTGGGGAGAACACAGAAGAGCATGTTTGTCTGCCCAATGTGGAATCAAACACTCAGCCTCTCCTTGGAGAGGCTTTGTTGGCAGTCACACGTGGATCTGCTCCAGGACCAGCAGATTTCAGGCCCCTGGAGAGATGCGAGATTGCAAAGGGCAGGGAAGATTGGCAAAAATATTGACTTTGATATTTCATCACTTCACATTTCTAAAGAGTAGAAATGCACTGACAACTGTACCTTTCTAATCAAATGCTACCAGAGGTTCCCAGCACAGTACACACACTGAAGACAGCAATACCAACAAAGCCCCCAACAGAATGATTTATATTAGAGCAAAATAATCAGCAGCATTGTTGCTTCTCTCTCTGCTTGATTTCTCTGTTCCTCTATTTGAGTAGCGCTTTACCGCTTCCTTAATTAATATTATGGGACTTTTAAACTTCTGGCTATTTGCAGATGCTTTTTTGGCCTCATTTGTCCTTTCATGGTGTATACAGCTTCCCTGACTGTTGAGATCTGAATGGTGACAAGCAGCACCTCAACTTTTTTTCTTTCCCGTCACTTGTTCTGATACCAGAGATTTCACCTAGGGAAAAATATTAAATATTATTCAGTGCTTGGCAGAATGCATTTATCTGGGAATGGTATCACCTTTCTTGGGGTTGTATAACCTGAGTGAAGAAGGTTGTGAAGATCAAGAGAGGCATTTAAAGGGGTAGTTGGAGAAAACCAAAATCAAGCTTCCTCTGCTTCTTATTCTTAAATTTTGTTTTAATTGTGAGAGAGTTTGACTCATAAAATACCATAGGTGATAGATTGAAAACTAAATATTTTTCTATTAAAAAGTATGATATGTAAGAACAATTTAATTTTTGTTGACTCATTTTCTAGTATAAGTTTTCTTTCCTGTTTTAGCTAGATATTGTAAAAGCTCATTTAAAAAAATGTGGTTTATCCCATCAATAATTTTACATATTACATTTTACATAGTACAAATAATTACATACCTTTCTATGGCATGTAACGATTATCCTATGCACCCCTCAGAATCTAGACCCATTGTCACCTCTCCTGTGAGGCTACTCCCATTCCCATGTGCTGAGTTATTCAGTCCCTCCTCTTGACACTATGCATCCCCCTTTTGGGCACTTACTACACCATGTTAGAATTTCTATTTGAACATCTGCCTCTCACAAAAGAAGTTTGAATTGTGTTTACTTCATATTTGACCTCCTGTGAAGGCCTTAGGCTTTGGCTTGGCACAGGTTAAGTATTCAATGTTTTGTTTTTTTAGTTGTTGTTACTGTTATTTTTTCACTTAGAAATGATTCTTGGTTGCAATTGAAACAGCACACTTTGGCTTTGGCAGTTTGCTTTGCTGACATCTTTGCTAACATCATCCCCAGCTACTTATTCCTCATGTAGGCATTACTTCTAAATCCATTTTGTCTCTCCACATCAAAATCTCTCTTGGAATCTGTTTTCCTGCCTAATTCTTACTGATATATGAGAACAGAAATTTTACCTAATTCTTAGTATTGTTATGAGGTTAAAATGAGATAATGGTTTGTTTAATACATGCCTGGCACATGGTAAGCCCTCAATATATGCTACCTAATATAACATACAGAATAAGCATTCAACTATGGTATTTATATAAGCATATTTGTAATATTATCTGAATTCAAAATCATTTTAAATTAGACAAAATGCAGCACTTCGTGGGTAACAACCCTTATCTTCCAATCATCTCAGAGAGACATTCTACCCCCAAAATCCACTGTGGCCTTGAAACCATCCATCACCATGGAGCTCTATGCAACCTCCAGCTTGTCAGAGAAGTATGATCAAGGATTTGGCTTTTGATGAGTTTTTTTTAACTCCTGTTTCTGTGCAGAATCCCCTTGGGAATGGTGGTAGTGGGCCTGAGGCCCCCTTCTTGAGTCAATCCATGGTAATTACAGCAACTGCCATCCACTGGTTTGTAGTGTTCATTCTCTTTGCCATCATTAGAATTCCAAGGTTGTCTCACAAAAGAAATACACACACACACACACACACACACACACACACAGACACACACACACACAAACATTACAATAGTGAGAAAAGCAAGTCCAGGACAGGCACACAAGAATGTTAATTGACTACTCATGTACATTTTCTTTCAAAGAACCTTTTAAATTCATTCTTATCTGAGTTTTATAAAAACAAACAAAAAGCAGATCAAACCAATCAGAGAATACTTTATGAGTGAGGTTTTTCAGGAAATACTATCTGCACCCTAAAGAAGAGGAAATAGGAGGCAGAGAGCTATGTTTTTAAGGCCATGATACCTGACAGTGCAAAGATGCATTGAGTGCAGTACTTCTTGTACCATCTGTTTCACTTCACTCTGAATCCAAGAAAAGCCCTAGCTTTGGACCAGGCCCTCAGAAGATAGTGGCAGAATGCAATTGGGATCCAATGGTCAGGGAAATTGAACTTGATAAGCTTTGGGGAAACATTTTTTTCTCTACAGTTTCCCCTTACTTTTTCTCAGATCCACATACTTATTGTTTGTTTTCATAGAATTTCCACTTATTAAAATCTGTTCTCCAAACCTACCATCTGGAGAGAATTTGGAAATGCCAATCCCACAGAAGTGAAACCTTCAGGTGAACTCACATTTGAGCAAGGAGCAATGATGGTGGGATTTTAGGGATAAGAACTGGCTATGGAGGAACGTCTAAAGCAAGAAAACTACCTAGGATCTAAAAAATCATCTGTTCTTCGTAACATGTGTAGTTCCTGGGGCAAGAATACAAATGGAGACCTGTAAAATACATGTTTAACTGTTTAAATTTTTATAAGTCAAGCCAAAAATTGTTAAATTATATTTGATCCTCCTACTTTGAAAAATGTATCTTCTTAACAACCTGGAATGGTCCAATTGGATTTAGAATTCTTTGGTTCTCCAGTGTTGTGGGCCAGAAACATGACAGTGTGGGGAGAGCTGACCATCCCATTTTCTTCCCATCACTGGTTCTGTCCAGCAATGCAGGTATACACATGTGTGGACACTCAAGACTATATATCAAACTCCATTTACACCTGTTGTAAATATTCTCCCTTTGGCTGTCCCTTGGCCCTAAGGATGAGTACACTGGCTACTTCCTCAAAGGCAAGACTTGGGAAGAGGTCTGCACAATCCTTAGAAGAGAGCTGGGGCGGCTTGGGCAGAAAATTCCAAGGTCACACGTACCTGATGCATGGTCTAGAAGAGAAATTGGGGCTCCAAGTGAGCACATACACAGTTTCATGGATGCCTACCACTGTGCAGAGGCACACGCAAGAGAAGGGTCAGAAAGGTACTTTCCAATGCTGGGGTCCCGGTTCAGGGTTCCTCCCACCTGAGACTAATATGACACTGCTCATCAACACCTACTGGGTTAGTCTAGGTAGAAAGCAGATTTCATGCAAGTTTCAGGAAAGAGAAGATATGATGAATATTTTGAGAGTCTAAAAAATTAGGTTATACCAAACTCGAAAGAAATACTGATGTAATGAGAAGTTCTTTCCATCCACCAACTCTAAATCTCATCCTGTTTTAAAGAGGGAGAACAGAAAGGTTGGGGAAGTATTTGAGATCTCTCAGAGACTCTATTGGGGGAATTTAGAAGCAACCTTGACTGCTGGAGAGGGAGAGAAATGCTTTAGCGGTCTTCAGGGATGGTAGCACTTCTGCAACAGATGGGATGACTGACTTTTTAAAATTATGGTTCTATGCTTTTGGCAGAAGTTTTCAATGTAATTTAGGAAAGAGAGAAAACAGCATGAAGACAATTGATGCTGTTCTTTAAGACTGAGAAAAGGATATCAAAAATTAGAGTTGTTAGATGTCCTTGGCTGAAAACACAAAATATTTGTGAAATTTTTATGAAAAGACTTGCCATAGAAATTGGTGGAATGAAGTCAGGTTTCAAATCCACCTTATGTTGGGTCAGCTGCAGAATATGAAATTCCCTGAAAAGGAAATTGTCAATAAATTAAGTGAAATCAATGTCTTTTATTAGGCCTGTCACTCCTCTCACTTATTTTACTACCTTCCCTGCCTACTGATGGTTTTCCCTGCTTCCTAAATCTACAATTCCTTGCATTCTCTCAAAAATCTTTCTAAAAGTGAATTTGAACACGTAATCATAAAACATTTTTAGCTGCTCCTCATCAGTTGCATTTGAATTTCATACTCCTTAAAGCAACTCATAAAATTCTACCTAGTATCTGGCCTTGATCATTTTTTCTAGTTTCATTTCCCAACTCCCTCCTCTAAATAATCTACAGAAAATGTTCCTATAAAATAACATGCTCCTTTAAGCCTTTGTGCCTCTGCATATTCTATCCCTCCTACCTGGATTACCTCTTCCTGCCATACTTGCCCTTGATGTACTTCTATTTATCTATCAAGTCTTATTTTAAAACAACTCATCTTTTCTGGAGCATTTCATAGCTCCCCAAGGACAGTTGGTTATTTCTTCCTCTGTGTTTGCCCACATCTTGAGTACCTCCCCAGTAGGGCAGTGCATTTGCTGGATAGGTCTGCTGGTTCACCCTCATCATTTTCCTCTAAGTAAAGCCAGCAACCTCCTTTACATTTCAAATGACTGCCAAAGTTGCATATATCCCAAGATAACAAAATAACAGCTAGTAGAAGAAAACCTCATATGTTTCTTGTCTTTCTTTTTAAGAATGAGAATTTGTTTTCCTCAGAAGCTCCTCAACTGATCTACCTATTAGGTCATATGCTCACCCCTAAACTAGTCACTGGTTTTAAAATGTACTGGAATTAAAATGCTTAAAGAGCTTGGAACAGTGTTATCTTCTATGAGGGGCATGTAGCTGAAGAAAAGTGTGATTCTTTTGAGAAAGTAGAATAGAAAATGAGGATTGAGGTTGGCAATCAACAATATTTACTCCAGAAGTGAAGTGGCTTGGTTCAAATGGATTTCACTAATATTGTAGCCTATATAGGTATTATAATTGTATCATATATAGGTACTATAATTATAAAATTAAAACAGCAAAAGAAAATAAAGGCTACTAGAGACTTCTATAATGAGAAGATGGGCACTTCCTCCCAGATGAGCTTGTCTTACAAGATGTGGTCTGAGCTCTGAAAAAGACATCATCTTATATTTGCGACTGTGTTTCCCCTGTAACAACACTTGAACCTGATACCATATTTTGGAGGCTTGAATCTCTCATGATTATTCTTAAATGGCAGCTCTCAAAATCTTTGATTTCTGTTCCTCTATAGTAATAAAAGCCAAAGGAAGGGATAATTCAACTCATGGCAAAGACAAGTGTTTGATAAAATTCGAAATTGAAACTTCATGTTAATCATCTCAAAACTCCTTAATTTCATGAAACAGGTGAAAAAATGTGTATGGTGTTATGCAGAAATATTAGGAGGGAAATTAATTTGTACCAAGTAAATTAGAATTTCAGGAATTCCTTGTGAAGTTTCTTATATACCCAGGATCAGTGTTAAACATTAAAAAAATTCTCCCACCACATTCACGGACAATACCACCCAGGACTTGGATTCCTAATGAACAAGCATTTGTCTTACAGCATTGGACTAAGAGTACTGGACAAAGACCAAAGACTATGGAATATGTCTTGGGGAAAAAAATTTAAAAATATCTGCTAAGGTGCTGTAATATGCAGTATAAATGAGGACTGTTGCTTTAATCTGTGCCCAGTTATTATTGCTGTTGTTCATATGTCTTCTAATAATTCTCTCTTTTTTACACAAAAAATGTTGTGTTGGTAACTAAATTTGCTATGGAATCCATAATTTATAGATGATCTGGTAACATCTGGGTGGGATTATGATGGAATTAGAAGATAAACATAAAACATATGGAGAGTATGGATTCCAAGACAAACAGCATTTAAAGGAGCCTGTGATATTCCCTGTGGATAAAGTAAACAGAGATGTCTTTGAATTGCCTCCCTGCTGGAAGGCAATGATTGTGTTTATGTTTGTTCTCATGGATCATGTTAAGACAGGAGCATCCTTGAAACTATACATGTAAGAAGATGACAGCCAATGAGATAAAGGATAGAGTATCTGCAGCAGAACAGCAGAAGCAAACTGGAGAGGTCTCAGGCAGATTAGCACCTATGGTCAGCCAACCTATGCCCCAAATCTCTTTCTTTATGAACCTACCCTATCCACAGACCACTGCTTGTGAAATAAATATTGAAGTGTTCTTCAAGCAGAAATTTTTACCAATTGAATCAGAATCAGACGCCCTTGTGATTCAAAGGTAACTGGACCAGATTCTGCATGATAAACCATACTGTGTTCAGGCATAAATGTCTCTAACCAGCAGGGTTAAAGGTAATTCAATAGGTCAATCAGACCAGCTTCTTCTGTAACTTGGCCCAGAAGCATGGAGAATTTTAAATAGGCAGGAAATGGGCAAAGGCACAGAGAAATGAATGCACAATGAGAAAAGTGAAATTCTTCTGCTCACTTTGTTTCAGGGATGGGAATTGTGTTGGAGCTGGGATCAAAAATGGATTCATAATCAGAGGTTTCACTATGTGTTCTTTTTGGTAAATAAAAACAAAGAGATACAGAAGAGTGAATTTACATTTTGATGGAGCCAAAAAAAAAAAAAAAAAGAGCTTTGCAAATAATCCCCTGAATAAAAATGGTCACTTTAAAACAGCTATATTAAATTGTGCATGTCAAAATGCCCTGGGCGATACTTCATTCCATATGTTAGCAAGAGACTTCTTGGGATAAGGAACTGAATCTAGAACACAACATAAAACATTGGTGAGTTACTGACCCTTCATTTAAAGGATGCATGTAGTTATGGATATCTGTGTGTATGTTTATGTACATATGCATATTTATCTCATTTAGCAAGTAGTTATGGGAGAAAATTACTTGCTCTCACAGCATGTTGCCAGGACTTTTAGGAGATATACAAAGAGAAAATTTGTTCTCTGACTTCATTTTATAAGGCTGTTTGGATAACTTATATCACAAAGAAAGAAAAATAATCAAGGGAATCTTAGGCCAGAGCATGGATTTGAAGTCATCAAATTATACAATCAGAGATTCTTAAATATGGAAGGGAATCCAGGGGTCATCTCAATAGGTATACATGGAACGAATAATTAGACTAGTGAATGAAAGAACCAGTGAATCTGATAAGAGCCCTATCGAATGGATACATACTATTATTGGCTTGAATCCTTATTTACTTTTCACACATGTTAATATACACATCTGTACCTTCCTCTCAGTGTTTGCATCATGTTTTGTTTATGGGACATAGGTAAGAAGTCCTCGGTACATCTTTATGAAATTTACATTGTCAGAAGATACTTGTGCCAAATGGTTAGAAATGAGAATTTATTTTGTTTTTATCAATCAATTAGTAAAGGTGTTTTGTTCAATGAATGATAAAAGTACAAGATAGTATAGGATAAAATGTGTATTCATGGATAAACATCAAGAGAATTCAGAAAAAATTATCTGTAAATTCAGAAAAAAATAATCTGTACTAAACTATCTTTCAGAGAATTGTGATGCCTTATGGACAGCTGTTTTTTGTTATTAATAGGGTCCTAGCATGGACAAAGAATTGTATTTCCACTAAACAAAAATATGTCTTCCTAATTTCACTGACTTCAATATCTTCCTCTTAATATTCACCTTCCTGAAACACCTTATCAAAGCTAGGTACAGTTGAAAAAATATGTATTCATCATACGTCCTTCCATGAATTCCATGCCACTTTTCTATTTTTTCTGTCCACCTGACTTCTTCTTCTTCAGCTCCTTCCATGGGGACTTCTTAAAATTCTCTTACCTGTGTTATACAACCTAAACTCCCTAAGGTCAAGAAACATTTTTGTTTGTTTGTTTTCACTATTGTGTTCTCTGGGCTCACAACAAGGTGGCCTGCATTTAAGAGCTTGATGCCTAGGTTTTAGTAAAATTTAGGGAAAGACTGTGCTTTTAGTCTTGAGCTCCAGATTTGATAATGCATGGACCAATGCTCATCATAGATTTCATCAGAATCCTCAGTCAAGATTTTTAAAACACAAACATCATCTTCCATTCAAAATAAATCCAAACATCTTCCAACACTACAAGTACCCTGATAAACTAAGTCTCTGGACTGCTTCTACTTCTGACCAGAGGCCCAGAATGTCAGAGAAAAATCATACAAATGGAACTCCAGTGACCTATCATAACACCACAGAGTTTCCTAAGAGGAGAAGTAATATTTACGGGATCTACCTAGATTAATTCTAGTTCCTTCTTTCCACTTCAACGGCCTTCTGGAAAATGTTGTCTTGCAAATGTTCTACAAACTCTTAATTTTTTTAAATCAAAATCTGTTGCAACTTAATGCAGTGTGTGCGAGCAAGAAAATGTGCATTATTTTTTCTGATATAGCTGGGGCCATCACAAAATAGTTTTGAACAGAACTTTGAATTTTTTGGTCCAAAGAAGACAAAACACCCTAGAAACAAATAAGATGTTTCACAATAATCTATGATTTACAATCCCTTTCCCACATCGCCTGTTGCCCTTAGTGATCCCTAGAGCAGAAACAAACAAAACAAATCCTTTCAGCATATCTTCATGAAACTGTCTGGGATGTGACAAAACTTTGAGAAACAGTTTTGTGATAATGGTTTTGCACTTATTGGTGCTTCTCCAGAGAAGGTGGTGAATGGCTGTTTTCAAATACATAGAGCTATCAAAGGCTAAAGTCAATAAACACTTCTGTAAAATAATTGGGGAGGGAAGAAAAAGGTGGGGGAGCATAAAAGGAATGAAAAGGAAAGGAGGACCTATAAATATAAAAACATAAGGAGTATATTTTGGGGGAATAGATGATGCAAAACAAAATTGGGAATAGTTATTGGAGGACCAAGGATGGCAAATAAAACAATGAAATATATGAGGCCTGTCCTCCTGCCTCAGGTCTAGCTCCTCAAACAGTTTTTCATTCCATTTTGTATATACAGGTTTCATCTGATTACTGCCAACAGAAAATGCTCAGATTTTCTGACTTTTCTTTTACTGTCAAAGGAAATAATAGATTGATGAGACTAAAAGGCAACTAATATAACATACTCTTCAAGAATGAGAAAAAATACAAATTGACCTGTGTTAATGAATAAATCATTTCTATTTTTCATGTTCTTGAAAATAATGGTAGCACTAATGATAATAAACAATAAAATAGAGTATTATGTTAAAACACTTTTCTAGGAGTCAGAAGGTCAGAATTTATTGAAAAAAGTGTACTTAATTGTACTGCTTAAAATACCATGGACTATAATATGCAAGGAAAAGAACTTGGAATTAATCTTGCATCTCTGGGAATACCTGAGTGATAAATTACCAAAGAATAGCCCAGAGAATTGGCAGGGCTGATGACATGAGCTAACTTGGGCAGTGGTGACTGAAGTACAAGAATGACCTGTGCTGTATAAGTGCACACAGAGCTGGGAGGCACCTTCTGTCTGGAAAGAATAACTCACATGAAGTGGGAGGGCAGGTTATTAAATCAGAAAATTCAAGGAGCCTGTTTATGATTTTCAAAGTAGTTTGGCTTAGTATAGACAGGCCAAAGCAAGAAGATGCCAGCCAACATGGGCATGTAGCCATTCAGAGACCTAGCCTGGACACAAGTTTAAAGTCAAATTTTAGAATCCTAGAATTACTGTAAAGTGAAGATAGCCTACACAATTGCCAAACACTGTGATTCTGACCTCTTCAAGGGATCAGAGAAGGATAATCACGAGTCAAAGTAAGTGAATGCATTGAGAATGTGAAGATAGAAACAATTTGATAATCTGGAGAGATCAGGTGAGCAGGAGATCTGGGAGTAGAATTTTAGGAGAAATAGAAATGGTGATTCAATCTTTGGATTCATTTTTTTTGGCTCTGGCATCAACCAGTTTTTTGACTGAACAAGTTCTGTAGCCTTATAATACCCAGTTTATTCATCACTAACCTAAGAGGACAGGACTAAATATTTTCAAAGTGCTATCTTACTCAGAGACACTATTATTTTCTATTCATGATAGTGTTTACAGTTATATGGTGCTCTGCAACTCCAAAATGTATTTATATAATAGTGTTTATTCTTTCAAACACTCCTGTGTAGTATCTCATATAGAAAACAGTATAGCTCATTTTAAAGATAAGAAAATGAAGGCTTAGAAAAGTAAGATGACTTTCTCAACGTTGCCTAGCTAATTAGCATCAGAGCAAAGAGTAGGAATGTTGGTCTGCGGTATTTGTAACTACTTCGCATTATTCCTTTCAGCAAAAATTTTTAAAGTTTTATGAAATAAAAATAATTTTCTTACTTGCATTTTTTTCAATTGTCTCATATAAACAGGAGTTAAGAACTTCCTGAGAAAAATAGAAATAAACAAACAAAAAAAGGTCAAAAGAGGAAAAAAGAGAAAGCCTGTACATTTGTATATTGAAAGAAAATGTAAACAGTTAAACAAGCAATTATTTAGCAAATTTGTATTGAGGATGGACAATGTGCACAGTCCTATGCTTGGTATTGTGAGAGGAACAGAGATTTTGAAAGGCAACATATTTACCCAGATAGGGCTTCTAGAATTTAACAGGAATATCAGGCATGTCTAAGAGGAATCCTGTTATAAAGAATAAAATATGATGAATGGTTTAATATTGTATATATAATCTTAAGATGTATGATATATGATTATACATATATATATATAAAATAAATTTCAGAAAAGTGTCAAATCGAGTTCAGTTCAAGACAAGTCAGGGAAAATCTGAAAATTTGGTATTTGAGTTTGGAAATAAAGTGGAACATCTTGAGAATTGTTAGAGATTAGAAATCTGCCAAATTAAACAATGCATGTTGGTTAATGTAGGAAAACAAATGAGTAAAAGGATAATTAGAGCTCTTTGCAGCTAATTGTAAAAATGGTGGGCACACAAGAACATATCACATCACATTGTTCACATCTTTTCTTGCCTCTCTTTCTCTTTTTCTTCACCTTTATTCTTTGTCTTAGTTCTGCTTTCAATGAACCCAAGATGAGATAATAATAACCTGTGTTTAATGATCCAGGACATCATAAAGGAAAAAGTGTGAGAGCAGAAGTTTTAGTGAAATAAGATACACACTACTATAAAAAATTCTTAAAGAAGTCTTATATTAATATAAAATACTATGGGTTCATATAACTAGGTAAATCCATCAGCATAAGTATAATTCTTCCTCAATTGATAGTGTGTAAGAAAGCCTCAACAAAACTACAGATGTTTAGGCATGCATAAATGTGTTAACACATATTCATTAACCTAGTTGTAAACCTATTTAAATATTATATGAGAAAAAAATCATGTAATAACCCATAAGGAAAAGACTGAAAAAAATAGCTATATAGATATGTATAACTGAGTCAATTTGCTGTACACCTGAAACTAGCACAACATTTTAAATCAACTATACTTCAATAAAAAATAATTTTTTTAAAAAATCATGAAGAGGGCAGTGTAGTTATTTGTGCTAATGTATGTATATTTTGACTTTAAAGAAATAATTGAATTAAATGGAAAAGCTTACAATATAACAATGCACTGAAAGCAACATGTCATTTTATTATCCAACACCTACTGAAAAGAACAGTAAATTAGGGTCTGCACTCTTAGATTAAAATTCCAGCTCTGGCAAGAGTTACCCCTTTAAACTAGAATAAGTCATTTCACTTTCTGGACCTCAGTCAAATGTGCAACTTGGAAGAGTCACAATTTGCAAGTTATGTACTACAGAGAAGAGTCCAGAAAGAGACTCTTTGAAAAAAAAAGTTCTGCGACAAAATATATAGAAGAAACACTTGTACCTCATTTCCAATTTGTAGATTCTCAAGATGTAATGCATATTAAAGGTTCAGAAGAGCCCCATAGCAAAAAAATATGTTTAATTTCATCATAGCCTTTTCCAAATGTAAGATATTATAAAATGTGTTTTTCCACTGAAGATGAATATCTTACATAGCTTTCTGTGGATGTAATTTTTGGAAATGCATTAATATCAGTAGAGACTTAAAATCCTCAGATTCTAATGTATAATATGGTCTTACCAGAAGGATTGAACTGGAATTTGAGATCCCATGCAGCACCCTCTACCCAGAAGAGAGATAAGCAGGTAACCCCCTGAGACTGAGGATTCAGGAAAAAAGAATCAAAGAAGTGTTACCTCCTAATGTAGGAAAGAGACATGAAGTATGCCAGGGTTTTCCAGATTCAAACCTGAAGGAGATGAGCTGGTGATGAGTCTACTGATTATTGAGAAAAGGGTTTTTCCATTTCAGTACTATTGCCATTTGGGGCTAGATTTTGCCTTTTTGCAGGGAGGCTGCCCTGTGCATTCTGGGATATTTAGTAGCATTCTTGGCCCCTACCTACAGGAGATTGTAGCAATGAGGAGGCAAACTTGAGGAAGATCCCATGCCCCCTACGTGAGCATGAAAAAAAAATGTGCAATAGATATCAGGAGAAAATGAGAAGGCAGAAAATAGGAAAGGAGAAATGGAGTAAGAGAGAGAAGAACTGAAGGACAAAGAAGAGGGAGAGTTGAAGAGAAAGAATAAATGGGAAAGAAAAGATACAGGAAAATAAAGGAGAGTGGGAAGAAAGAAAAGTGGCTTATAAACTATTTCAACTCTATAGTCGAGGAGTTGAAGGATAAGGTTGTCTGGGGTCCTTTTCAGCCTTTCTGTAGGGTGTGAGCTTGGGGGACAAAAAGACCAGATTTTATTTCATTGTTCTGTATCCTCCTAAATGTTATCTTAAGTAGTTCAGTTAACCTCTTTGAGCTTCTGTTTCTTGTCTGTAAAATGTGAATGACAATTTTATAGTTTTACATACTAGAGAATATGTATGTAATGAACTTAGTACATTGCTAAGAATTTAGTAAATGGTAACTGCTTTTATTATTGCTATATTTCATTGGTACTTAATCATGTGCTATCTTTTTTTTTTTGTCAATTAACTTCATATGTCCACTATTTTTACTCTTACCTTTTGTTAGCCAGTCTATGCTAGCTTATGTTTCCATAATAAACAACTTTAAAATCTCAGAGGTTTAAATGACATTTTACTTCATGTCTCTTTTATGTCATCAAGGTCCCTTCTCTCATTCATCCTGGCTCACAGGCCCAGGGTGACAGATTTTCCATCATCAGGAAGGGCAGTGGGTACCATGCTACAGGTGAATTGTGCAGCAGCTCTTAAACTTTTCCCCAAGAAGTGACAATTATCTTTGCTGCTCACATTTCTTTGGCTAAAGCAAGACACATGTCCCCATGGCCAACTTCAAGGTGGCAATGAAATGCAAGTCTGTCATATGCCCGTAAAAGGAAACATTATGAAAACTAGCAAAAGCACCAGACCTCACTAACCAACTTTCCTCACTGATAAAATAAGGAAATCAGGGCACCGATCTCACAGAGTCATTATGAACATTACAATGGTTAATACATGTTGAACATATAGAACAATGTCTAGCATATGGTAATCATGCAATTATTGCTAGATATCGAGAACTATTGCTATTGGAAACCCTTCTAAGACCATGATTTGTGCAGCCTTGTCTACTCACCAACACTTTGGTGCTTTGTACCATCTAGTTATTCAATAAATATTTGTTGAATTGAATAGTGTTCCAGGGACGTGGCTGGGACCACCCACCAGCTGTCAGACCAAGCACATGTAGGTTTATCTGTTCCATTTCCCCTGCCAAACAGCAATGCACTCCACTGAGCATCCCTCAGCGACGATTCTCCATTTAGGCAACCAAATTGACCTTAATGTAAATGTTCCCAGCCACATAAAACATATTGTGAAGTGCACAGCAGCAATCGTAGTTGACTGCCAGCTGCCCTCAAACTATGTGTATGCAATTTATTCCTCCACAAATCCTCCTGAATATAACAAATAACAATGTCTTTCTTAGAAAACTCCCAACAGTCAGCACACAAGGATACCAGTGGCACATTTTAATGACCTCTGCAAAAGAAGAAAACAAAATCAAGATATATGGACTTTAAAAACACCTGCATCCTGGTGAGACACTTGTTTGATTTGAGCCTAGGAGAGTGTTCCCACCTTTTAAAGCCTAACTGGATTTTGCTCCCTTGTATTACCTGCACAGTTAAATATGAGGCCACCAGGGGAAAACTATATTAGGAAAAAGGTAACTGAATTCTGGTCTCCTCTCTGCCACCCTCGTGCTGAGGGACCGTGAGAACCTCACTTAATTATTCCAGGCATTAGTTGATGTACCTATCAAATAGGGAAAATAACGTGTGCAGGATCTTTTTGTAAAAGATGATGAAATAAATTTATAGAATAAGATATTAAAATTCTATGAATAGATACAAATTTTTATGCAAATATTAGGGAATATCAGTAAAAATATTTTCTTTTGTATTTTGGTATCCTCTTTATTTCTTGACATTTCCATGTTTTATTTCAATCAATGTTCTCCTGTAGGGTTGCCCACTCTTCACTAAAGTTCATGTGTAATGAGTAGCAGTAAAAGCAGAATAAGGACATCTTGATCTCAGCCTCATCCTGGAGAGGTGCTCTTCACTGGGTTTTTACTTAACCCCAAGATCCTGATGGCGATACTCAGGTAAGATTGTCTCAATCCATTAGATTTCTCTAACCTGGAATTCATGAAAACTATAAAACTTGATTGAGAACCAGTGAACCCAACAGCTGAGAACTAAACAAGATGTATGGGCATTAAGAAGTATGTGCATTTAAATGCAAATGCTCTGCAGTGGATTCTGAAGTAGGTGCTAGTTATGCTCTACTAGTAACTTTGGGGAGAACCCTTAAACCTGTGGGGCATGGAAAACAGTCTTTTCTCTGAGACATCTGGGATCATCTTGTCCTTGAGTTTCTGACTCTTTTGTGTCTGTCACACCCTGCTTTTACCTCATGCCAGTCTACACAATTAAGCAATTCTCTTGTATCAGGGCCTTTGCTACTATTCACATAAATACCTTAATTATTCTTTAAATTGTGATCCACTTGTCTGAAGCTCCTGCATTTACATGAGGGTGCATGACTTATTCAATTTATTTGTAAAGAAGTATTCTCTCATAAACTTTTGCAAAATGCTGGCTGTTTTGCTTCCTATGTTGGGCTTCGTTTTCTCTAACTACAGGTGCTCAATCTAAATTGTCAATCACGTGTAAAGTTAGGTTGTAAAGTTAGTGACTTCACTAACTCCAAGAGATACTTGCACCACCAAGTTTATTGCAGCGTTATTTACAATAGCCAAGACATGGAAACAGCTTAAGTATCCACTGATGGATGAATGGATAAAGAAACTGGGACATATATACACAATGAAATTTTATTCAGCCTTAAAAAAAAAAAAAAGGAAATCTTGCCATTTGCGACAACATGCATAGAACTTGAGTGTGTTATGCTAAAGGAAATAAGCCAGATAGAGGAAGACAAATACTATATGATCTTCTTATATGTGAAATCTAAACAAACAAACTTAAAGAGACAGAAAATAGATTGGTGGTTGCCAGAGGCAGGGCGTGAGGGTGTAGAGGAAATGAATGAAGGTAGTCAAAAGGTACAAGCTTCCAGTTATAAGATAAAAAGTTCTGAGGTGTAATGTATAGCATGGTGACTATAGTTAACAATACTGTATTGTGTATTTGAAAGTTGCTACAAGAGTGAATCTTAAATGTCCTCATCACAAGAGAGGAAAAAAAAATACTTTTGTAATTATGTGAGGTGATGGATGTTAACTAAATTTATTATGGTAATTATTTTGCAATATATACATATATCAAATAATTATGTTGTAAACCTTAAACTAATACAGTGTTGTAGGTCAATTATATCTCAATAAAACTGGGAAAAAATAGAATGAACTACATAAGCATAAATTGAAAACAATATTATGGTGTTTTTGTTTCAGTGCTAAGTGTTTAACTTATAATAATAAAGACTCATTTTGGCCTAGACCTTTGGACATAACAATAACATAATTTTGATCTTACTACTTCTCATGTGTCCAAGGGAAACCTTAATTCTGTGGGGATTATTCCGATAGTGAGGAGTGTGGGTTCATTCCTTTGTTCTTCTACTTGTTAGAAATGATAATTTATCCAGAGAGTCAAGAAACTCTATAGATAGTTGAGAAAGGCATGGATACATGGACAGATGGATGAGTGAATACAAAGACAATCATAAAAATATCTTTGTCTACAATAGGGAAGTATGTCCCTGTAAGACAACCCCATCAAGCATCTTGTCAAAGACATGACAATAGCTTCTTTCAAGAAATTATTGCACATTCATAAATAGATTAATATTTTTAAAGCTTAGATGATTTATTATTAATATAAAATATATATTATATTACATTGCTATATTATAGTATAGTATAGCATATATAATAATATTAATATACTATATCCTAATATTATAATGTGTTAATATATTATATTAGTTTCAGTAAAATATTTATATTATAAATTATAATATACAGTATAGTATATAATATATTATACACATTTTATATATCAATAATATTGTAGTATGTATAATATTATATATATATTATTAAATATATTTATTATATTATATTTTATATTTATTATTATACATAATAATGTTTATATTTTATATTTAGTTGTATAAATAAAATATATGTATATATTATATAATATATATCATAAATTTTATATATATTATATACTTTATGTTATATATATGCATTATACTATATTATATGTATTATACATTGTATTATATATATAATATAATGTTTTATAAATATAGTAAAATCTACATATTACTGATATAAATATTTTAAACAATATAATATATAAATATATATATCTGTATACAATGCTATATATTTATATATATAAATATATTTATATGTAAATATAATTTAACATCTATAACATATATTATTTATATGTATTATTAATATTTATATATATTATTAATATTTATCTATTTATAAATATATAGATATACATATAATATTTATATTTTATATAAAATATATTTATATAATATAATATATTTATATACATTAATATATAAATATATTAATTAAATTAATTAATGTGTTAATGTAATATTTTATAAATGATATTTATATATGTATATATATGTAT
Organism: Delphinus delphis; assembly: GCF_949987515.2. Lineage (NCBI taxonomy): Eukaryota > Metazoa > Chordata > Mammalia > Artiodactyla > Delphinidae > Delphinus > Delphinus delphis. The sequence continues at coordinate 54,748,238 of NC_082695.1, forward strand.
ATATGTATATTATATATTCATATATTATACATTTGTATATTACATAATAGTATGTAATATATTTTATATAATAATGTATATTATATATAATAATATATAATATATAATATATAAATATATCTACATTATTTATAAAATTTTATACTGATACATTAATTAATTAAAATAATATAATTAATATGTTTATATATTAATATAATATTAATATATTAGTATTTATAATGTATAATGATATATTAATTATATACATAAGTACATATTATGTATAAATATATAATATATTTTTAAAATATACTATAAATATATATTATGAAAATATTATTTGTATATTATTTATAAATATATTATATACTTATGTGTCTAATATTTATATATTTATAGGTATAGTACAGTATAGTACCTCTTTGGCTATAACGAATCAGGTTGCTAGGAACTTTCAGTATTCAGTTAGTTAATGGAGGGCTCAGCTGAGTCTGGAAACACAGGGATGGAGCTAATAACATATGTGTCCAGCTGAGCTCCCTCCAAGCCCTGGCAGCTCCGATTCCAGACCCGTGGGCTGCACCAGCTCTGGGAGCCTCTGTGCCAAGGCAACTGCAGGAGACAAGAGCAGTTTTCCACAGAAATGAACCTCAGGCCCTGGATATTACCAAATTTATTTCTGATATTATGCACGACTTTTCCCCAACTTCGAAAATAACTTTCCATTAGGGTAGAACAGTCCTCAAAAACAAGCAGGCATTATCTTGTTGTTGTTAATAGTCATTTGCAACCAAACAGGCCAATTTTTTTTTTTGGCTTTTAGTTACGTAACATTTCAATTATTCATTTTCCCATGGATTCATAATTAAAGCAAAAACGTATGTACAAAACAACCACTTAAATTTTTCTCTCAACACCTGCCAAGTGCTAAATAGGATTTTCTAAACCAAGTCACCAAACTATGTTGACCATACCCAGGAAAATGTCTCAAGAAAATAGAGCAGCCAAATAAGCAAGCAAACATAAAAGAGTGAAATAAAAGAAAAGATACATGTACATAGAGGACAAAGAGAAAGAAAAGAAGTAACACATGGTGGGAAGAGGGGTGGCCAATATAAAGAAGAAACCAAATAATCCAAACCAGATAACCCAGCCCCTGGTAGATGTGTCTTCTTTCAAAGTAGCAGGGAAACAAGAAGGAGGGTACAGGAGGACAGCAGAGCTGAGCAGTTTTCATTGTGCCATTTATTTTTTTCATTTGAACATATAAATTCTTCAACATTGTGTATTAAAGTTTTCTAACATTTATTAAGTATAATGAGATTAAGAGGGTAAAAAACATACCATAATTTAAAATACACTGCACTGAATTATGCTCTGTTTTGTCCTCTTCTCTATTTTTGGCTTTTAATCCTGCCATTTCCTCTGTCTATACCCTCTCTTCCAGGTCCAATGACAATCATTTTTGTCTCATGGAGCCTTCAAATAACTTCTCTTTTTATCATAATTTCAATACAAATTTAAAAATCTATAAGAGATATAAACACAGTTTATTGGCTGTGTTGTGTACTGTTTCCTGATTGTTGAGTGTGGGTTAGACCAGATGGAAGCAACTTTTATGCAAAATTCTGATTTAGAACAGTGCACTCAATAAAGCAACAAGTATAACAATGATCCTTATCAAAGATCCTTTCCATTTGCTGCTTTGTTTGGTTCTTCTTTCATATCTAATAAGGGAAGAAAAGAAGGAAGGTAAGAAGGGAGAAAAGAAAGAAAGGAAGGAAAGACAAAAGAAGAAAGTTACAAAAAACATTGATTACAGACCTTCTTTGTTTCTGGTAAAAAATAAAGTAATTCATAAATCGTACATTTAACCACCCAGCAATACTGGAAGAACAATTATTATTACTATTTACCAGAATAAAATACAGCCTTACACAGGTTAGCTTATATAGCTATCACATGGCTATAGAGCAGCAGGTTTCTGATTACAGACCACCATTTGTTAATTTACTGACATATCAACACCATGAATGATTTTAATTGTGTTGTTCAATACGGTATCCACTCATATGCCTACTCCAATTTAAACTAGTTAAAATCAAATAAAATTAAGAGTGCAGTCCCAACAGTTGCATTAGCCACATTTCAAGACTTCAAACTACTACCTGGGCCAAGTAGCTATTGGAATGGACAGTGAGATATAGAAAAATCCTATCATTGCTAAGAATTCTGATGTCCAGAGCTGGTTTAGAATGTAGTAACATTCCATGGGTCAGAAATCATCTATTCCTATTGACTTTTGTGAGGCTTACCACTGTACATGTGTTGTGATTTCCTACGCTTCTTTGAGGAAAATATTTTACTGGACAAAAAATGTCAATCTTTGATTATTTTAATGCAGAAGAAAATAAATTCCATGACATTCAAGTCTAAATTCTTGGTAGACCTCTGCAAAGTGATTGGTGAGATTGATGGGCACAACTGGTTTACATTTGTAAAACCCTATATTTTTTAATGCAAAATGGCATCTGTGCCTGTTAATTGGATACTTAGACACACACACATAAATTGCCTGGGAACTAGAAAGGGGTATTTCTTAAGTCCTGCCCACATCTTACCATTTTGAGAATCGTTCCTGGGATTCATTTTTCCTCCTTGTAATTCTTGTAAAGGGGGTAGTAAAATGCCTTCTCCTTGTTATAAATATTGCCCACTGGGAATATATCCTTCCTCCTCCTAATCCAGGCTTAATCCTTTAAAGCACTGAACTAAGTAAGAAACCAATGTCTGTTGTGGTAGCTGCCATTCTAAATAAGTTTGAGCTTTATGATCATTGCTACCTGTCTAGTGAGAAAGGAAAAATCAAACCTGTAAATGTAAACAGGAAACCCTGTTTTAGGAACTGGATTCGAATGTTACACCGTGGCCATAGAAAAGCAGTGAGGACTAAGCCTTGCCTAGCCTGTGTTTGAACATTTTAGTCTTTTGCTGTTATTCTCTATTTTGCAGTGCAATGGTAACAATAAAATCTAGGGATGTTCTGTTACAAGTTTCATGCAAAAGTTTATTAAATTTGCTCTCATAATTATTCTGAGCCCTAGAAAAGGTGACTTGCTCTCCAGAGTCTATACTTCTCCCACCTGAGCAGATTGATTTATTATTCTTCCGTGCACTGGTAATTTCCATTAGAAAGCTTGATAACCTGGTATTGACAATTATAAACCATAATCAGAAGATGAGAAAGGCTCACCCATTCTGATCTGTGGTAAAGCCGATACCAGCTATCTGGGAAGAAAAGAAACATAAGAAAGTAAACACTGAACTGCTGGTACATCTGCCCTTTTTATGTGAGCGCTACAAAGTGTGAAACATGAATTCAAAGAAAGAGGATGATTTTCAGAGATTTAATCCCTTTAGAATAGAAAGCTTTGGTTGCAGTTTAAGGAGCCTTTTCACCTCAAGGTCACAGCTTGAATATCATCTGGATTTATGTACAGCATTCACATTCAATTATTTTTGAACTCTTTGTGCAGTGTTGCCTCCTTGCATTGCATAAATTGTTTATGTCCACTGGTCCTTTTGCACATTTGTCCTGCTCATTCTTGTCTGTTTTTCTGGTTAATATGCCCTGATCTTTTAAATTGGCTGATTGGTTGTAATGGATGGGTTTATCCTCCTTCCTCCTTTCTTCACCTAGATATAATCTAGTTGGAATCAGGCCTCCTAGCCCTTGGTACTCAATAGAAAACAAAAATGAAAAAAAAAAACAAAATAACCACTGCTCCTGGAGTAAGGTGGTGCTTTATTGGCCTTGGTATTTGGAAATACATTTTCTATCTTCCAGCTATTTTCATCCAGTGTAAAAGAAGAATCAACTGATTTTCTTGTTATCCTTTTATTGAATATTTAAAATATAAATATATGGAAAAATATGGAATCTATATAGATGACATACATATACTTATTTTAACAGTAATTTTTATTAACAAATATTAATTATGAACTTATTATGTAATAAAAAATGCTAGACTCCCCTTAATGAATTTATTTAATAGTAAGAAACATCTATTTGTGAAAAATAAAAAGTAAAGTGCAGAGTAATGATGACAAAAAAGCAATATATAATAAATCCTTCAGAGACCCATAGTGACAGAAAGACTGTTGTGGTCTGGATTGATTAAGGAATACTTCATACAGGAGGTACGATGTGAAGAATATACATCAGGAGAACAAGGCAGGCAGAGAAATTAACTTGAAAGACATTCCAGAAAGTTACGAGTTGGAAATATGTTTAAGGTGTGCTGTGGAGAACGTGAGATGATTGGCGTGGAGCACAGTGCCTTGGAGGCAATATCTGAGAGGTTTGGAGACAAACTGAGCCATCACTTGTTTCTTTCATATATGACTAGTCAATCCTTCCCCTCTTTGTCCTCATTCCCTTGCTCCCTCAACTAATAAAAAGTAGCAGACTTAGGTTTGCAGCCCTGTCCTGCAGAATCCACCATACCTTGGCCCTGACAAGCTGGGATGACCTTTGAAGTCTGCGAGTTGAGGAGCCCAGCTGAAGATTCCAGCAGGAGGAGAGAACAAAGCCTAACAGTACTCAAACTGTGGTTTGGGGCTTTAACATTTTTCTTTCCTTTTCTCTTACAGCAATCAATTGCCTTCTATAGACACTGAATTCACTTACAAAATTAAAACAGAGAAATAAAGTGGAATGCAATGATCAGGAAATTCCATTTTTCCCCCCTTCCTTTCATCATTTTGTTGAATGTGTGCAGACCTATATGAGGTTATTCATTTGTACCCAAACAGGAATATACGATTTGCCGTATTGGATCAGCCCATTGGTCCATCAATGTTGTATTCTGTCTTCCTCCAGCACCAGATGATACATGAAGCAGTGGAGGAGAATGAACTCCTCCCTACATACATACACACAAGGAATTGAGTCAATTGTGCAGTGCAATATATGGGGTGAAAGTCTTAGCTGCTCAGGATTGGACTGTATAAGTGGAATAAGGATTTAAAGACGTCTAAATAGGGCAGAAGCTGCATCATTTGAAGATCAATGTAAACAGTTCTTACCTTTAGAAATTGTGTCCAATGTCTTTCTTATCACTCTCAATTATAAGAACTATTATTTATCTCAATAGTAAATTGAAATAGTGAAATCAAAATGCCCCATTGCAGGAAGATAAAAGCAATACTCTGTGATAACTGACACATTGCTCCTTTCTCTCTGGTGAAAGCATAAATGCAGTCAAACTAGAATTTAACATAATGCCTCAGGATCTGACCCCCCCCCTTACATTGGTAATTATTAAAATGTGTTCAGTCAGTTCAGTTACTTAACCTATTCACTCATCAGGAAAAGACTTCTATCCAATCTGTGTTGAAATCTTCTATCCGATCTGAAGAGTGCTACAAGAAAGGACCTCAAGGCTCAGGATAGCTGGGGACTTGAGGCACCATGATGCCTGTAAGGACATGGACTGTCATAGGTCTGGCCAGATGAAATAAAACATGCATTCAGAGAACAGAGGGACCAATTCTAGATTAAATGAAATGGAACAAACCCTATGTTTATATTTTCTTTTTGGAGGAGAATTTGAACAAGACATAAGATAATTAATCTGACATTCCTCAGAATCCAATAATTGTACAATTTAAAAAAATATTCTCAGTTTTAACAACAAATTACAAAATGGGAATTGTGCTCAACTATAAATAAGATACAGTTTCCTGATCTGAATAATAACTTTGCAAAGTTATTTCTAGTTTCATCGGGGATTTTTCAAACTGAAACCCCAGCCCAGACCAGTTGATAATGATTATAATAATGATGGCAGAGCCAGCTGCATAATCTCTGGAACTCAGTATAAAATGAAACTTCAGGGCCCCCAGTTCAAAAAGCAGTGGAAAAGTGTTCATTAAAAGTATTAACATATAAATCTTTTTCCTTTAGAGTCCATGGTCTTTTATTCAGCTTGTCATAGTGTGTTTTATTTGCTATTTAATGTCATTCTAAATAGTGAAAAATTAAATTTAAATTACTGGCTAGATTTTTATCATTTATCTTTAGATTGTACAATGTCAGTTTTATATGCAAATATGAAAGCATTTAACTTGTATGTGGAATCATCAAAATTGTAAAATTTGTATTCCAAGCTTGTGTATTTATATATATTTTGTTCCTACCAGAACAGAGGAAACACTACACAAAACTAATTCAACTGTTTGCATTTTACTTTTTGATGGACGTACATTCCACCAATACTGTCTGCCTTCAGCTTAATGACAAGCAAGAAATAATTGAAAAGAAAAGAACTATGGGTTGTCCTATCTTTCCCTTTTCCTTCTAAGTGTAAAGGGTTAGCTAATACAAAGGGAGTAACTTGATTAAGAAAGGATATAGTGGGGATCCTGGATTTTTCATGGTTCTTAGACTGCAACTGTCTTCATTCTGCATTCAAAGCAAGTTTTGGGTCAAATGGAAAGTGTGGTATCTTGGGGAAGTGTGGCCTCACTTACTTAGTTGTAGATGTAACACATTTCCCTTGTACTTTTAAGTCTTACTGAGCTCCATTTCACTTTGCGTCCATCAGAATTTTATGCCCTTGGTACCTTGTAAATTTTAAGTGCGAGTAGTCGGCAAGGAATGTTGGTAATGGTGCATATTTCCAGTATCTCCTCTGCTCACATGCATGCCCCAGTTTCCCACTTATAAAACACAAGTTCCAAGGTAAAACAAATTATTTAAGATGGAGACAATGGAGCATTCAACCAAATATTAAGCACCTTAAAACTGAGCTCTGTGTAATGCACAGGTCCAAGCCCATAAAGCTGAGCTTAATAATGATATTAATAAAATGTCTAACACTTGCTGTGCCTGACTGTGTGATGAAGCCACTTTCTATGCATTATATCTTTAATTTTCACAATTGTTCTATTTTACATATGAGAGAATTGAAATTTTAAGATATTAAGCAATGGGTTTCTAGGGCCTTAAGACTCAAAGTATGGTTATCTATACAGCATCATCAGCAGCTGAAGTTTTTTGGAAATGTAGAACCCTGGGCCCTACAAGAGAGCTACTGAATCAGAATCTGCACTTTCAAGAGATCCCCAGGTGATTTGTGTGCACATTAAAATTTGAGAAATACTGTCTGGGCCACTCTGATGACAAGTGAAAGGGACCATGATTTATATTGTAGGGGAGGAGAAATTTTCTCGTCTACCCCTCTTGGTTCTTTGGCTGGTTTAGTAACTAAATTGACACATGACAGATTAACAGGAGAAAAATAAATTTAATTTTGTACATAAGGAGGCTCCATAGGTATGAAACCTGAGAAGTGACTGAAACAGGCTGTTTACATACCATTTTAGACAAATAATCAATTATTTGTGAAGATTTGACAAAACAAAAGTGTTTGGGCTTGGAGTAAGCATTTACTGAAGAAGTAACAAACTGTTCCTCTGCCTCAAACTCCCTTTCTCCAGTGATAAGGATGTCCTCCATCCTCCCGGCTAGGGAAGATACCTTGCCCTGGGGATTTTGTTTCCTGCTTTCAGAAAAACAAAGCAGGGTCAGACTGTTCTTGTACCAGGTGTTTCTCAGGTAACTTTAATTCAAAATAATCGGTATATCACCTTGGCATATTTGAGGTGGCCTGCCCCGAGACCCATTAACATCAAACTTCAGAACTCAGCCATGAAACCACTACCCTACTGCCTTATATAATCTATATTTATGATGATGGGCCCCAGTCATATGTTTTCAAAGACAAACCTAAATTCCATGTTGACTGTAATGTACACCACTGGCAATAACCACAGGCTCAGAAAATCCTATTATGCCTTACAGTTTTATAAACTATGGTAACATTTATGAATCATATCCTTATAGGACACAAAAATAAAGTTGAGGGACACATAGGAAGAAATGTATTTCTGAGGTTAATGTAAAAGTCCTTAAGAGAAGATGGGTTTTGAAGTGGACTATTTAGCTTGTTCAAGAGAAGTTGGGAAAGATACTTGCAAGAAACTTTTTTCAAAATGTGAACTTCTATGCTCAATGAGCACTGATCAGTTAGTTTCCTGTCCTGGCAGCACGGTAAACCTCTAGGAGGGATAGACATCCCTCTTCCTCCTGGATAAAATCAATTCATATTCAGAGAAAGGAATTTTGATGGGGGAAGTTAATTCACAGCAATGCAATTATATTTTATGCAAATAAACATTGCAGTGCATATATGTTAAGTGAAGAGCACTGTGTTTGGTGCTGTAGAGAATGATGGGGATGCAACATACTAGACCCACCATCAATGAACCTCTGTTCTAGCAGATGTTTAGTTATTTAACAAATATTCTATAAGTGAGAACTTTAGAGATATTAAGTTATTTCTCCCATACAACATTCCTATGAGGAATATATTATTTTCGTTATCTCAGTCTTACAAATAAGGAAACTAGGCCCAAAGAGGTCAAGTACCTAGTCCATTTTCATACATGGGTGGGACCTAGATTTAATTGCATGCCTTCTGCTTCCAGAGTCAATGCTCTTATTGCTACTCTAGGCTGCCTCTAAACCATATTCACACATTATTTTGCTGTAATTTGTGACAAAATAAAACTACAAAGCAAGGTGGGGTGGAAGACAGGACAAGTTTGACACAAAATTTTAATTAGATTTACTGAAAATCTGTTATGACAAGAATCTGAGATGCAAAGACCAAAAGAGTTAGTGAGTTTGTTTTCTAAACAAGTACGAAACTATGTAATTTGAATATGAAATATATTCTCTTGAAATAAAATAGTACAAACTATAGGGATTACCCCATTTCCTGTTTTTTGTCTGTATAAGTGTGTTTGTATACACATGCGTGCATATGTGCATGTGTGTATGTGTTTAATATCTATATCTTTATAGTTTACCACCAAGTAGAATGATTTTTTTCAATAATTTCAATTGATATCAGCCTTATATTCAACTCCTAGTTCTTTGCTAGGAGTTTTACAAAGCAGATCTAGGCATGAGATATTTCTGTAAAGTCCACTTTAGAAGTTATTCTACCTAGTTATGTGAGGTCTAAATACATAGCTTTAAATCAAAACAAAGAGTGCATTTTATTATCAGAACCCTAGGCAATGGTCATATGACTCTGACTTCTTGTGCTTAATTTCAAGGAAGGGTCCAGAGATTGATAAAGTAACCATCAATGGTGTGACTTGCTGTACCCTGAAAGTATGTGTAAACCTAACTATTCTGCAGAAGAATAAAATTGAGACTAAGTTGATAGGGGAATAAAATACCCAAGGACACCATCTTGTTTTAGCTTGCATTTCCTGTAAGTAAAAGGACCCTCATTTAACATCTATTGTGGGTTGAATTGTGTACCAGAAAAATCATGCCCACCTGAAACCTCAGAATGTGATCTTAATTGGAAATGTAATTAGTTAAGATGTAAATGTGTTAAGATGAGGTCACACTGGATTAGTGTTGTGTCCTAAGTCCAATGGTTGATGCCCTTACTAATGTAACACACACACACAGAGGGAGGAAAATATCATGTTCTAATGTGTACTAATGTGACACATATACTAATATGACACAGAAATACATAAAAAAGGAGAAACCATGTGAAGACAGAGGCAGAGATTGGATTGATGCATCTTCAAACCATGGAATTCAAAGTATTGCCAGCAACCCCAAGAAGTTAGGAAATAGGCATGGAAAATACTTTCCATCTGAACTCCCAAGAATGAACCAACCCTGCTGACACCTTGACTCCAAATGTCTATCCTCCAGAAATGTAGAGAATAAATTTCTGTTATTTCAATTAAGCCACCCAGTTTTAGTGTTTTTTCATGGCAGTCCTAGGAAATTAATACACTACCATTCAGTTGACTACCATTGAGCATTGCAGATGTTGCTTTACTGAATATAATTGAATTTTTCTTTGCTTCCCTGTCTACAGAAAGGATTTTTCATGACCTCAGTAGTTAATTTAACTATTCAATCAATTTCATATGGTAAAATATATTGTGCTTATTTGTAGTTTAAAAAGTAAACAAAACAAAACAAAATTCTAAATTATGGGCTGATTTGTTAATTGAACTATAGAGGTCAAGACTAAGGAAATATTTATGAGAAAATCCAAATGATTCTACTAGGACCATGACATATTTTATAAAAATGTCATCAAAGAGAATAATTTATTTGCATGAATGAATAAATTTCAGAGGATTTTATAAAATGCACACTAGGGAACTTGATCATACATAAAATCCTAAAATGTTTGTAACTCCTTGGAAATTATTATTTTTATTATATGTCTGTTTACCTATCACGATTAACATTGAAATTCTCAAAATGTAAAGTATCTCTACGCATTTTTCAGCAAGAGTAGGGTGAGGAGACAAGAGGAGGGTAGGTGTTTGGAAAGTCGTTGTCCACCCTTGAGTTACTCAAGAAGAAGGAGCTCAAGAGGGTATGTGTGTGCTTGCAATGAGGGATAGAGATAATGTTTCTAGGGTCATTGGTACCAAAACAAACCAAAAAAAGTGTGTGTGTGTTGTGGACCTGACAAAGTACCCAAGGTCTTAATATTAAATTTCATTGGGATTCTTTCATACCCAGTTTACCAAGTGGTATGTTGCTTGCCTAGGAAGGAATAATTTTTCTATCTATCATGTCTTTACCTTCTCTTCACCTCCTTTCCTATATACAATCCTATTGTGAATTTTTTATTTCTCTTTCTCTATCTGAATTTCTCTAGCTTTGTCTGAATTCCTGGTAGGTAAATTTATAAATCTTGCCTTTGGATAGTAAAAAGATCAGAGTTCTCAGGACAGAGACTAAGTTGATTGCTAAATTTGATGGAAAAGATGCAGACTTCATTTGTTTACGAGTTTGCCTTGATGTAATGTGTGTGTGTGTGTTTGTTTGTGTGTGTGTGTGTGTGTGTGTAGAAACTGAGTGAGAGAGAGGTGTGGAGAGAGAGAAAAGAGAGACAGAGAGAGACGGAGAAGCCAAGAGCTATAGAAAGTTAGAGTCAAAGGTATAGAATGAGCCACAAGTATTCAGAGCTGTGTTATAGACCTAAACTTCCCAGGAAGCATCATCTACAGGATATCTTTGTAAATGTATAAGGAAGGTTCTCTGCTTTAAACTGATCTACTGAAACATTTTTATATCCTTATTCCTATGAAGAAAGAAAATAAAAACTTAATCATAGAGGGTCTCTCTTTTCTTTTGGCAAAAATAGTTGTAAATGCATAACAAAATATCTAACTCTTCTAGAAAAATCATGAAACCCCACCACACAACAGAAAATTCACTTGTGTAAACAGTCTTCTCTCCTCTTTTTACACAGGGGCCTGCAGTCAGCCTCCCAGGTGTAATTCTCTCCAACACCAGAGATATTAAGAATGTGAAGAAAATCCTTGAGTAGGTTATAAATAATAGTGAGACACAGTGAATTATATTTTCTAATAATTGGCATTACATTATAGGACTGAGAGGGGGAAAAAAAAGAAAGAAAACAAAGAGAATGTGAATGAAGAGAATCAAGGATTTCTCATCTCTTCTTAGAAGTGGGGGTGGGAGCAAAGAAACTAAAGAAATAGAGAAAGAAAGTAGAGAAATAGAGAAAAAGAGAGGGAGGGAGGGAGGGAGGGAGGAATGAAGGAAGGAAGGAAGGAAGGAAGGAGGGAAGGAAGGAAGGAAGGAAGGAAAAAAGAAACCAAAGCTCATTTTTGGGTCAGTATTGATGCCCTGTCAAGCATCTGAGTAAAATGGACTAAAGGACAAAGAAATACAGCTGGAGCAGTGGTGATAAGGGTGTGTCTGCCATGCAGGGGAAGCAATTCCAGTTTCCATGGGCTAATTGCAAATGTTACTTCTTCTTGAAGATAAAGAAGAAAATCATGTGTTTATTGTATATTCACTGTCTCTATTTTATTTTATATAAAATTAGTATAATGCAAACTCATAGATATCAGTACTATAAAGACTGAGAGAGATCTAGGTTCTGCCCTTAATTAGCCTATTATATTGTTGCCCATACCTCTCTGAAACAGTTTTGTCTCCCTACCTACTTGCCAGGATTTGGGGGTTTATTTAACATGATAATACATGGGAAAGCATTTTTTTTTAAATTTTAACATCTTTATTGGAGTATAATTGCCTTACAATGGTGTGTTAGTTTCTGCTTTATAACAAAGTGAATCAGCTATACATATACATATATCCCTATATCTCCTCCCTCTTGAATCTCCCTCCCACCCTCCCTATTCCACCCTAGGTGGTCACAAAGCACCAAGTTGATCTCCCTGTGCTATGTGGCTACTTCCCACTAGCTATATATTTTACATTTGGTAGTATATGTAAGTCCATGCCACTCTCTCACTTCATCCCAGCTTACTCTTCCTTCTCCCAGTGTCCTCAAGTCCATTCTCTATGTCTATGTCTTTGGAAAACATTTTTTAAAATGTAATACATGATTTCTTTTGGGATTTCAACACTTCTTGAGAGATAGCTGCTTTGGAGGATATTCCTCTTTTAACAAAAGAGAAAATACATTACGTTTTTATGGAGCCATCATGAAGTGAGTGTTAAAGCAGGAATATAAAAAATGTAAGGCCCGAAACATAGTACAAAAGAGAAAAAGGGTATTTTTGTGAGTGAAGGTTGGGAATTATTTATCTAGGTTATCTACATAGTCAAACTTGACCAAACAAGGACTCTGTTTATTGTGTTTACCTTGATACTACCAGAAGGTGAAGTGCAGACTAGAGAGGGACAGAACCATGAAATTCTAATAGTGTCCAACAGGGACAAATATTCACTCCAATTGACTCCGAAGGTTAAAGGGAACTGGGAGAGAAGAAGCAGAGGAAAGAACAGGAGTCAAAGAGAGAATGAAAGGGAAAGAAACAAGTCTGGATGTGAGGAAAAGGAGGACAACAAGAAAAAAATGAATGGAGAGGCCAAGAGGGAGTGGGAAGATGAAGTTATACTAGAACAGAACATGAAATATGGAAAGAGTGAGGGAAAACCAAGACATTGATTCAGCAGTCCTATGTAAACACGTTCTCAAAATAGTTAAGCATCAAACTTGACTTATCTTCAAATTTGCCTCTAACAGAGACTATTGTTCACTATGAGATCCCTCTTCAATTTTCCAGTGGTTCATAATATCTTTGAAAAATCATTATGGGTCCTTAGCCTGAAAGAACTCAGGTATGAATAGAGCGCCATCCCTGTACTTTGTTAAAATCATTCCTTTAGAGTCACAGCAGTGTGTAACTCTACAGGACTCTGAATTAGAGTAATATAATGCTTATTCCAGCCTGAATTCCAAACTGATTCTTTTGTTCTCATTTCTTCTATTTCTGGACCAATAGACAGATGACTATTTAAATGGTAGATTTCCCAACATGTATAAGAAGCAGTCAAGTGTTATAAATAATTAAGAGTTCAGTTCAGTAACATAGTCATGAATTTATGAGTTTTATTGAATTTTCTCTACTCTACTCACTTCCCCTCCTCAATCTGCAAACTTACACATACTTATTTTCCCTTTAATACCTACTTATTTTCTCTTTAATCCAAAGGTCAATTATCAAAAAAAATAACAAAACATCCAATTAGAGATGGCCACAGAGCCGAGGCTGTGCAAGCAGAAAGAGCAAAGCCACAACAGTAATCTTCAGCCCTGGCATCCTGATTAATTGAATATGTAGTTTAAAGAACACTTTGGCACCCTAGTCCCCATCCGTGCTTCTTTGTTCCTTCCAGAATTCTAATTTAGTTTAGATATCAAGTGGCCATGTGCTTTAGGGTATCTGGGCCACTACTCAGCCCCAGGGCATTCTGAATCACAGTGGTGATCTAGATCTGGGTCCCTTACTCAGCCCCACAGGATCCTGATTACAGTGTGATCCTGGCCAATGAAACATGAGGAGAAACATGCTGTTGGGCTTCTGTGAATATTTTTAATGAGACCCAGAAAAGCTAATGTCCTTTCCTTATCTTCCAGCCTTGGATGTAGTTGTATAAGGCCTTCTAGCAACTAAGAGGGACAAGCCTACGGACAAAATTGATATCCTGAAAATGGAAGAGGGAATCTGTACACTTGATGATTAGGCCTGGAACTTCTAATTTCCCAGCTTCCAGAATTCTAAGAATGTAAAACTATAAAATATCTTTATGTTTCTGTTCTAATCTTAGCTGTGTTTCTGTTATTGCATCTAAGAATACTACAATACAAACATCTGCCATAATATATATATATATATATATATATATGTATATATATATATACACATGTATATATATATATACGTATATATATATACGTATATATATATAGAGAGAGAGAGAGAGAGAGAGAGAGAGATATCATATGGGTTCAAAGGCAGAATGAGGATGGGATACTCTTGAACAGAGGCATAGATGGAAAAAAAATTAGGTGAATGATAGACAGGTACATTATTGACTGAGTGATTCCTTTGAGAAAATTTATGGGGATGAGATTGAGTACAGAGAAGAGGAATTGGCCCTGAAGAAGAGGAAGGACATTTTATACTTTGAAACTGAAATAAAGCAGATAAGAATTGCTACTGAGTTATATTCACAGTTATGGAGGCTGGAAGCTGATGGGTTTTATCAATAACTGCTGGATTTTCTGTGGATTTAACTGTGGATTTTCTTTTCTAAGTGTAGTTTTTTGATGATGGGGATTGAAGTAAGGTTTGGTAGTTTGGGTACTTGTGAGGTGGGTAATTTTTCAGGAAAACTGCTAAGAGGAATGAGAAAAGTGCATCAGAAGGATTGGTAGGGCTTCCATGGTGGTGCAGTGGTTGAGAGTCAGCCTGCAGATGCAGGGGACACTGGTTCATGCCCAGGTCCGGGAAGATCCCACATGCCACGAAGTGGCTGGGCCCGTGAGCCATGGCCGCTGGGCCTGCGCGTCCGGAGCCTGTTCTCCGCAATGGGAGAGGCCACCAAGAGTGAGGGGCCCGCGTACCGAAAAAAAAAAAAAGAAAGATTGGTAAAGTACAGCTGAAGTTGCAGTTAGAGAGCATGGTTTGTTGGTGACCCTGCACACTATAGCAAAGGGATTTCTCTGAGGCCATTCAGTAATTTGAGCAGAGGGACAGAGAAGATAGACTTTGATTGACTTGGTTTGGAGGGTTCCCCAGGAAGAGTTGCTGAAAATGGGTGAGAAGTTGCTGACTTAACTTTTAGTGTCTTTTTACACTGAAAGTAAGATAGGTTCACCCAACAATGATTTTCAGCCCAATTTTTTTTAAGTGTGACAGGTCTTGAGCTAAAGACTGATACACCTGGAAGAGGTCTTTAGAAGTCATCAAGTTCATTTCTATGTTTATAAAGAACATTGAGTACTCTCCCATATATAAATCTCTGCACTATTTTCTCTAAACGAAAACTTTCATATTGGGAAGAGAAGAGCATTTTAAAGGAAGGAAAATATCATGCAAAATTCTCTTTTCCAAAACAAATGAAAGTCAAGCTTCTTTGAATAAGAAGAAGGTAGAGGTCATGATGACCCATCGCACCTGACTAGCATTTACATTTCTCTTCTTTATCTTTATTGGCCCCCAGACACCTCCTTTGAACACTAGTGATCCAATGAACACAGCTTCAACTGAAACTAAAGAATAAATTTAAATTAATTTGCTTGGTCAAGCTAGCAATATAACAAGATCATTTGTAACAAGATCACTCTTATAAATAGAACGGATGACTGTTTATCTGTTATAAATCAGGAACTACTATCATCCACTGCTCATGCTATTCCATTGTTTAACATCATTTCTAAACTTGTAATGGTGGATCCCATGGGTAGCTACTATTCACCATCTATGCTGACCTTGGGTTGGATTATGACTTTTCATTTGTCCTCATTCTTTAAAAAAACAAACAAACAATTTTGATTGTCATTGTCAGATCATAGGGTCAATTCTGGGGTTTGGAAAATATGGTCACAAAAATAATGAGTATATTATGGCACCAAAGATCTAGAGGAGCAGCCAAGGTAGAAAATGTGTGAATTTAACCTCCTTCCATAAAAACACAACAAAAAAATTTCCTTCTTACTAATGTTTTTCATGGTCCCCTTTACAAACTGCTTACATACTCACCCACCTATACATTTTAATAACTCAAAGCCACAAACTTTGGTCACATCTCCATATGTATTTTTTTCATTATCTGTGACTACATTCACTACAGTTTATCTGTACTTCCTTTTTATTTCTCTCTCGTGATAAAACTGTTTTTCAAGGTTCTACTATTAGGCAATAGCAGAAGCATCATTAAATATGGTCAAACATGTTCACCAAAGCTTTCTAACCAGTTCTGTTAATACTCAGTATTCTTTGACAAGAGAGCACTCACTTCCAATGGGAGGCCCACTATTTTCTGGAAGTTCTGGTGCTACCAGGTAAAAAAATGCCATGAACTGGGCTTCATCAATTCCTTCCCACCATTATTGGAACCTCTAGCAATGGACCCAATCTGTGTTTCAATTCCAAATCTCAACACTATCCATATTCACTTGAATATGAGTATGAACAACCAACCAACATCATCTTAGCTTCATCTGTTCTAAATCTTCTCAGGAAGTTGACCTGGCATCCCTTGAAATTTTTCACAGCTCTGTGTCCCTGGAATATTGTCCTAACCAGGAATATTCTACATTAGAAAATAAAATTCCAAGTTCCCCTCCTCTGAATGAATCTTCGCAGAAAACTGAAATTCCTGAAAGGTCTGAAGAAAGAGAAAAGGGGATCCTGTCTGACACTCTGTAAACAGAGCAAATACCACAGAAAGTCGTTCGTTCCCTGAGGACAAAAGGAAAGGGCATCTCTTGCAAATTCTGCCCATCAACTCTTGATAAGGGAAGCAGTGATGGCATGCCTTTCAAGATAGGCAGTTGAAAACAGTCAAGTCTTCCTCTGTCAGCTGCAGAGACTTCAGTGGCATGGACTTAAATGTTACCAGTGTCAGAGAAAGTAGCATCCAGAAAATGGCAAAAGGTACAGGATGTGGTAATGAGACTTGACTGAACAATCATTTTTCTAATCAGTGAAATTGGTGGAGATGCCAAGATGGAAGGAATTTTGAATGTGGTCTAATGTGGTTCTGTCAGGACACCAATGTTGCCTTTCTCTGGTGGTGATTTGGAAGAAATACCTGTCAAGTGGTTTTCTTTTGGCTCCCGAAGTTCTGTAAAAGGGTATAAAATCATTTGCATTATTGTTTCCTGGCTCTGAGTTCTTCTACGGTTCCACACTGGGGTCAATGCTCCACTTCTGTTTCTTCTCAGCCTCTGGAATTCATCCAGTTTTTAGACTGACAGACCTAAGAAGCTTAACATTAGTAGCTAATGAGCTCAGCAGCTCACAACCAAGTACTCTGATTCCTGACCCCTCCTACCCATAAGAACTGAACTTTTGCAACCTAACTGTAAGTAAATTGTTACATTATACCTTAGTTCCCCTAGCACTAACGTTTGCTTACTTATTAGAAAAGCATCTTGTTTGTGAACCTCACTCTTCCTAATTGGGGACGGGTTGTTTACAGCTATGCATTCCTATTTGTAAATGCTAGTCTTCTTAGACCTCCTTCTGTTGTCCACAGTCTGTATTCATTCATTTATCCATTCAGAAATATCTACTGAGATTCTACTATCTGCCAGACACTGGTGAGGCTGAGCAAAGATAGGGCAAAACAGAAATGCGCCAGATCTTACAGAGCCTCCACCTTCCCCACTGGTTTGATCTCCAACCCGGAGACTATTTTTGGTAGGTAACTTAAGTACTCCCTTCCCTGAAGTCTCTGACCCAACTTCCCTCAACTTAATGGATCATAAAATGAACATAGTAGCACTGGCATTGTTGCCAATCTTACTGGCTCCTCATTGATTTTGTCAGCCCACAGAATCATTTCTTCCACTGCCTCTTGCCCACACACAATTGTTTTGGTTTGCTTTTCAACCTAACAAAGCCCCAGTCAAACTTCTGCTTTATTCAAAACAAGTCATTTGTGAGCAAGCTCATGCTAAAACATTTCCCATTATTTTCCTTACAGATTTTGGCATTTAACAGTGGGGGGGGGGGGGGGAACTTTGTTACTAGGCAGTAAAACTCTCCACAACTGAATATTCACATTGTTCATGGATCAGCAAACACCCCAGTTTGTAATTGAAGAAAATATTTGGTATGTTTCTATTAAAAAACCTTTCCCTTCATGAATGTTTAAACAAATTAACCTGAACAAGAGGCAGTGAAATGCATACCAAAAACAATTCTTAAACCTGAAGTCAGCTAAAGCATGGGGAAATCAGTGTGCTGGTAGGTATTTCTGAATTTCACACTAACAATTTCCTTAGTCCTCCTTTTCCACTTTTAAGCAAGCACTTTGGCATTTATCTTGGGTGCTCTTAGAACTCTGGTCATTGCTAAAGCTTTGTTGGTTTACTAAAAACCAAGGCTGACTTTGCATGACCATAGTCAGATGAAACAGGGACATTCTGTTCCACTAATCAGCCTACAGCTCTCTCACTGGTACTTAATAGTGTTCCATAGATATCTATTAGAGGACTCATTTGACGTATGTATCCAATGAGATCAGTTCTATTTGCATAATTGTAGTGGTACTCATCCTGGTCTGTGGGAAAGAAAGTATCAGTCTTGTATCCAACTAAATCTGTGGTTTTGGGCAAGTTGTCTCATCTGTAAAATGGAGCAAGACGGCATCCAGATTCAATTATCCTAAAAAGTAGTCATGTCTTTTGTTTTTATCCATTATCTAATGCCACATCTGTGGACATGGCTTAAAAGACTCAGAGGTCACACATCAAAGTAAGATATATGTGCAAGGTATAGGATTTCCTCAGATACTTTATTAATAGAAGAAATTTATAAATTCTCAGTTCCAGGGCAGGCACATCCTCTGGGATCACAGTTAGAGACTCTCCATTTGTATTTTCTTTAAACACCAGGAAAAATCTTCCCATCCCCTGAGATTTGGATGCTGGAGACAGCATCTTACCACATTGCAGCCTGGGTCTCATTAGTCTGGTACCTCCATACTCAAAGGGATCTACTTTCCAGAAAATGTATGCTGAGGTAATTGCTCTCTGATAAGTCTTATCAAATCTAGTTTAGATAAAAAGGGGGGGGGGAGGAAGGAATGGAGGAAGGAAGGAAGGAGGGGAAGGGAAAAGAGAAAGGGAGATGGGAGAGATGAAAGGAAATAAAGTGGAAAAGAATGTAGAAAGAAAGGTGGAAAAATAAGAATGTCAAAAACAATCCTTACCTCTGAGTTTGGGGGGCAGGTGTATGAATTAACAGTTTACACAGCCACAGTTGCAGCAAAAATTATTCCTACCTTATAAATAGAATAAAACAATTTTGGACACCCTTTAAATTTCTTCCTCTATTTCTCCCCCTTGCCTGGATTTCTTGCTTATTATGATTTTGTCTTGTTATTAATTAAAATGATTTCCCCTAATACCTCTTGAATATCTTCTTACTAAGTAAGGGAGAGACTTCTGACTCACCTTGATGTACAAATAGTCCTTAGAGATGGCTAAGTCTGTCCCTAAAACAGACAGATGAGGAAATGAAAATAGCTGGTAACTGGCAGAGTCAGAACTCATATCTTCTCCCCCAACACACATATCACTACCCCTGCCACACAACATTGCACCATCTTCCCATATTTAAATGTTTGCTGTCTTCCATAAAATGTAGGGAAAGGTCAAGTCATAGTGTAGGTTCAGAGAGAAAGAATGGTGTTCAGGTAAAAGGAGGATCAATCTTATGTTAGCACTGAGTCAGAGGAGAATATTAAAAAGTTGGAGCAAAGGCAAAGGAATGGAGAAGTTATGACCTAAACATTTCAAGCCTACAGGAAATGAGCTAAGGGCTTTTTCCTTAAAATTCTCACAAACTCAATGTCTTTAAGGTTAGCTGACTAAAGAAACTTTTGTATTAATGTAGAAGTTTCTGGATAAAGTTGTCTTCTCTCTAGAAAATTCCATTTCTGCTTTGAAATCCTTTCTCTCCCTCCCTCCTCCATCCCCCAATCTCTTTCTCTCCTTCTTTCCCCATATTGTACAAAGTGCACAATTTCAGAGAGAAAAATCAACCTGACTCTTTTGATTTCATTAAAAACATGACAGTGAAGGGCAAATTCTAATACTGTTAACTTTTAAAAGTTGTAAAAATTGATTGCTTGTTTTACTCTTCATTTCTGTTTCATTATCCCTTTCTCTGAGAGATAAGAATTATAAATAAGTACAGATTTAATCTCTGGAATCTGCCACCAAGGGGAAATGTGTAGTTCACGTGAATGGAAGAAAAGATAGACATAAAAAAATACCTTTCTGCCGATCAAACCTTTCATATCCATGCAGAAATAATTACAGAGATGGTCAGTGGGGAGATTTGAGCAATTTACAGAGGTATAACAGTGGTTCCTATCAACACAGTTTTATATTCAGGGCAAGGCATAGAACTCTAGGTCCTGAAGCATTGCCTATAATCTTTATTTCATTTTTAGATGTTATGCTGTAATAAAATGTAAAAAGGGAATACATAAAAAGTTATAGAGGTGGGAAAAAACATGGTTTGAAGTTGTATGGCATTTCTTGACAGGGCATGTTCCTAAGGATATGCAGAGAATAATAAATGCCATTTGAAATAAGTACACTAGAGATCTGAAACTAGATTGAAAACCCAAGTCAATTTTCCTGAGTGTCATTTGATTAGCTTTCTTATATAGAATGGAGGTTTAAACAATGCTGGGATTCTGAGTGCAGAGGTGCTTGGGAAAAAGTGAGAAATGGGTTCCTCCCACCAATTTCATTCAGATGGTTTTACAACATTATCTTTTCACATTCTTCCTGTGTTTTTGCAATAATCCATAAATGAAGCAGTGTCAGAGAAAATGTGATTGATTGTGGTGAAGCATGCATGCACATTCACGTGCAGTAAGTTATTTTTCTATTCCCTTTCCTATTTGTCCCAGACTTGCTCCAGGCAAATACCTATAGCCCTATTCCAGATTTTCGGTAGGAAGATAGAAACAAAGTTCTCAGCCTTGAGGGGGAAGCTCTGCACAGGTAACGAACAAATGAATTGTGCCTGGTGGCTGTTTTCATATAGAGAGGATTTTCTCTTATTTTTGCCAAGATGTTTATTCTGGTTTCTCAAGACACTATAGAAAGGAGGCCTAGATAGCGTCTAACAATTAGGTTTAGTATATATTTCCTGTATCATTTCCCAACCCTTTATTTTCACTCTGTTATGTCTACATTGAACAGAACAGAAAATTTGTGCATTATCATGACCACACTAGCCTCTAATCCAGATGTAAACTGTGGATTTCATCAGTAATTTAATAGGTTCTACCTTCTATAATATATGTATACTAAGAAAGTATTATTCCTGTTGCTCTGGTTTCCCCCCAAGAATAATCTACTTTAATCTTTTGCACCCTAAATTTACTCGTGTCTCCTTGTCTTGTAGCAATTATATTCCGCTCCTGCCTTCAAAAGCTCTTCCACCATTTGATTAATTTGTTCCTGTCCCTAGGAATCCTGTTCTGAAGGGACTGCTCTTGGGTTCCTAATCTTGCAGAATGCACAAGCTGACAGTGTGTGTCCAAATCTCAATACTTGTGTTCTGAAAGTCTGGGAATATAAATTGTAAACCAAATTTAAGTATTTAATGACCAAGAGCCTATCTGCTATCTCAGTCTTCTATAAGGCATTTCAACAGCCAACAGTTCTGGGCAGATCTTTAGTGAGACAGATACTTTCTGAAGCATTTGGTTTTAGTCCAATGAATGGTTGGATATGTTTTTCAGGCTAAGGGACTTTAATGTTTGTCCTAGTGTCACTGCCTCTTAAGAAGCACCTAATAAAGCCTGAGGATGTCATGTGTGTGTTTTGAACGCCCACGTTTTTCTTAGACAGTGTCAGATCTTAGACACTCCATTGCCCTTCTTTCCCTCTTTTGCATTGGGTATGGCAGATGCTCTTGAACTCTGACAAGTAATAGTACTCTTGATACTCTTGACCAAAATGCTATCACCTCACTAACACTGAACAAATATTTCAAAAGGATGTGGGATGACAGTCCAATGTATGGAGGGGAAACCAATCATATCATATTAACATAGATGTCTATTTGAAAATGACTGAGTTATGAACTCAAACACAGCCTTTGTGGTGAAGACTGGACTTTTAAATCTAAAGTGGTAAATTAAAGTAAGTGAATAATAGAGTGTTTGGATTATCTTGGAGAAAAACCTCCACAGTAAAATAATTTATTTGATGAATTTGGCTCTTTCTCCTGAATTGATTCCAAATAATCTTTCTATTTTCCATTTAATTTTGATTATGTACAAAACTAAAATGTAATGAGAGGGCATGTATCCAGCTATCCAATAAAGTTGCCATGAATACTCTTCATAATTAGCACAGCCTGCTTTATTTATGTGAACCGTGCTGTGATTCCCAATCAAATTCTGACAATACCAAAGTCAAGTGTCCATACTGCTTGCTTAGGAATGCTTAACTCTATTGATATTTCTTTTAAATACAGTATCTCCATTTCCTTGTTTTCTTTCTTATGATACCTGGATTTCATTTCATTGATGCAATTCCTTAGATTAATCTCTCCATTACCACCATTAGATTATAGTTTATGACTCCCAGAGAGAAAAATAAACACATGCATGCACACAGTGCTCCAACACCCACTGAATGCAATTCAGACACACATATTTTTTTTTTATTATTTTAAATCAGTCTCAGGCTGGTCTCACTAAGCTACACTTCAGCTGATACCTCTCAGTCTATTGTCCAATATAGATTATAAGGCCCTAGGGAAGTGAATGTTGCTGAGTTCAAGAGATTTCTGGAGTTTAGTTAAACTGTAGATAAACTACTTATAGATTGTCTCAAGCCCATAGACAATCCCTCTTGCTTTTGTTGTTTTGATTATAACAAAATATTACCTCCTTCAATTTCAGCCTTGCAGGCAAGAAGGACATGAATTATTAAGAATTTCTCCACTAATCATTCTGTCTTTTGGCAACAATTCTGAATTATTCTTCTGGAGCACAAATCCACTGGGCTGACCCCTGACCCATTGCCTGAGAGTGTGCAATGAAACCAGAATCAGAGATAGTGTTACATGGCAGCTTGGAAAAGGAAATGACATCTCTAATAACAAACAGAAATGGCTAGTAATTAGTTGAAATGACAATAATTAAAAGAAATGACAAGTCTAATAAATTTTCACTTAAGTGTTATCATACTGCACTTTGGATTTTTAGCTTTCCATTTTAAATATTAATCTCAATGGAGTTTACTTTAGATGAAAAGTCATATCAAGTATGGAGATGGAAGTAATTCTGTACACACACTCCATCAAATTCTGTTTTATCAATGTCACTTACGGTATGATCAGTAGAGATAGACCTGGATTAAGACCTCATATTGTTCCCCTAAAAATATAGTATTTTAGTGTATACCTTATTTATGCAGCTCAAAAACATTCAGTCACAGGGATCAGATGGAAAGTGGTTGTTTTTAATTTTCTTTGATATCTTCAAAGATAAGAAGGTCTCACCCCTCCCTTTATTCCCCCTCTCCAGCAACAGACAAAGAAGGTTAAATCATATTAGCATGTCCTATATAGCTAGCTGTAACCTAAGTGACCTGTCATGGCACTAAATGCCTACTAGAACTTCCTCTGTACTTGCAAGATGGAAATTTTACGCATCAACGCTTTTATGCATGCATCTGATTTGGGAAGTTCACTGCTTTATGGATATAAACATTGTGATCATGTAAATTGATCTACATAATGGGATTCTGTGTGTGTGCATGCATATATCTATATGGATATGGATGTATGCAAGTGTATTCTAAAAGGAAATGTAATACACGAAATGTTAACTCTAATGATATGAAATGCATTAAATTCAAACTACCTTGCATGTGTATGCAGATGCATTATGTCTCTATCATTGTGCTCTGAAGGAATTTAAAGTAGAAAAAATAAATTTATCATATACTCTGATGTGCCATGGTAAATGAGAGTGCAACATGGCACTATTCTAGGCAATAATTAAGGTCCAAGGAAACCAAGACTATGAAGCTTTTAAGGACAACCTTTAGTAAAACTGAAATATATATATATATATATATATATATATATATATATATATATATATATTTTTTTTTTTTTTTTTTTTTTTTTTTTTGCGGTACGCTGGCCTCTCACTGTTGTGGCCTCTCCCGTTGCGGAGCACAGGCTCCGGATGTGCAGGCTCAGCGGCCATGGCTCACGGGCCCAGGAGCTCCACGGCATGTGGGATCCTCCCGGACCGGGGCACGAACCTGTGTCCCCTGCATCGGCTGGCAGACTCTCAACAACTGCACCACCTGGGAAGCCCCCAATAAAAGTATTTTATTCAGGGACTCACAGCCCCTCCTTTCAGCTACCCTGGCTAAGCTCCTTTTGTCTCTAAACTATCATCTACTGAAAGCCAAGAGTTCTACATTTCAGAGTTCTGGTAACCAAAATTACAGTAAGTTCTCAGCTTTCTTCTCACCAAAATTCACGTTGAGTCTCATTACTTCAAGGTCTATAAGATAAACTGAATCAGTTAAAGATTAATTCCTTAAAGACTTGTCTTTTTCAGACAACCTAGTACCTTAACCCCGGTAATAATTCAAATTACCTTTGATAAAGTTTGTTTTGGTAATGCTAATCCTTGAAATTTTCAGGACTATGATAGAGTTGTGTTCCATATATTTATCACCTTCAAAACTGTCTTGTGTGCTTTTAAATGGCCTAAACAACATGATTGTTCATTTTTCAAAACTGAATTCAAATTACTCACCTTCTTATTTGTCATAATCAATATTGAGTAGATATTCAATTCATATTTAATAATGATGCTGATGCAATGGATATTAATAATCTGCAAATAGCTGCTCTGTAGGTTCATCTCAACTATATGCTTACTTGTCACCTTAAGAAAAAATAATACACTGTACAGGACAAAATAAAAAATTAAAGCATAAATTAGCAGGCTTGGGTTTCTGTTCCAGATCTGCTAGTTATCCAGGTAGCAGCAGGATTACAAAACCAGTAGTTCTGTGGATTCACACTTAGAAAATCTAGTTGTCATAGAAAATATAGTTGTCATTTGATCAAGAATAAGTGCCTGTATCCAATCAGTTTTTTCCTTTGGCAAGTACTTATTTCATATCTATTAACATATGGAGAAGACAAGGATGACTAAGAATTGGTCTTTATCCTCAGTTTTCATTTGTAACCTATATATAGTATCAGCAATAAAAAATAATACCAGATCCAATGGCATAGTTGCTTTTGTTTGTGACATTGGCCCAAAAATTATACAGATAATTTTTGAAACTACAAACTCTATTTAGAGCAGTGCTGTTGTGTAGGGTTTTATAGTGTCTCCCCCAACTCCAAACTTCATGTCCACTTAAAACCTCAGAATGTGGCTGGCCCTAAATCTAGTGACTGGTGTCATTATAAAAAGACCACATAAAGGCACACAGAAAAGAAAGCCATGTGAAAATGCAGATAGAGATTGAAGTGATGTAGCTACAAGCCAAGGAACACAAAGGATTTTCAGGAGACAATAGGAGTTAGAAAGAGACAAGAAAGAAATCTTTCCTAGAGGCTTCACAGGAACATGGCCTTGCTCACAGCTTAATTTTGGAATTCTAGCCTTCATGCCTGTGAGGAAATAAAGTTCTGATGTTTAAAGTCACCCAGTTTGTGGTAATTAATTATAGCAACCCTAGGATATTAATACAGTTCATATGTTTGATTGTTTCTGATAAAAGTAGACTACATCTTCTTGCCCACCAAATATCTGGCTGAGATATAGAGATGTGCAGGGCTTTAGCTTAAGTCTAATATGTGACCAATTTAGAAAACATATTCATTATGAAATATATATATATAATAAATTTATTTCAAATACAGGATTTTTTCCTGTTTAGAGTTATTTAGATGTTGATCATGTGCATTAGTCAGTAGAGAGTAGGTTAAACTCTGATAACAAAAATCTCAGTATTTTGAAACAAAAATGGTTATTGCTTGTTTATGAGACATATCCATTCTGCGAGAACAGGATATTCTTCTTTATCCTCACTCTGAAACCCTGTTTAGAAGGAAAAGAGGTCTGGAGTGTCTAGAATGGTTTATTTACACTGACAACCTGCTGGAAAGAACTGGGCATGTTTTTTACTCAACTAAGAGACCAAGAAGAATGATCCCACCATGATCCCAAAGGTAAAGAGAAAAAAGAACATGGCGAACTATACACATAACCACATCACCATGCCCAGCTACTCTCAGATTCTTAAGACTTTTCATACTTTTATACTCTAGGACAGTGTGGTACTCAGATTTTTTTCGTTGATGCACTGATGGATTGTATTTGTAAAAGTAACTAATCAAGAAGCATATTTCAAATCTCTTGATGAGATAGGTTTCTATTTTATATTTGGTCACGTGATTCTACCTGCTTTAAAGCCAAATTATATTTGGGGCTTCTCTGGCAGCACAGTGGTTAAGAATCCGTCTGCCAATGAAGAAGACATGGGTTCGAGTCCTGGTCCGGGAAGATCCCACATGCCATGGACAAACTAAGCGCATGCGCCACAACTACTGAACTTGCGCTCTAGAGCCTGCGAGCCACAACGACTGAAGCCCACAATGATTAGAGCTCATGATCCGCAACAAGAGGAGCCACCACAATAAGCCTGTGCACCTGAACAAAGAGTAGCCCCCGCTTACCGCAACTAGAGAAAACGCGTGCACAGCAACGAAGACCCAACGCAGCCAAAAATAAATAAATATATATTTTTAAAAAAGCTGAATTATATTTGGTAATATAGTGCCATTATGAGAAATAGCAACAGGAATTCAGAATATCATAAAGAAACGTGATATACAATGTAATAAACTTGGTTTTCCCCCCATTCTCGGCATTTATTACTTCACATTTGGAATTTTGCAATTATAGTTACTTTTCTTAAAAAGATGAGCAAATTAGATGCATTTTTAAAAACAGAAACACTATTACAGAGATACGTGAGAAAATTAAATAAATTGGGTCCCTATAACCAAGAAAATGCAAAAATAATAATGGTGTTTGACGGCCTTCTTTAATTTATGACTGTCTATGAACAGTGCTTTTCTGCAGAAGATGCTGTCTAGTGTTTTTTGTGATTTTTTTAAATTATTCTGTTTTAGACTTAGAGAATATTGAAAATAAACTTATGTTACCAAAGGAGAAACAAACGTGCAGGGGAAGGATAAATCAAGAACCTGGGGTTAACATACAAACACTATTATATATAAGATAGGTAACCAACAAGGACCTACTATATAGCACAGGGAACTCTACTCGATATTCTGTGATAACCTATATGAGAAAAGAATCTGAAAAAGAATGAATAGATAGATAGATAGATAGATAGATAGATAGATAGATATAACTGAATTGCTTTGCTGTACACCTGAAACTAAAACAACATTGTAAACCAACTATACTCCAATAAAATTAAAAAAATGAATAGATAAATAAAAATTAAAAAAATATTCTGTTTTATTTTATTTTTAACTATAACACATCATGGAGAAATGACTTTAAATGATGCTTCCAAGTAGACCCAAGGATAGCCTCCTAGCACTCAGGTGAAAGTCCTAACAAAAACTTGCAGTACCATCACAACTGGAGTACTTCAAAGAGTGGGCAACTTGGCTGATAGAAATCTCACCAACCTCTTGGCAGGAAGTCCACACCTTCACTTACTGACTCTCATACCGGAAGCTTCACTTGCTAATATTCTTTCACTGAGATGTAGCAGGTTTTTTTCTACCTCCAAGTCCCACTCCATCACATGAGTTGATTATGATATGAGTTTAAACTGGACAGGCATCCTTCCCAAACTCATGTCAAATTCTGCTTTTTATTTGGCCAATGGATTCCCTGTTAAGGAGATAGCTGTTAAATAAAAGTAACAATTTTAAGTTTAAAGTATGACAAATTTCAGGGAAAATAATAATACTGCTAAATGGAGGCTTGAAGAATTCAAAGGAATAAAAGTATAATATGAGAATGATAGACCCTGAGAGATAAGCAGATTTTATGTGCGAATCCCCTTCACAACATACCATGTGACTGTCATCTTGTGTACATCTAAGTAAGACCTAGCCTTTCCTTCTCCTTACTTTGAGGACCTCACATACTCACCACACAGAAAGATATGGTTGAAAATGATTTTTATATCGATTTTAACTGTTAAGCAATGAATGGTCAGAACAGTTGAGAGTTGAAAATTTTTTCACAACACAAATTGTATATAAACTCATTATGCTGTGGCCCTAACTGAAAAAAAAATATACTGTAAACATTGTCTTTTCTTCCTTCCTCCCTTCCTCCCTTTCCTCCGCCCTTCCTCCCTTCCCTCCTCCCCCCTCCCTCCCTTTCCTCCTTTCTTCCTTTTTTTTTTTTTTTTTTTTTTTTTGCGGTACGCCGGCCTCTCACTGTTGTGGCTTCTCCTGTTGCGGAGCACAGGCTCCAGACGCGCAGGCTCAGCGGCCGTGGCTGACGGGCATGTGGGATCTTCGCGGACAGGGGCACGAACCCATGTCCCCTGCATCGGCAGGCGGACTCTCAACCACTGCACCACCAGGGCCTGAACCTGGAATTTTACAGCTTTGTTAAGAACAATGAATCAAAAAAACTAGTTCTAGTAGGGCACACCAAAAGAATAGCTTTTTAGGCTTCTATGTATACTTTTATAAGAACAGGTACATCTCACTAATAACTGTGTGAAGTATTGTCATATCTTTCTATCTGAGTAAAGAACAATATCATTTTAAATATAAAGTACAAAGCATTGTTATTGTTTTTACCCCAGCAAAATGACATAAGCATTTATGGCAGTATCAAGGGAAAGTGAAATGGTAGAGAAAGGTGAGGCAGGGTTTAGAGGTCAGGTCTCTGGGAACCACTCTTTTCTATATCATTTACTGCTAAAATGACCTTTGTCAAATCATTACAATTCCCTAGGGTTCACTTTCCACCTTTTCCAATGGCTAGAGGTAAGGAAACTGCTATTAAAATAACTTAACTAAATATTACTTATAGGATATTTTATCCTCTTCATTCACTCCTGTATCAGGGAATAGAGACTAAGAGCAATATAGTAAACATATTTAGAGTTATATTTAGGAAATGTATTAGAGAAAAATTTTAACTTGTCTTCTTTATTTTGAATTCATCTATTTAGATACATATATGTAACCTCTACACTCCTATATAATTCCTGACTATTTATTCTATTTCAGGTGGGTAAAAATACTATTGTTGCTATTAGATTGTATGATAAATGTGGTAAAAACATATATTTCTAGAGGTATAAAATTTCATAGGTATAAACATGCCTAACTTTAGAGCACAGTAGTCCAGTTCAAGGAGGAGGAGGAAGAGGAAGAGGGGAAGGAAGAAGGAGATAGGGAGGAAAGGGATTGGGAAAGTAGTAAAAGAAGGAGCAGTGTGAGGTTCCATAAATACCCAAAAGCCTAATGTAAAAATTCAACAATAAAAAAGACAGCAGGGTTTTTTAATGTATCGAGAAAATTCTACAAATTCTGCATGTCCGATTTAACTTAAAACAAATTGTACAAATTTTAGCTAGCTGCTTTTCTAGCTCAGAGGAAATCAAAATCAGAAAATTCTAAGAACATTTTCAGAATTACTGGATGAGACATGACTAACTGTAATCCAGGCAAGAAAAAGTATGTGTGGTGGGGAAGGGGCTGACATATTTTTAAAATGCAGCCAGAGAGTACTGTGAATTTTAATAAAGAACAGTTCTGTTTTGAGCATATATTTATTAATATAGATTTTCTAACTATATACAAAACATATGCAAGTCATTATGAGAAGATACAAATAGTGATGTGTCGCTATCTCTTTAGCCAAAGAAAATCAATTGAAAGTTAAACCTGGACACAAAAAAAGTTGCAACGATGCATCTGGGTATATGCTGAGTGTAGACATACATTTGAGACTGTTGATGTAATGAAACTTGAAGTTCCTAATTCAAATGCAGGTTTTATGCTATGGGTCATTTTTATAATCAAGGGTAACAGTGGGTTTTACTTGGGTATGACAGTAGGAAAGTCAATGATATGTAGGGGACAAGATATATAGGTGTTGGAGTTTCATTGGTCTTAGTGACAAGGACCATGGAAACATGTCATGTATGCTCAATACTAGCAGAGCAGGGACAGAAGCAATTATGTTATTACTGGGGGTGCTGTGCAAGACTTCTAAGAGATTGCTACTCATTCTTCTGAACCAAAAGATGTTGGGGAGGTAAAGGGATGTTAGTGTGACATAGTTTCTTAAGTGGAACGGCTTCCAAGGGCTTTTCTCTAGACATCGGCAAACAGAGCTGTTGTTTGTAGTTTCTGGTTCCTATGTGTGAAGAATCCATGTGTAATGATACATGGAAGACAGGTATAGTATTGTAACAGTTAGCTACGCAAATACCAGAAGTCTAGTTAAACAAGTAAGATTTTTGGAAGAAAAACCTCTACCACAGTATCATTTGTCCATCATATTGAATATTGTAAGAACAATAGCTGAATCTTAAATTCATGGGCATGTGAAGAGGACTTTTTCAAAATAGAAAAGGACAGTTACATCTGTAAAGAGGCTTATTTTGGTTCAGATATCTAGTTACTTAACACCATTAGAGGGATAAAACCTATGGCATAAAAGAATGTCTAGAAGATAAATAAATCAAGGAAACGTAAAAAGTGAGGTCATTTTATCCATACTTCTCAAGCCTTCCCACAGTGCAAAGATCAGGAGAGTTCCAATAAAAAGTCATTGAATGAACTATTAGTAATTGGAAAGGTGTCATAACTGAATTGGAACCCATCAAAAAGTCTGGATTCAGTGTTTAGGAAGTGTCCTTTAGTAGACAGAATACAGAGTTTGGATTTATTAAAACAAACAAGAAAATAAAAACTCTTTCATTAAAATAGTTCCCAATCCTCTTTTAGATTTTATAGTATTGTTAGCAAAATAGTATGTTTTAGACCCTTTAAAGTCTACGAACAGTGAGTGTCTCAAGGTACAAAGGGTTTAATAATAATAAATAAAGGAAAGATCTGTGAGAAAAACATCTTCTAATTGGGGATAAAGAGAAAAATCAGTGGCTGTCGTGGTTGGGAGTCACTGCACACCCTGGGAGAAATGGTTTCAATACAAAGGAGATTTCTTAGTTGTTTCCTTGCTTTTTGCTTGTGTGCATACATACACATACATATGGCATAAAATCCCAGGTGATTCTATCCTTGTTTAGAGTGTTCACTATTAAGCTAGTCTGGAATCAGTCTTAGTTCCTATGATGATCATCATAAGGCCAAAACTCTAACATGTAGCTAGTCAGACAAATCTCTTTTTTTTTTTTTTTTTGCATTAACAGAACTCTAGAATGATCACCACTATAGATTAGGGAGATAGAGGTGATATAAGATTGCTTAATTAGAATACCCTTAACAAATCTTCTACTATTGTGCTCTCTTAGGCATCTTCACAATCGTTTCACTTACATCCAAGATAAGAGTGACTCATTCTGTTCAGCCAATTTTCCACAAAGAGGAGGCAAAGTGTTATTTTCGTTTGCTTTTGTTTGTTTGCTTTTTTAATTTTGTTGTTTACTTCCTAAGAGTCAGTGTGTGTGTAAGCCCAGATAGAGTAAACCAGGCTGCCTGGAGGTTTAGAAGCTGACTGGCCTCCTCCACACACTGAACCACTCACTTCAAGCACAAGTGTTTCAATTTTGTGCCTTAGCAAAACTGCAGATTATTATATACTATAGACCAATGGATTTCAACCTTGGCTGCAAATTAACATTCCACTGGGTGGTACTTTTAAATACCGATGTTCAGACCCCCACCTGTGATATAAAAACAGATTATTTCAAGTTTTATCTCTAGTATGTGTATGTAGCATGTGTGTGTGTGTGTGTGTGTGTGTGTACATGTGTATGTGATGGATGTGTGTGTATATGGGGGCAGGGGTGCTTGGCATCCCAGGTGCTTCTAATATGCGTGAGGGAATCAGGTTTGAGAATTACAGAGTTGTAGATGCATGCATCTTCACAGATACTTGCCAAATACAAAATCTGAGACCATCTAAATTATGAATAATGTATATACTGTAACTTCATAAGAAACGAAGAATTAGAAATAGCATTCTCTAAGAAAATAAAGTTTCATAATAAGTATTCTTTCATGAATAAATTGCATCTTTATTTCTGTACAGAGGTAGACCAGATGGGGACGTGGAGCAAGGTCAAAGTTTTTCTTAAAATGATCACCTGTGTCCATACAAATACATGAAGAAATGATTCTTGATTTTTCATTAATAATCAGCAACCCCAATCTCTACACCAGATATGATGTCAGAAATAATTTTATCCTAAATTTCTTAAAAAACTTGGAATTACCAAGTATTTACCTTAGCCTGAGAAATATTTCCATAATATATCCCAAATCACATACATGTAAAATGCAGTTTTTCACAAAACACATTTCACTACATATTTACCTTGTATATACACTTAGACAACATATGATATGCTCAAAAATTCTGATAGAATTTTGATTTCTTACTCACCAAAAATCTGTGAGAGACTGTTTGCATACATGGGAATAAAAGAGAATTTTCCCTGGGTAAATTTAGATTTCTTGTCTTCTAGAATCTTCTAAACTTCCTGTGTCCTGCACAGCTGCTGTTTGGGAAAGTTTTACTTGGGCAGCTATCACCTTGCTTCAAGATCATCATCACTTCTAGTGAGTTATTGTCAGTCTCATCTTCCAGGACTGTGGTATGCACCTCAAAATGGCTCCTTATTTTATGTAAGTACAGCTTCTCTCTCTCCAACCTCAGAGCCTCAGAGTCCTTGTGTGCCTGCTCTTTGTCATGTCTGATATTCTCTTCTGTCCTATGGCCATGAGGAGAATTATATTTGTTGGAGAGAATTACCTTTTGATTTCACCCCAGTTAAACACTGACTCCCTTCCCCTCCCTTCCATGTAGTGTCATGGAAGACACTACATCACTTACTTTACAAACACAATTTTAGGTGCCTCTAGAAGCAGTGCTATGTCACTTGCCCACAGTGGCAACTGCAAAGGTTCCACTTTCATGTGGAAGTCTAAAAGCCCACTTTAGGATCATCAAGTGATCAGGCAATCATTTTAATATTTAGAAACATTATCTTCCACATTAGCAGGTAAGTGAAGGAATAAAGG
This sequence comes from Delphinus delphis, assembly GCF_949987515.2. Lineage (NCBI taxonomy): Eukaryota > Metazoa > Chordata > Mammalia > Artiodactyla > Delphinidae > Delphinus > Delphinus delphis. The sequence goes on from NC_082695.1 coordinate 54,781,673, forward strand.
TCACTAAATTGTCCATACTTTGCATATTACCCCTTTGGTTTATTTGCCTTAAATACAAATGATCTTGAACATGCAGACTTCACTAAGTAGGAAAGTCACCTCTGCCTTTATCATCATCCCTCCAAGAAGAGTAAATTTGAGACAGAGTGCAGACTTCCAGACGGGCTTCCTTTACTGTCTCCTCAGGCCACAAGTGCAATATATCTATGTAACCAGCTCACGTGTTTATATAAACACTTCACAACACCCAATCAATCACTTCTTTCTAGCCAGCATTTTTCTTAGAGAACTATGTGCCCCTGACCTAGTAGAGACTACATGGAACTCTTTTCTTTCATGAGCTCAGAATTTAATGGGCCAAACACAACAATGGTACAGATGAGCAATTTCAAGAGTTCTCATTATAACCAGGATCTGCGTTACAAAGATTCAGAGGACACGTGTCAGAACGTACCTTCTGCCTTTAAAGGTATATTTTTTATACAAAACAATAAAACACACAACCCTGACTGCTCTCTCTAAAGGTCAAAAGAGGTTGTAAGTCTTTTTCTAACTGTAAAACTCTGTGTGAGAAGAAATTTACAAGTTTCTAACTTCCAGAAATTTAACTTGAGTAATGTTAAAATCTGTGCAGTAAGCTAGACTGTCATCTGCAGTCTGGGAGAGTAAGATCAGAGACTTTCTGGGCATATATATCATTTTAACTAAATTGATATCTAAGTAATATTTTGTAATATTTTATATTTAAATGCTTTTATTTCTCAATTGTTCTCTGTAGATATGCCACCTCTGGCCCCATTTCTCCTTAGTGCTTGTAGATTCATTTATAATTGGTTTCCTTGTTTTAGACTGAAAACCACATATGAGAACTGGGATTAGTGAAGTGTGCTTTAAGGAGGCTTTATCAGGAAATACAATTTGCCCTCCATAAACACAATATCTGCAGAAACAAAACAGAAAATTCTTTACCAAATCAACACTAACCACAGCATAGCCTGCATGGGGGAAGCAGACACACATTATTACAAAACTAAGGAGCATAAAACCGCTGATCCCATAGTTGCAGAGTCATAAAATCCTGTCTTCTATTTGAAAAATGTTTAATAGTGGACTTTGAATGCCTCATCTCAGAAGAAGCCTGGGTACCAGGGACTGAATAATTACATCTGGCAAAATACGGGGAGTCATCACGTCAGAGGAAGCAGATGGTCTCCCCACCACTCCAATACCCCAAATCCAAACAAGCTCAGTGTGTTTTGACAATTTGACAGTTGATGGAGAAAAGACATTTCTCTCAATTCTAAACAGAAACAAGGATCTGAAGATGACACAGGGCTCTTCCATGAACAAAAGTGTGAGTTCTCATCAGCTGATCTCCACTGGGGTTAAGGGGATAGTACTGGACTGGCCACTCAGTGTGTTGCCATATCTCCTGTTACTAAATGGAGCTTAATGAAAAATTTTAAGTGGATCTCAGGCTCCTTAGAGGCAGTACATCACTTTCGTGAGGAGAGTAGTTGGAGGATAGTATTTAGGATGTCTGTAAATTCTTTGGTGCCTGAGAAAAGGTGTCCTAAAACATTATTAAGATTACCACCTGAAATACACATCAAATCAAAGAGATGATTCTGTTTCTAAGTTAAACACAATGACAGCATATGTGAGATCATTATCAATCATATACAATTTCTTAGATTTTTAAAATATCTCCCTTTGACAAGTAGTCAACTTCCTAGAGATACTTCTCAATATTAAAGTAGAAAAATTATCCATAAAATTTAGGTTAAAATTCTTACTCCATGTGGGGAAAAAAAATAGAAAGTAACTGAGGTGTACTGGAAAGGACATAGGACTGGGAAATGTGGTGCTTGATTTGTCCTTCTGGATTTGCCACTTAGATTTAAACATATGTGCCTCCATTCTCTAATACAGAAATGGAAGAAAAATAACTCTTACCTACAGATAAATGATGAAAATAAAATGCAGAAGTAAAACTTTTTAACAAAAGCACAAAATTGCTGTTCAATGTAAAATCTGCTCAGACATAATTCTGGGCTCCTATTTTATCTTTCACCTGCTTCCAGGCAGAGTCATGTCTGTGGCTTCAGTCACCACAAATATACTGAGAACCCCTGAGTCCTATTCTGAGAAAGACCTTTTCTAAATACAAATATCTGACACCCCTGTTCTAGAGCCCCACCTCAATTTCAGCATGCTCAGCCTTACACTTGTTCTCTAAACCCGCCAGGCCTCTGCAGCTCCTACTTACCATAAGAGGGAGATGGGGATGAGGGGGTAAGTTATTATCATAAACACTAAGTAGTTTTTTATTATATTTTCCTTTTGTTTATTTTATTTTATCATTCTCTAGAGGCAAAGATTTGACACCACATTTCACAATAATCTAATTTATGTGTTAGGGTTAATTCATGGGAGTTGGAGTTGGTAAGGAAACTTTTGGTTACATTAAGGTAAAACGTCCTATTCGCAAATAAAGAATAGGGAAAAACTAGTTCTGCATTTATTGTAAAATAGTGCCTTCATTCTGGGCTGACTTGTATCACTGGATATTAGTTTTTTACCTTAAAAATATTGTTTATTCTCTGGGACCAGGTGCTGTTCAGAGAAGACCTCAAAAACCTACCTCTCTAGAAAGTAAGTTGACTTCTGCACTTTAGCAGGTTGCCATCAGGAACTGGAGCAGAGCCTTGGGCTGCGGACCCAGAGAGCAGCCACATTTAATTCAATCCAAACTCTTCACTAAGGAATCTCACTCCACTTGGGTATAAAATGAGATGATTTTACCTCTTCTAAACATTGCCTCAAACTGTGCCTCATTGAACAACTTCCTGCTCTTCCCTGATTTTTGTCAATATACTTGGAAGATTATATTACTTTCCATCTAGTTCAGATATAAAAATCAGTATATCCACATGAAAAGCTTCAACTCTTATCTGATTCTAAACACTTTCCTTGCTATTGCCGGCCCAGGACTGGCTGGTACCTTTCACTCCCTCACCAGTACCCTTTTTCTACATTCTAACTCCCCAAGAATGAGGGACAGAACAAAGAAATGAAGGGTGAGAATAAATTATTATAATTATAATATATATATATATAATTATAAAATCATCCCCCTTAACTTACTGGGGATAATTTTAATCCTTTTCCATTGATGTCTGCTGCTTTTCTGCCTGCCCTGACCTGTCATCAATGATGACCTCTGTGTGGCCACTGTTTATAAGCTGCTCACAACTCTGTGCAATGGCAGAGCCCAGTGCAGCCTCCTGGCACTCAGGACCCTGTCCAGCCTGGATGTTCCATCTGCCCTCAGTTCCCACTTGCTTCTTGCAACTTGGAAGCATTCACTCAGCGAGCAGCTCTGTGGAGCAGGTTTCAGGCAAGATGCCTCTACCTTCTGCACTGTTCTACAAATGTCCACTTGACCTAGGGTTAACTTGTCTTTGCCAAGCCTAGGGGTGTGAGTCAAGGTTGCCATTTTCTTTCTCTGCCTGCATCTTCTCTCCGATTTTCTTTTCTACCCCTGGGGTGGATAGATTAGTAATTTGGCTATCTACATAGTCATCCAAACTGGAAAGTTCCGGTCTCCTGCCATCAGCAGCATCTCTCATCTTCACTAGAGATTTTCTTGAGTGTCTCTGCATACACTGTATATCACAGTGGTCTCTCCCACAGCCTAAGTGGGATGAAGACAGTGGGGTAGAAATGCACTGTAGTAGGGTCAGTCCTGTGAACTTTAATAAACCCTGGAGAAGCTCCACCCTCAATCATTAGTGACTTTTTTTAGATTGTGGCTATCTTAAGACATTTTTGTTTTCATGTGTATAAAGTACTTACATTTCACATCAATTCTTTGGAATCAGCACTTTAATACCTTTTGCTTCCTCAATAATCCATTTCCACAAAACAGCCAGAGAAATCCCCTGAAATTACATTATAATGCCCAGCAAAATCAGGAGGCTCCACTACCTTTCTGAGGAATGCCACTTTAGTTATTCTTCTCTCTTTATGCTCTAATTATATCTAATTTGTTTATTCTGTGCAGTGCACTTTTTTGCCTCAAGCTCTCCCTCCTGGACTTCACTGTTCCCAGGAGTAGCCCAAAATTATCACCATTTCACCTTAACCCCACCCTTTAGCTACAGCCAAGGTGAGGTGCTCCTAGGCAGCTGGGGATTAATGACCAATGTCTGACTTACTCCTTATTCATTTGTAACTTTTCAGGTTAAAGGACAGTCTTTGAGGTGCTTCTCTGTCTTTGTAATTAAGTTAGTTTGCCCTTTTATAGCTCTCATCATACTTGAAATTACTTGCTCACTGACTATGTTCTCTGTTAAATAATATGGTTCTTGAGGACAGGGGTCAATTTCATGGATATATCTGGTTCACTGATCTTTCCTTAGTACCTAATGCATTTCCCTAACAGCTACTTATTTATTAAGTGAATTGATAAATGTATGGAGAATGGAACTACTGTCATTAATTTTTATTAGATTTAGCAAATGATTGTTCAACCTTTCATTTGAATCTGCCCTTGGAGCTATCAAGAACTTTATCAACTCCATCCTGTTCCACATCTATTGATTTGTCGACATATTTTTGGTTTCTATTCATGTCAGAGTTTGTTTGAGATTGCCACTGTGTGTTCCTTTCTATTTGCACTGGAGAGGTTGGTGAAAAAGTGTAGTTTAAAAATCAACAAAAGGAGTTTTACGTGATTTTAAACTAGATACCTTTGAAGTCAATTTTTAAATGAAATAATGCTTTGAGTTCTTAATGTCTTCTACATCTTAATTTTAACCTTTCTTACAGTTCATTCTTAAGTACTTTTCCCAGGAGAGTTTAAATGGCCTAACCTAACATCAATCATTCTTTCTAAGAAAAATTTTAGTTGTTAAGATTTCTTCATATGTACGCTTGTTTGGTTTTAAATTTTTACATATAATGGAACTGTTTTTTTTTCTAATTGCTTCCAACTTAAAACAATGAGGCTGTAGAGGACGCTGAGCCTAGGCATACCTGCACAGAAGGGAACTTTGGCTGTGCTCAAACACCTTCCATCTGGTTCCTATCACATCAGGCTTACCCTCTGGACCCCGGCCACTGACATAACCTCTGGCATAGTTAGTGCAACCTTCCACCATTCTGCTGAATTTCTCTGCTTGTTACTCTTTCCCTGGCAGTTTTACTTAGCTAATATGGCTGTTAGTAGTAAAACAACAAACCCTATTACTGGGGAGTCACTGAAAGACCAAATACATCACCCCCTTTATTTTATAGATCAAAGACTCAAGATTTCCAGGACAATGTGACTCTCTTGTAGTTCATAAGTAGAAGGAAAGAGACAAGGCTAGAATACAAGGCTCCTCCCACCCAGTCCAGTGTATATTTCCACTATAGAACATGGGTACATTGAGTCAAGCATTCTGGAAGTAATCTAGGGTATTTATCTAACTAAATTGCAGATTAAAATGGAAGGATATGAACCATATCAGTATGAATACACAAATCCCACTGAGGAGTAAATCAGTTTCACCAATGCACACATATAAGCAAACTGAGGATCAGAAATGAGAAAATATTCAATTATGAATACCTTTGTAGACAGAGCAACTGGATAATTTCAGGTAAAAACAGACAAAATTAAAAACAACATTTTATCCTACTCAAATTTTTTCTGGGAGTTCTGTTGTATTTTGGGTTTGATTTAACTTCAAACTATCAATTCCTCTGCCTTTACTTGGTCTTTAAATAAGACATCAGAATGCAGCAACAAGCTTCTCCCCATCTCCCTTGCAGCTGCAGTCCCACAAAGGTAATCATTCCCAAACTGTCAGAGAAATCCCTCCTCCCAGAAATGGTAGCTGGGCATATTTCTCTGAAGTTTTGTGGAAGTGGTCAGCTGCTGTCATTAAGGATTAACTGGTCTCTGAATAACCAGAAGCATAAATCAAAGTGGGAGCAAAAAAGACAGATCCTCCCCACCAAGTCTACAAAAGAAAGGGAAATGTGTCCTGTAGCCTTCTTTCATCTTCTCAGCCACACCCTCATGAGGAGAGTCAGCTGCATTAGCACAGTCATCTTCAAAGGCAAAGGACAGCAAAGCAAGAGAGGGGGGGAAAAAAGGAAAAAAAAAAAACATTCTAATGACTAATTGGCAAACCATCTGTCTATATGTGTTATCTCCCTATGTTACCTTCACAATTTTCCTTTTTAAGTTCTCATTGATCTAAGCCCAAAGACATTAAAGTGGATAATATATTCTGGTCTGCTCATCAGCAGAGTTATCCTAGTATATCAGGACTGGGACAGCTGGTAGCCCAAACCCCTAGTTTATCAATAAAGAAAACTGAGGCTCTAAGTGTAGGCAACTTGGCCAGGATCCTGTAGCTTCTTGGAAAGAGAGCCAGGACTAGAAATTCCATATTCTGACTCCTTCCTCATTCTGCATTCTTGGTAGGATATCTCATTACAAAATTATCTTCCCTTTACTGGGGGAAGGGAAGGCATGTTATTTTCTGCCTTTTATAGATGCCTTTCCCACCTTCCTAACTTATATTAGGAGCCTTGGTTTTATCCTCTTCTATCAAAACTTGCAATGGGAAAATGTTTTACATCTGTCTTTTACCACTTAAGATAAATGAGAATCCCTGCATCACCTTCCCTGAGGGTGTGTTCATGTTCAGACATATATTCTGAGTTGTGGAATGGAAGATTTTTGTCCCTGTTAAAAGATTTGGCACTGGGGCAGATTGCGGGAAGGGGTAGGATTTTTTTTTGACACTCTCATCTCTGAGCTACTAATATCTACTACTAGCAATACAAAATTCACCCATCACTTCACCTTTCAGGAGACTATGTGGAGAATTTGTGGTAGGTGGTAACCTCCTAGAAAATCTCTCCAGTTCAGAACAGCATTCACCAGTGTAATGTGGAGTATTCCTACTTTTCCTGAAGAGACAGTAAATGGTTTCTGTCTTTTTTTCTCTCTCTTTATCCTACTTTTTTAAATCAGAAGAAATGTATCTTCAGTGTCATTGTTGTTGTCTCCACTTCAGCATGTCTCTGCTCCGCCTCAGAGCCCCTGGGACTCAGAAGAGGGAACATCTGTTTGTCTGTTTCTGTTCTTTTTCACAGAACCTGCTAAATAGAGAAGAAGCTAAATTTTTAATGGTCCCGAAGCTCTGTGTGTGAAACGATGATATTGGGTTGCGATTGAAGAAGAGTTTTAAGACAGGCAATTTTATCCCAACTTACATAATGCATGCCAAAGTGTGAGGCTGTTATAGAATCTCATCTGCAATTGTGAGCTGCATAATACCGCAGTAGTATTTGAATATTATCAGATTCTCAATGGCAGAAATGCGTATTAAGTGTTTGTGAGGAGTGAATTATGCCCTATTATATCGCAGAGACCCTGGGAGCAAGGGAAGCAGCTGGCGAATGGCGGTTTTCTCTGATTTATTAACAGGGTTAGTTTACTGGGATTATGCTTATTTTTATGAGTGCAACGATTATCAGTTCTTAGGCTCTACTCCAAAGAGGACACACACAGTGAGGAGGGGTAACTTCGCATGTCTCGCCTCCCTCCTGCCAGAGCACCGGGAACATCCGGCACTATTTGGCTTTCTTTGGAAGGAAGTAGGAAAACTAGAGAAATATATCAAGAATGGAAACAAATCTCCATAAACTGGCAAGAGAGTTTGGGGAAAGCTGGACTGGTGGAAAAGGAAAGCTCAAGAGGGATATGATCTCAGACTGTAAATATCTTCAAGGTAGCACTATAAATGAAGGGTAGAAATTATTCACAGCCTCAGCTGATGGCAGTAGTAGGTGCAGCAGACTGGAGCTAAGAAAGGAGAAGCTTGGACCAGATAATAAGAAAAGTTTATAGTAGCAAGAGTGACAGGACGGAGAAATAGGCTCTCAAGAGTCATTGCAGGTAAAACGTTAGCAGGACTGATGAAGTGAGGGAAGGAGAATGGATGTAACACGTAGGATTTGGAGCTCCTGTTTCTGGAGATATTGATGAAGTAATAAGTGCAAATATTTTCCCCCATTGAATTCAGTTTTGCCAATTTTTGTTACAAAATCTTCACTCTCCTGTGACTACATCATATTTGAAAAGCAAAACCTTCAGGTAGATTGTCATAAAGAAAGTCACAAACAACAAGCATGATGATCTGTCCTTCCTCTATAAACATCCCCATTCCTGATTTTGAAACTTTGATGTAGGGACTGCATGATAAATCAGGCTGATATGTTAGAGAAAGCTTATTGAAGCAGATGAGTTCGAAAGGATGGAGAAGTTAGGGAATATTTTACATGATTTACTCATTATTTATAGCATGATTATTCAAAGAAGGATTTGTGTCAGTAGTTCAGGATTTAAATAAGGAGAAGGCAGGAAGATTATTGTTCTAGCTGGGCATGTCTCATGAATTTTTCAATTGTCCCCCAACTGAATGCAGCAGGAAATGGCAACACTTGTAGCCAAGCAGCCCCTATCAATTTGCTGGGTTTGAAACCGCTAGCTCTCAAAGGTTGATCGTTGTTCTCATCCCACAATTTGAAGAAATCATTATATCAACAAGTGTTAAGAGCATGAAAAATCCAGAGATGTCCCCACAGCAGTAGTTAGAATGTTACATCTAATTTCTACTTTACAAATTCAAGAGGGCACACACAATACTGACTCTCTTTCCATCACCAATTCAGAGTACCATTAGAGAATGAATCCACAGCCATAGTGGAGGGGCAACTCCATTGGAAGAGTAATATCTAAAATATGGAAAGCAGCCTGAGGCAGACTACACACTGCTACAAAAGGTCAGAGTGGCTCTAACAATGGCATGGTATCAGGAGCAGGGCGAGGCTAAAGCAATTGCAGGGGAATTAGTTTGAGTGGCACAGGTGGGAATTTCTGCATCTCTCCTCACCCTCAAATCTTTGGGTCAGCACTGAACAACATTGCCTCTCCTTCACTGTAACTCTACCCAGACATCGTTCTAAACCACAGTGGTAAGACCTGGCCCCATAGCCCATGGCCTCTGTGCAGAGACAACATTACCAAAAACGTAACGGTGCATCCTAAATCAAAACACACCACCAGGCATAATCAGATAAAGACATAACTGAGCATAACCAAATATCTGGGGAGGGCCACATCATGAAGGAAAAGCACAAAATGCAGCAAAACTCACAGAAACAGTGAAGAAAACAGGCAAGATATTAGACTAAATATTAGCTATATATGTCCTCTGAGAAACACAAGAGGATATCATGATACTTTTTTTAAGATTCAACTTGAAAACTTGGAGACTGAAAATTTAATCCTTGAAAAACATGAATAGAAAAGTTGAATAGTGGACTATTCAAATGCTAAATGATAATTGTGTCTTTTGGTAGCAAGGTGGAATTGAGGATTTCCCCCAACTCTCATGGAGTTTAAAAGTAGAAAGATATTAAAGCACATGGGCATATATTTGGACATATGTAAATAAAGTTTGAGAAAGAGATCATAGGAAAATGAAGGAGAAAAGTGGTAAATACAAAATTTCAAATTTTTCCATGACGGAAAAATATATGACTTTCTAGATTGAAAGAGTTCACATTTATTGTGACTTAAAAAAAAAAAAAAATGGACTGTGCAAAGAAATATCATAGTGAATTTTGAAATTCCAAAGATCTTTATCCAAAGATAGAGAGAACCCCCTAAGAGTGTCTTAAGTTTAAAAAAGAGTATAAAAGGAATTTGAAACAAAGCAACATACCTTGCCCTCAAATTCTCATAAGTAATGCTGAATGCAAGAAGTGCACTTCCTCAGGATTCTTAGAAAAAAAAAATATGTTGAACACTATTATTAATTTTTTAGAGAAAAATAAAGATATTTTCAGATTTTGTAGGACATGGATATTTTATCATCCATAACTCAAATCTGAAAAAAATTACTAAAGCATACATACCAGCAAATAAAATAAATGAGTCCTAGTGAAGGAAATGAAGTTTAAGAAACTGTAGTGAGCAAAGAAATCAACACACTGTATTGCTAAGTCTAAATGAGCATGGATTACAAAATATCAACCTAAATCTAAAATTACATATGGTATTGATGTTAGATAACATCACAAAACATGCAGCAGAAAGTGACTTACTGTGGAACCATTATTCACAATTTTATGTTTGCTTTTTCTCTTTATTCATGAGCTTAAATATGGTCTCATTCCTCCTGGGATGATAGAGAGATCCTTACTTCTCTGAAATCCTGTTGTAGGTATCATTTTATTTTTAAGATGTTTCATTTACTCCTCTTTATCTAGTACAAGATAAATTATAAATTCCTTCAAGGAAGAGAGTTTATCAATTTATTTAAATTAATAGGTGTTAATGACCAGTATTTTGAAGGTGTTAATTAGACAAAAAATATATATAGTATAGTTTTCTGTACTGGCTGGTGCAGGAGATATCATGGAATCAGTTAGGGAATAGACGTGATTATACTAAACCAAGGATCAATCATACAAACAAGTCATTTTTTTATAATATAATTTGTATGGTGCTGAGGAAAAGAGAACCATTACAATACGAAAAGCACAGATGCCTAACTCTGTTAGCTGGTAGAATTGTCTTTAGCAGAGACTTATACACAAAAACCTAGAGCTTATGATAAATTTCAGCTCTACTATAAAAAGGCTCTGGGCCCTCAACTGCCAAAGGAACCCACTGAAAGTATCTGACACAGAACATATTCACATCCTTCAGTGAAGATGATGAAAAGAGAAAGCACAATATCCACAGAAAGACATTAAAAGACAAAGAGGAAAAAAGAATACTACTAAAAAAGTGTTGCCAAGATGTAGATAAAAACATAAAGAAAATATTTACCATTGTTGAAGAAAGATACTATGTCCAACTCTGCTTTGAAGCAGATAATAATAATAACAATAATAACAATAATGATAATACATTAAAAACATGATAGTGGGGCAAAAGTGGACATGGATATTATGAGTTGAAACAGGTCAGGAAAAAATAGAATAAAAAATAACATCATCACAGAAATGTAGGGCAAATAAAGGGAACACAGCTAAAATATAAGGACCATTAAGACATAAGAATGAAAATATAAGAAAAATTAAATAGAAATAAAGGATATACAAAAAAAGCAGGAAATAGAGATTCAACCTACAAATAAACAGTGTTATTAAAGGAAAAATTAAAAAAAAACAAATTTATAAAAAAACAGACATTGAAATATTAACTCAAAAAATTCATACAATTAAAAATTATTATTTATAAATATTAAAAGATACAACCTGTGGCAGGGTATAATAAGAATGAATAACTGAAGCACATCATAGTAAAGGCACTGATGTTCAATCATAAAAGAAGAATCCTTAGGGTATCATGAGATACAAGTGATTCATATACACAAGGGGAGAAAACAGAAGCAAGCAAGGCTGGCCACAACTTCTCCATAGCAACTGTCAACACCAGAAGAGCTCTCCAGGCAAAACCTACAAATTTTTTGAAGATAGAAAGTGATGTAAAGATTCTATACCTGGAGAAAATGTCAACTGATAACATTAGGAAACAAATGGTTTTAACAAGCAAAAACTCAGAAAAGATTTTTGTCTCTATTTTTATTGAGGTATAGTTGATTTACAATATATATGAGTTGCAGGCATACAACATATTGATTCAAAATTTTTATAGATTATACTCCATTTATAGTTGTTATAAAACATTGGCTATACCCCCATGTTGCACAATATATCCTTATAACTTATGTATTTCATATCTAGTAGTGTGTACCTCTTAATCCCCTTCCCCTATCTTTCCCCCTCCCTCCATCCCTATCCTACCAGAAACCACTAGTTTGAGCTCTATATTTGTAAGCCAGTTTTTTTTATGTTATATTCAATAGTTGGTTCTGTTTTTTAGATTCCACATTTAAGTGAAAACATTCAGTATTTGTCTTTCTCTGTCTGAATTATTTCACTAAGCATAATACCTTCCAAGTCCATCCATGTTATTGCAAATGGCAAAATTTTATTCTTCTTTTGGCTGAGTAGTATTCTGTTTTATATGTGTGTGTGTGTGTGTGTGTGTGTGTATATATATATATATATAGCCTATCTTCTTTATCTGATGGACACTTAAATATCTTCCATATAGTATACTATAACATTACTAAACTATAATACTTCTGTATATTAATTTTGTATACTATAACATTACTAAACTCACTAAAATATAACATTACTAAACTCACTGATTAATTGTGTATACTATAACATTGCTAAACAAACATTACTAAACTGAATAGGTTTTTGGTGGTGTCTTTAAGATATTCTATGTATAGTATCATATCATCAAATAATGACAGTTTTACTTCGTTTACAATTCGGATTCTTATTTATTTTTCTTATCTGATTGCTGTGGCTAGGGACTTCCAATACTATGTTGAATAAAAGTGGTGAGAGTAGCCATCCTTGTCTTGTTCTTATGGAAATGCTTTCAAGCTTTTCATCACTGAGTATGGTGTTAACTGTGGGCTTATCATTTATGGCCATTATTGTGTTGAGGTATGTTCTGTCTATACTTGCTTTTATGAACTTTTTTTTTATAAATAGATATTGATTTGTATCAAAAGCTTTTTCTGCATCTATTGAGATCATATGGTGGTTTTATTCTTCAACTTGTTAATGTGGTGTACCACATTGATTGATTTATGGTTATTGAAGCATCCTTGCATCCATGTGATAAATCCCACTTGACCATGTTATAAAATCCTTTTAATATATATCATTGGATTCCATTTACTAACACTTTGTTAAGGAATTTTGTGTCTATGTTCATCAGTAATAGAGGCCTGTAATTTTCTTTTTTGTGATACCTTTGTCTGGTTTTGGTATCAAAGGGTTCCTTGCCTCATAGAATGAAATCAGAAATGTTCTTTCCTCTGCAATTTTTTGGCATAGTTTGAGAAACATAGGTGTTAACTGTTCTCTAAATAATTGGTAGAATTCACCTGTGAAGTTACCTGGTCCTACACTTTTGTTTGTTGGGATAATTTTTATCACTGGTTCATTATTGGTAATTAGTTTGTTTATAATTCTGTTTCTTCCTTGTTCAGTCTTAGGAGATTTTACATTTATAGTAATTTTTTTCATTGCCTCTAGCTTTTCCCTTTTATTGACATATAATTGTTCATAGTAATCTCTTATGATCCTTCATATTTCTGTGGTGTCCCCTTTTTCATTTCTGGTTTTATTGATATAGGTTCTCTCTCTCTCTTTGTGTCCAACTAAAGGTTTATCAATTTTGTTATCTTTTCAAAGAACAAGCTCTTAATTTCAGTGACTTTTTAATTGTTTTTTTTTGTCTCTATTTCATTTGTTTCTGCTCTGATCGTTAGGATTTCTTTCTTTCTACTAACTTTGGGTTTTGTTTGTTTGTTTGTTTGTTTTGTATATCCTTTATGTTTAAGGTTAGGTTGTGTGTTTTGGATGTTTCTCATTCCCTGTAGTAAGCTTGTTTTGTTATAATCTTCCCTCTTAGAATTGCTTTTCCTTCATCCCATAGATTTTGGATCATTGTGTCTTTGTTTTCATTTGTCTTCAGGTATTTTTGATTTCCTCTTTGATTTCTTCACTGATCCATTGGTTGTTTAGCAACATACTGTTTATCCTCTGTGTGTTTGTTTTTTCAGTTTTTTTTTTCTTGCAGTTGATTTCTATTCTTGTAGTGTTGTGGTTGGAAAAGATGGTTGATATGGCTTCAACTTTCTTCAATTTTTCAAGGTTTTTTGGTCTAGCATGTGATCTATCTTGGAGAATGTTCCATGTGCACTTGAAAAGAATGTGTATTTTGCACCTTTTGATGGAATATTCTACATATTTCTATTAAGTCCATCAGGCCTAATTGTTATTTATGGTCAGTGTTTCCTTATTTATTTGCTGTCTGGATGATCTGGCCATCTAAATAAGTGGGGTATTAAATTTCCCTACTTTTATTCAGTTACTGTCAATTTCTTCATTTCTTCTGTTAACATTTACTTTAGGTATTTGGGTGCTTCCACTTTGGATCCATATATATTGACAATTGATATATTTCTTCTTGGATTGATCCCTTGATCATTATGTAATGTCCTTTGTCACTTGTAGTAGTCTTTGTTTTAAAGTTTATTTTTTGTAATATAAAGTATTGCTACCTTGGCTTTCTTTTGATTTCCATTTGCATGGAATATATGTATAAACCCCCTCACTTTCAGTCTATGTATGTCTTTTATCTGAAGTGAGACTTTTTTAGGCAACATATATACATATTTGATTATTTTTTGTTTTTTTTGTGGTACATGGGCCTGTCACTGTTGTGGCCTCTCCCATTATGGAGTGCCAGATGTGCAGGCTCAGTGGCCATGGCTCACAGGCCTAGCCGCTCTGTGGCATGTGGGATCTTCCCAGACCAGGTCACGAACCCATGTCCCTTGCATCGGCAGGTGGACTCTCAACCACTGAATCACCAGGGAAGCCCCAGGTTTTGTTTTTTTTTTTACCCATTCAGCTATTCTTTGTCTTTTGATTGAAGCATTTAGTCTACATACATTTAGCATAATTATTGATATATATGTTCTTATTACCATTTTGTTAATTTTTTGTAGTTGTTTTGTAGTTGTTTTTTGTTCCTTTCTTCTTCTTTTGTCCTATACTCTAGTGATTTCATGACAACCTTTAGTGTTATATTTGATTCCTTTGTCTTTTTTCTGTGTTTATCTATTATAGATCTTTTGGTTTGTAGCTGCCATGAGGTTTATATTTAGTTAGCTAACTAGCTAGCTAAATATAAACCAATCTATCTGTCTATATCTAATTGTAATTGTTTTAACTTGCTGTTCTCTTAATTTCAGATGCATTTTAACAACCCTGCATTTGTACTCTCCTCCCTTTATGGTTACTTTCTGACATTACATTTTACATCAAATTGTTTTGTATATCCCTTAGCTGCTTATTGTGGATATAGATGATTTTACTACTTTTTCTTTTAGACTTCCTTCTAGCTTTCTATTTGATTTACTATGTTTACTGTATATTTGTCTTTACCAATGAAAGTCTTCCTTTCATAATTTTTATATTTCTAATTGTGGCTTTTTCATTTTTGCTTAGAGAAACCATTTTAATATTTCTTGTAAAGCTGGTTTGGTGCTGGTGAAGTCTTATCTTTTGCTCTTTTTGATTTTTTTTTTTTCGGTACATGGGCCTCTCACTGTTGTGGCCTCTCCCATTGTGGAGCACAGGCTCTGGATGCACAGGCTCAGTGGCCATGGCTCAAAGGCCTAGCCATTCCGTGGCATGTGGGATCTTCCTGTACCAGGGCACGAATTCATGTCCCCTGCATTGGCAGGCAGACTCTCAACCACTGCGCCACAAGGGAATACTATTGAATACTTTTTTTTTTTGAATACTTTTGATCTCTCCATCAAATCTGAATGAAACTCTTACCAGGTAGAGTATTGTTGGTTGTAGGTCTATCCCTTTGATCAGTTTAAAAATGTTTTGACACTCCCTTCTGACCTGCAGAGTTCCTGTCAAAAAATGAGCTGATATACTTATGGAATTTCCTTTTTATGCAATTTGTTGTTTTTCCCTTGCTTTTTTTAATAGTCTCTCTTTATCTTTAAGTTTTGCCATCTTAATTATACTGTGTCTGGGTGTGTTCCTCTTTTGGTTGATTTTATTTGGGACTCTCTATACTTACTGTATAGAGAGTAAGTATAATTTCTCTTTCCTTTCCTAAGTTAGGGAAGTTTTCAGCTATTATGTCTTCAAACATGTCTCACCTTCTTTCTCTCTTTTCTCCTTCTGGGACCCCTATAATGTGAATGTTAGTAAGGTTGATGTTGTCCCAGAGGTCTCTTAAACTTTTCCTATCTTTTAATATTTTTCTGATGAAGGTCAATTATTTCTACTACTGTGTCTTCCACCTCATTGATCCATTCCTCTGTATTCTTCAGTCTGCTATGGATTCTTTCTAGTGCAATTTTCATTTTAGTTATTGTATTCTTCATCTCTGTCTGCTTCTTCTTTATATTTTCTAACTCTTTGTTAAAAACTTCTTATTTCTCTCACTGTGCATCCATTCTTTTCCCAAGTTCTTTGATCATCTTTACCATCATTATCTTGAACTCTTTCCCACAAAGATTACCTATCTCCACTTGACTTTGTTCTTCTGGGGTTTTATCTTGTTTCTTCCACTAAAACATATTCCTCTGACACCTCATTTTACATAACTGGCTGTTTTTATTTCTGTATATCTGGTAGATTGGTTATGTTTCCTGACTTTGGAGAAGTGACCTTTCGTAGGAGTCATCCCAGCTGCAAAATGCTCTCATCACCAGAGCTATATGCTCTAGTGGTTCGTCTTATGTGGGCTCTGTGAGTCCTTCTGTAGTGGCAGCCTGACCACTGTGGGCAGTTTGGTAGACTTGGATGGTCCCTGGTCTGATTGGTTACCAGGCCCTGACTTGTGTGGAGATCTGGTTGGTGGGTCCGGGTCATGGGGTGGCTGGCTGAAGTATCCCTAGCATCCCTGGGGCTAGTTCTGGCTTACTGGTGGGAAGAGGTGGGTCCTGGGTCTGACTGCAGTGCCCAAGTGTCCTAGAGCTGGTATCATCAGACTGTTAGTGGGTGTGGCTGGTTACCAACACAGCTGGCTGAAGGGTCTAATGTGTCACAGACCCCCATGTGTTGCTTATGTTGGTCTGCTCCTGGGTGGAGCCCAATCATTCCCAAGATTGTACTGTCCTGCTGTGGGTAAGATGGATCCAGCAGCTATGGGACCACTATCATCTTTTTTTTAACAACTTTATTGCAGTGTACTTGCTTTACAATGGTGTGATAGTTTCTGCTTTATAAAAAGTGAATCAGTTTTACATATACATATGTCCCCATATGTCCTTCTTGCATCTTCCTTCCTCCCACCCTCCCTATCCCACCTCTCTAGGTGGTCACAAATCACCGAGCTGATCTCCCAATGTTATACGGCTGCTTCCTACTAGGTATCTATTTTACACTTGGTAGTGTATATATGTCCATGCCACTCTCTCACTTTGTCCCAGTTTACAATTCCCCCTCCCCATCTCCTCAATTCTATTCTCTAGTAGGTCTGCATCTTTATTCCATCTTCCTGCTAAGCCTTCATGACCATTATTTTGTTGTGTTTTTTTTTTTTTTAGATTCCATATATATGTGTTAGCATATGGTATTTATTTTTCTCCTTCTGACTTACTTCACTCTGAATGACACTCTCTAGGTCCATCCACCTCACTACAAATAACTCATTTTCATTCTTTTTTATGGCTGAGTTATATTCCACTGTATGCATGTGCCATATCTTCTTTATGTATTCATCTGTTGATGGACAGTTAGGTTGCTTCCATGTCCTGCCTATTGTAAATAGAGCTTCAATGAACATTTTGGTACATAACTCTTTTTGAATTATGGTTTTCTCAGGGTATACACCCAGTAGTGGGATTGCTGGGTCGTATGGTAGTTCCATTTGTAGTTTTTTTTTAAGGAAACTCCATAGTGGCTGTATCAATTTACATTCCCACCAACAGTGCAAGAGGGTTCCCTTTTCTCCACACCCTCTCCAGCATTTATTGTTTCTAGATTTTTTGATGATGGCTATTCTGACTGGTGTGAGGAGATACCGCAGTGTAGTTTTGATTTGCATTTCTCTAATGATTAATGATGTTGAGAATTCTTTCATGTGTTTGTTGGGAATCTGTATATCTTCTTTGGAGAAATGTCTATTTGGATCTTCTGCCCATTTTTTGACTGGGTTGTTTGTTTGTTTTTTTTTTTTTTTTGATATTGAGCTGAATGAGATGCTTGTAAATCTTGGAGATTAATCCATTGTCAGTTGCCACATTTGCAAATATTTTCTCCCATTCTGAGGGTTGTCTTTTCACCTTATTTGTTTCCTTTGCTGTGCAAAAGCTTTTAAGTTTCATTAGGTCTCATTTGTTTATTTTTCTTTTTATTTCCATTTCTCTATGAGGTGGGTCAAAAAGGATCTTGCTGTGATTTATATCATAGAGTATTCTGCCTATGTTTTCTTTTAAGAGTTTGATGGTGTCTGGCCTTACATTTAGGTCTTTAATGCATTTTGAGTTTATTTTTCATAAGGTGTTTGTTAGGGAGTGTTCTAATTTCATTCTTTTATATATAGTTGTCCACTTTTCCCAGCACCACTTATTGAAGAGGCTGTCTTTTCTCCACTGTATATTCTTGACTCCTTTATCAAAGATAAGGTGACACTATGTGTGTGGATTTATTTCTGTGATTTCTATCCTGTTCCATTGATCTATATTTCTGTTACTGTGCCAGTACCATATTTTCTTGATTACAGTAGCTTTTCAGTATAGTCTGATGTTAGGGAGCCTGATTCCTCCAGCTCTGTTTTCTTTCTCAAGATTGCTTTGGCTATTCGGGGTCTTTTGTGTTTCCATACAAATTGTGAAATGTTTTGTTCTAGTTCTGTGAAAAATGCCAGTGGTATTTTTTTGATAGGGATTGCATTTAATCTGTAGATTGCTTTCGGTAGTAGAGTCATTTTCATATTGATGCTTCCAATTCAGGAACAAGGGAATATCTCTCCATCTATATCATGTTTAATTTATTTCAATAGTGTCTTATAATTTTCTGCATACAGGTCTTTTGTCACCTTAGGTAGGTTTATTCCTAGGTATTATATTCTTTTTGTTGCTGTGGTAAATGAGAGTGTTTTCTTAATTTCACTTTCAGATATTTCATCATTAGTGTATAGGAATGTAAGAGATTTCTGTGCATTAATTTTGAATCGTACTACCTTACCAAATTCATTGATTAGCTCTAGTCGTTTTCTGGCAGCATCTTAAGGATTCTCTACATATAGTATCATGCCATCTGCAAACAGTGACAGCTTTACTTCTTCTTTTCCAATTTGGATTCCTTTTATTTCCTTTTCTTCTCTGATTGCTGTGGCTAAAACATTATGTTGAATAATAGTGGTGAGAGTGGGCACCCTTGCCTTGTTCCTGATCTTAGTGTAAATAGTTTCAAGTTTTCAACATTGAGGATGATGTTGCCTGTGGGTTTGTCATATATGGCCTTTATTATATTGAGGAAAGTTCCCTCTATGCCTACTTTCTGGAGGGTTTTTATTGTAAATGGGTGTTGAATTTTGTTGAAAACTTTCTCTGAATCTATTAGGATGATCATATGGTTTTTCTCCTTCAATTTGTTAATATGGTGTATCACGTAGATTGATTTGCGTATATTGAAGAATCCTTGCTTTCCTGGGATAAACCTGACTTGATCATAGTGTATGATCCTTCTAATGTGCTGTTGGATTCTGTTTCCTAACATTTTGTTGAGGATTTTTGCATTTATATTCATCAGTGATATTGGCCTGTAGTTATCCGTCTTTGTGACAACTTTTTCTGGTTTTGGTATCAGGTTGATGGTGGCCTTGTAGAATGAGTTTGGGAGTGTTCCTCCCTCTGGTGTATTGTGGAAGAGTTTTAGAAGGTAGGTGCTAGCTCTTCTCTAAATGTTTGATAGAATTCACCTGTAAAGCCAAATGTTCCTGGGCTTTTGTTTGTTGGAAGATTTTAAATCAGAGTTTCAATTTCAGTGCTTGTGGTTGGTCTCTTTATATTTTCTATTTCTTCCTGGTTCATTCTCAGAAGGTTGTGCTTTTCTAAGAATTTGTCAATTTCTTCCAGGTTGTCCATTTTACTGTCATATAGTTACTTCTAGTAATCGCTCATGATCCTTTTTTTTCTGCAGTATCAGTTGTTACTTCCCCTTTTCCATTTCTAATTCTATTGATTTGAGTCTTCTTTTGTTTGTTGATGAGTCTGGCTAATGGTTTATCATTTTTTTTTTATCTTCTGAAAGAACCAGCTTTTCATTTTATTGATCTTTGATATCATTTCCTTCATTTCTTTTTCATTTACTTCTGATCTGATCTTTATGATTTCTTTCCTTCTGCTAACTTTGTGGATTTTTTTGTTCTTCTTTCTCTAATTGCTTTAGCTGTAAGGTCAGTTTGTTTATTTGAAATGTTTCTTATTTTTTAAGGTAGGATTGTATTGCTATAAACTTCCCTGTTAGAACTGTTTTTGCTGACTCCCATAGGTGTTGGATCATCGTGTTTTCTTTGTCCTTTGTTTCTAGGTATTTTTTTGATTTCCTCTGATTTCCTCAGTGATCTCTTGGTTATTATGTAGTGTGTTGTTTAGCCTGCATGTGTTTGTATGTTTTACATATTTTTTCCTGTAATTGTTATCTAGTCTCATAACATTGTGTCTGGAAAAGATACATGAAACAATCTCAATTTTCTTAAATTTACCAAGGCTTGATTTGTGACCCAAGTTATGATCTATCCTGGAGAATGTTCCATGAGCACTTGAGAAGAATGTGTATTCTGTTGTTTTTGGATGGATTATCCTCTAAATATCAATTAAGTCCATCTTGTTTAATGTATCTTTTAAAGATTGTGTTTCCTTATTTATTTTAATTTGTGATGATCTGTCCATTGGTGAAAGTGGGGTGTTAAGGTTCCCTATTATGATTGTGTGACTGTCAATTTCCCCTTTTATGGCTGTTAGTCTTTGTCTTATGTATTGAGGTTCTCCTATGTTGGGTGCATAAATATTTACAAATGTTATATCTTCTTCTTGGATTGATCCCTTGATCATTATTTAGTGCCCTTCTTTGTCTTTTGTAATAGTCTTTGTTTTTATGTCTATTTTGTCTGATATGAGAATTGCTACTCCAGCTTTATTTTGATTTCCATTTGCATGTAATATCTTTTTCCATCCCCTCACTTTCAGTTTGTATGTGTTCTTAGGTCTGAGGTGGGTCTCTTTCAGACAGCATATATATGGGTCTTGTTTTTATATCCATTCACCAATCTATGTCTTTTGGTTGGAGTATTTAATCCATTTACATATAAGGTAATTATCAATATGTATGTTCCTATGATCATTTTCTTAATTATTTGGGGTTTATTATTGTAGGGCTTTTCCTTCTCTTGTGTTTCTTTCCTACAGAAGTTCCTTTAGCATTTGTTGTAATGCTGGTTTGGTGGTGCTGAATTCTCTTAACTTTTGCTTGTCTGTAAAGGTTTTAATTTCTCCGTCAAATCTGAATGAGATCCTTGCTGGGTAGAGTAGTCTTGGTTGCAGGTTCTTCTCCTTCATCACTTGAAATGTATCCTGCCACTCCCTTCTGGCTTGTAAAGTTTCACTGAAAGGTCAGCTGTTAACCTTATGGGGATTCCCTTGTGTGTTATTTGTTGTTTTTCCCTTGCTGCTTTTAATATTTGTTCTTTGTATTTAATTTTTGATAGTTTGATTAATATGTGTCTTGGTGTGTTTCTCCTTGGATTTTTCCTGTATGGGACTCTCTGTGCTTCCTGGACTTGATTAACTATTTCCTTTCCCATATTAGGAAAGTTTTCAACTATAATCTCTTCAAATATTTTCTCAGTCCCTTTCTTTCTTCTTCTTCTTCTTCTGGGACCCCTATAATTCAAATGTTGGTGTGCTTAATGTTGTCCCAGAGGTCTCAGAGCCTGTCCTCATTTCTTTTCATTCTTTTTTCTTTATTCTGCTCTGCAGTAGTTATTTCCACTATTGTATCTTCTAGGTCACTTATCTGTTCTTCTGCCTTAGTTATTCTGCTATTGATCCCATCTAGGGTATTTTTAATTTCATTTATTGTGTTGTTCATCATTGCTTGTTTCCTCTTTAGTTCTTCTAGGTCCTTGTTAAATGTTTCTTGCATTTTGTCTATTCTATTTCTAAGATTTTGGATCACCTTTACTATCATTATTCTGAATTCTTTTTCATGTAGACTGCCTATTTCCTCCTCATTTGTTAAGTTTGTTGGGTTTTTGCCTTGCTCCTTCATCTGCTGTGTGTTTCTCTGTCTTCTCATTTTGCTTAACTTACTGTGTTTTTTGTTCCCTTTTTGTAGGCTTCAAGTTCGTAGTTTCCGTTGCTTTTGGTGTCTGTTCCCAGTGGCTAAGGTTGGTTCAGTGGATTGTGTAGGCTTCCTGGTGGATAGGACTAGTGCCTGTGTTCTGGTGGATGAGGCTGGATGTTGTCTTTCTGGTGAGCAGTTCCACGTCTGGTGGTGTGTTTTGGGGTGTCTGTGGCCTTATGATTTTAGGCAGCCTCTGTGCTAATGGATGGGATTGTGTTCCTGTCTTGCTAGTTGTTTGGCCTAGGGTGTCCATCACTGTAGCTTGCTGGTCGTTGAGTGGAGCTGCGTCTTCGTGTTGAGATGAAGATCTCTGGAAGGTTTTCACTGTTTGATATTACATGGAGCTGGGAGGTCTCTTGTAGACCAGTGTCCTGAACTTGCCTCTCCCACCACAGTGGCACAGCCCTGATACCTGGCTGGAACACCAAGAACCTGTCCTCAACGCAGCTCAGAATAAAAAGGAGAAGAAAAAGAAAGAAGGAAAGAAGATAAAATAAAATAAAATAAAGTTATTTAAAAAGTAATAATTAAGAAAAAAAATAAGTAATACAAAAACAAACAAGCAAACAAACAAACAAACAAAAAACTGGAGAGACAAACCCTAGGAATAATGGTAAAAGCAAAGCTATACAGAGAAAATCTCACACAGAAGTATACACATACATACAAAAAGAGAAAAAGGGGGGAAAAATATATATATATATACTGTTGTTCCCAAAGTCCACCTCCTCAATTTGGGATGATTCGTTTTCTATTTAGGTATTCCACAGATGCAGGGTACATCAAGTTGATTGTGGAGATTTAATCCACTGCTCCTGAGGCTGCTGGGAGAAATTTCCCTTTCTCTTCTTTGTTCACTGAGCTTCTGGGTTTTAGCTTTGGATTTGGATGCACCTTTGCGTGTAGGTGGCCTGAGTGTGTCTGTTCTTCGCTCAGACAGCATGGCATTAAAGGAGCAGATGATATGAGTGCTCTGGCTCACTCAGGCCAGGATGAGGGGGGCTTACGGAGTGCGGAGCCAGCCTGTGGTGGCAGAGGCTGGCATGACATTTCACCAGCCTGAGCTATGCCGTGCGTTCTCCCGAGGAAGTTTTCCCTGGAACATGGGACCCTGGCAGTGGTGGGCTGCACAGGCTCCCAGGGCTGATGGTGTGGATAGTGACCTGTGCTTGCACACAGGCTTCTTGGTGTTTGCAGCAGCAGCCTTAGCATCTCATGCCTGTCTCTGGGGTCCGTGCTGCTAGCCACGGCTCACACCCGTCTCTGGAGCTCCTTTAAGTGGTGCTCTTAATCCCCTTTCCTCATGCACCAGGAAACAAAGAAGCAAGAAAAAGTCTCTTGTCTCTTTGGCAGCTCCAGACATTTTCCCGGACTCCTTCCCCACAAGCTGTGGCACACTAGCCCCCTTCAGGCTGCATTCACCCCACCAACCCCAGTCCTCTCTCTGGGATCTGACCTCCTAAGCTCCCAGCCCCCACCCATCCTGGTGGGTGAGCAGACAAGCCTCTGAGGCTGGTGAGTGCTGTGCTGGAATCTCTCCGCTTTGCCATCTGTACCCCTGTTTTTGTGCTCTCCTCCATGGCTCTGAAGCTCCCCCCCACCTCTGTCACCAGCAGTCTCCACCCGTGAAGGGGCTTCCTAGTGTGTGGAAACCTTTCCTCCTTCACAGCTCCCTCCAACTGGTGCAGGTCCCATCCCTATTCTTTGTCTCTGTTTTTTATTTTTTCTTTTATCCTGCCCAGGTATGTGGGGGAGTTTATTGCCTTTTGGGAGGTCTGAGATCTTCTGCCAGCATTCAGTAGGTGTTCTGTAGGAGTTGTTCCACATGTAGATGTGTTTCTGATGTATTTGTGGGGAGAAAGGTGATCTCTGCATCTTACTCTTCCGCCATCTTGAAGCTCCTTGGGGCCGCTATTGTCTTGAGGTTACTGTCTGCCCACTGGTGAGTGAGGCTGGTCCTGAGGCTAGAGCCATCTCACTGGTGGACATGGCCAGGAATTCTGCAGCTGTTTCCTGTCCACTAGTTGGTGGAGCTTGTTCCTGGACACTCTGGAGGCCATGGCTCTGTCTACATAAAACTGTGGACTTAGGGAGTTTTCAGGCAGCCTGTCTGCTGGTAGGTGGGGTCTCTCTCCACCCACTTAGTTGCTTGGCCTGAGGCAACCTAGAACTGTTGCCTACAGGCTCCTTGGAGGGGGCAGGTCTGGGTCTTGAGGCTAAGCTAGAGGGAGGATTCCAAAATCACACCTGCCAGTATCTACATGGTATTACAAGCTCCCCAAAATTGTTGCTGTCAGGGTCTGTGTCCCCAAGGTGAGCTGCAGTTGCCTCCTGCCTTTCTGGGAGATTCTCCAAGATCAGCAGGTAGGTCTGGTCCAGGCTCCTTTCAAATTAATGCTTCTGCCCTGGGTCCCAGGGTGTGTGAGAATTTGTGTGTGCCTTTTAAGTGTGTGCTCTCTATTTTGGCCAGTCCTCATGTTTCTGAAAGTAAATTCTGCTGACCTCAAAGCTGAACTTTTGGGACCTCATTTTCCTGGCACAGGACCCCCAGGGCTGAGGAGCACAATGTGGGGCTTGGACTCCTGGCTCCTTGGGTAGAACCTCTGCAGTTGTAACTTTTCTTCTGTTTTGTGGACAGAGGTATGGGTCTCAACTATATTGAGGCTCTACCTGTTCTACCCATCTGGTTGTGTGTTTTTTTTTCTTTGTGACAAAATGTCATTATTTTGTCACAAAATAAAATTCCAACTCTACTAAATCCATGATATATAGAAGCCATCACCACAAACATACACATGCACATAAAAATAACTCAAATATATTGAAAATATTTTAATTGGCAAAAATATTCTAGAAAAAGTCAAAGAAAAAGAAAGGGTCAAAATTGTGACCAAAAGCTCTAGAAAGAAAAAAAAAATCACTTTTAGCTGCTAAAAGTTAAAATTCACCACAGAATATAACCAGTAGAAATATCTATACTCCAAATAGCATAATACTAACACTTTTAAACAAAACACCAAGATATACTAAGAAAACTAAGAAAAAACATTAATAGCAGACTTTGTAATGTTATTCAGAACCTTCAAAGTGGTAATTTTGGGAAATTTTAATTAATGGGTTATTTCCAAGGTCAGAATATGGAACAAACACTAAGAATTGTCAAAGTCCCAGGGCTAGTAACAAGCTTTTACTAACCCTAGATCTAAAGTAACCAGAGATGTAAACCATTTCAAAATGTGGAGGCAGGTACTTCCTGGTAGCCAAAGCAATGTCAGTAGCATAGTTACCTTCCTCTTGATTTTTTCTCCTAAAATGTATAAAACATGATGATAGTGGAAAACTAAGGTACAAATATTATATATTGTGAAAAAAGTTACATATTAATGTAAAAATTCTATATGCTGTGACAGAGTAGAAATAATATAATTAATGATTAAAAAGATGAAAGAGAAAACCAAAAGAAATAGAAAAATTCCTTGTTATATAGGCTATAGATCAACATTAGAGGACATTGAAAAAAAAACTGATAAATCAGTAGAAACTGTTAAATTAGAAAAAAGGAGGCTAAGATCATTTAGCAAAGGTACAAATACAAATATTACCACTAGAACAAAAATATACACCTCCTTAAATACCACAGGAAAATATTTAATAAATCATGTAAGGAAAGAAATGTAACAAATATTAGAAAAAAATATGTGTAGAGGCAAAATATTGTTGAGCTCAAACATATAAGTCATTTTGATGAATGTGAACAGGCTCAATTCACCTAATAAAAAATAATAATTTCATATTTGGTTCACAAAGCAGAACCAAACTGCATGCTCTCTGAAATAAAGAACACCTAAACTAAATAAACTCAGAAACACTAAATATAAAGGAATGAGCAGAAGTATACCATAAAAATGGAAACAGATAGAATGGTAGTAGTAATCTTAATAGCAGAAAAGTAGAAATCAAACTGAAAACCTTTAAATGTGAAAAAGAACAATTTTTTTAATGCTAAAACTACAGTCTACAATGAAGATATAATATTTATGAATATTTAAGCACCAAGGAACACAATGAATACCTTTATGAAACAAAAAGTACAGGAGAAATAAGGAGACATAAATATAAACTTTAATAATAGGATACTTTTATACATCATTCAAGAACAAGACAGATGAAGTGGACAAAAATAAATAAAAATAGAGAAGATAAAATAGTAACCATTAAGAGAGATCTTATGTATATATATTGACCTTTACACCATTATTACAAAGAATACAGATCCTTCTCAATCACCCACAACACAGTCACAAAAACTGATCATAAGCCAAGTTATAAAGAAAATATTAATAATTTCCATAAAGTGGAAATACAAACAACACTCTGATAGAAATGAATAAGATAATAAATTATCAACAAAAACAAAAAAAAACAAAAGGCCCTTCCAAGTGGAAAGCAAAAAAGCTGCTTATTAACCAGTTCTTTAATAAAATGTGGGATACAAACTGAAATTGCAAATTTTTATGAAAAGAATGGCAATGAAAGCACTATAGATCATAACATATGAGATGAATTTAGAGCAGTGATCACAGGAAAATACATAGCATTAAATTCTTTTATCAGTAAAAATGAAAGAATGATAGTAAAAGACATACATTCCCAGCTCAAGAAAAATACTAGAAAAAGAACAAAGCAAACACAAAGAAAGAAAAAAGATAAAGAGAATAAAAATAAAAAAGAAATTAATGAAGAGAATAGAAAAATAGACATAATGAATAAATGAAAAATCTGTTATTAAAATTTTGAAAAATTTAACAAAATAGCAAACCACTAGCTTATTTAATCAAAAAATAAAGGGAGAAAGCAAAAATATGCAAGATGTGAGAAATGGGAAATAACTGTGAAATAAAATTCATATTTTATGGCAGGACAAGAAAAAATTAAACAAAATTTTTTTCTCTGCCCTTAGGCCTTCTCTCTCCCCCTACACTGTGCATTGTGTATCCGCATTATACATTGACCACAACTTTCCCCTCAGCAGAAATACCTGCTCAACTATAAGAAGCAATATTCTCCTAGTATCAATAAGACAACTCCTTAAAGATAGGATTCCTTCTTGAGCTCATAAGGGATCACATGCCACTTAGATCTGGCTTATGTAAACTGTCAGTAATATGTCCTTTGAGGTACAGCCCTCTGTCTCAAAAAACTTATATAACTGTGCCTTAACTTCTAAGGAGCAGGACAGCTCTCAGAGCTTTCTGAGATGCTCTTCCAGGATTATAATCCTCAAATTTGGCTAGAATAAAATTTTCCCTTTCTTTCTTAGATCAACTGATTCATTGACATAACTGCTGAAACAAATAGACTTTTAAAAATTGTGGAACTATATTGTAGACTTTTATGCAAGCAAATTTGAAAGCATAGGTGAAATGGTGTTCAGATAAAAACAACCATAATACATGAAGGATATGGGAGCATTATAATCAGGAAAGATTCAATTAAGTAGAACACATATAAATAAGAAAGTAAGTTTAAGGCATGGTACTGTCTTCTAAAACCTTTTTCTGAAATATAAATATATAAATGTATGTTAAGCAGAAAAGTAGTCACACACTCACACCTATCATCCCGTTCCCCAGCCCCCCCCCCCCGCAACTAAACAGTATAATCAACATAAACCTATAATCCAGTCTGGGTTCTGAATATCTATTTGACCCTTTTTATGCTGCAATGTATCCCTACATTCCCCTTTCACCTTTTCTACTGCAAGATAGATGAAAGTACACACAAGCTATTGTGATGAAGATCTATTGAAGAATGGGATGGATCCACCTTGCAAATATGCAAAGCATTAATGACAACTTATGTGAAATTCCCCAAAGGCTGTTCATTAAGTCCCAATCAGGCATCCCGCTGTGGCTCTGAAAGAGATGACAGGACACTGAGTCCTAGAAATGGGACTCCCACTGGGAAGGAAGGACATTCAAACTGACTCTGTACCCTCAGGGTAGGTGTCCCATGAAAAACCCCATGAGGGGGCTTGACTTTCACATCTGAGTGGTATGAATATATTTGCCTTTCATTTCCATGTTAGTCAGCCTACAGCAGTCTAATTACCACTTTCTAAAGACACTGTATAATACTGATGGTCATTAATATTTGATGAAAATCTATTGACCAAAATGAAGTGAATCCTTGAATATAACTGATAATTATTAAATCATTACTAATATTTACTGAGCAGTTATTGTGTGCAAGATACTTTAAATGCTTTATTTCTATTATTTCATTCAATCTTCACACTGTTTTATGAGGAAACTGAAACATGATTTGTATTGATCCATTTCATGTTTTTAAGTAGATGACAGATTTTTATCTTAAAGGATATTCAGGACGACTCTAAGTTTATTTGTGACTCAACCTACCATCCTGATGATTATTTTTTCTGACATTTTATATCATAATTATTTACAGGGATTCATGGAATTTGTAAAGAGGTGGCACAGTCCTGTGATTATATTGAGCACACATTATAGGTCATGGGGCCACTGATACCTGTTTCCCAAAGGATGAATATTTGACAATGTGTAACCCATGTTCCACAGAGTGATGATGACTTTTTTTCTCTTATTCTGATACTAAAAAAATATCATGATTTATGAAAGACAAATGCTCACTGGATAAGAAGATAAAAAGAACAAGAGAGTCTTCTCAGCTCTAATTCAAAGGATAGCAGGAAAATCAAGGCCCCTTAGCTACAGGTTTGTTCAGTTTCATGATTAAGGATAAAAGGTGAAAGAGTGAGGGGATTGTTCATTTTTTCTATGAAACATAAAAAAAGATACAGGTGTTTATAATTTTAGCCCAATTTAATATTGAAAAAAACTGTTTATTATTGCTCTTACATGTTTTTGTCTCCCACACAGTTTAGCATACTGCATCTTATGTTAATGAAAAACTACAACAGAGTAAGCATTATATTTGACTGGTATTTTTTTGTGTGTGTACTTTCACCCAATATTCAATAAATCTTTACTTTGAATTTTATATATACCTAAAC
Source organism: Delphinus delphis (assembly GCF_949987515.2). Lineage (NCBI taxonomy): Eukaryota > Metazoa > Chordata > Mammalia > Artiodactyla > Delphinidae > Delphinus > Delphinus delphis. The sequence continues at coordinate 54,810,789 of NC_082695.1, forward strand.
ATTTTTTAAGAGACGGTCTCTGCTTAAAGTCTAGAAGAAGGAGGAAAAATAATGCATGTCAACCTTAGGTACACACAAGTGGAGCAGACAAGAACTTCCCATTGTTGATTAAGATCATGTTTCGTTTAACTACACTATAATATGAGTATAGTGTTCAGAAAGGTTCTAGTGTAATCAAGCCTTTGTGAAAGTTGACTAGAAACAATGGGGAGGGTATGAATGTCCTTGAAGGGATACATCTTGATATTTCAGAGTCATCTCTTGTTGGAGCCACCGTAGTTTGACAATATAACAAGATAGAAAGAATGTAGGGTTACAGCCTAGCTCTTCTCATAGTACCCATGACTTGAGCAAGTTATTGAATCTTTCTGATGCTCAGTCCCTTCCTCTCTATAATAGGGTTATGATGTCCACATTACCTGCATTGTGTTTTAGGAATTAAATGAGCTAATGTCTATAATGTATTTAGCACAGTGCCTGATGTAAGTGTGCATTGAAGTAAGTGTGTACCTAAAAATCAATAGTAAAATGATACAGTGTTTTTCTAAAAGACTTGTGAAGCTTGTGGTGGGCGGGGGCAGGGGGAACTCAGAAATCCTAAACACCAGGAACATTGTCATTACAGTGAACATTTACCACAGACTTAATGTATGTGACTTTGGGGGTCCTGCTAAATTCAGTAGTTCCATACATTCTACTGTGCAGATTTATTTACTCGTAGCAAAAAAGGTATGTGTAGCATTGCCTGGTGTACATAGAAGGTAGAAATACCTTTTCTTGCTTTTGATGGATCTCACTCCATCAGGCATGTAACAACTGTCTCACTTAGTCTTACTGTTTCCTGGTCACTTGTGTCTACAGTCACAGTTATAGAAAATAACACAGTGGATCTCATTTTTAAATTGTTTCTATGATTTTTCAGCTAATAGAGATTATTTTTAAATTTCTTTCTCCACACATAATAAAAAAGGAAGAAGGAATTGTGGTGACTGTTCAAATCAATCACAGGTGCTATGTGTGTGTGTGTTTGTGTTTCTTTGTGAATGTGTTTGTTGGGGTTGAAAGGAGCATTAAGGTAAAAAAGGGAACAATAAAGGGGTTTCGTGGCAGTACAAAATTCAATAAATCTCAAAAATACTGAATGAGATTCTCTTTGTCATCTCTCTAACTAATGAGTTCAGACACCCTTTATCAGAGCTATATTCCAGCATATATAGCTTCATCAGAGCTATAGACCCTGGGTATCCTGGGATCCAGGGTTGGCCTAAGAGCATCTTCTTTCAGTGAAGGAATTTCTTGGGAGAAATTTTGTTTTGAAGAATCATTACAGCCTAGATATCTGCTCTTCATTCTGTATCTTTTCAGTTTAATCAAAAAAGTTTTCCCTGGGCAAAAAATGATGACAGAGTTTATATTCATTTTCAGCAACAGTGGAGAGTTATTAGTTCATGTAGTCCTGATCTAAAACTGAGTTCTCCTTTACCTTTTAACCAAGTGGAGCTAGAGAGGAGCACATATTTCTTCAAGGTCTTTGTGACCTTGACCAGTGATTCTAAAACTTTATTTTGCCTAAAAATTAATAATGAAACTTGCTATGATTCCAGTTCTAATTTAGCAGACAGGCGGTTGTGCCTGAGATTCTACATTTCTAAAAATCTCCCAGATGGTACTGATGATGTTGGTCCTAGACCTACACATTAAGCTATAAGACTCTAAACCAGGAGTTGATAAACCTTTTCTGTGAAAAAAAAAAAAGATAGTAAGTATGTCAGGTTTTGTTATAACTACTCAACTCTGCTGTTGTAGCACAAAGGTAACCACAAATATTACATAAACCAAATGGTGTGGCTGCATTCCAATAAAACTCTAGCACTGAAATTTAAATTTTATGTAATTTTCATTTATCAGGAAATAATATTTGGGGGGAATTTTTTAAAACTTTAAAAATGTGAAAACCACTCTTAGTTTGTGGGCCATACAGAAACACTCAGTGCATCAGATATGGCCTGTGGGCTGAAGTTGCTACTACCTGACCTAGACAACAGTCTTGTCCTATAACTAGGACTTAATTTGTCTGTTACTATGAGACAGACTTTCTCTCTACCTCCTGGTTTAGAAAGTAACACATTCATAGGGAAGTCTGTGTTCTTCCTGAAAGAGAATCATTTAATTTACAGCCTTTGACCTGAGTCTGCCACACTAAAGCTGGATGTACCTAGCCCTATTTCACAGACAGAGTAAGCAGGGGTACCTCTTTATTCAGGGACTTTAGGTTTATTAGGAGTTTAGTTACACCAAAATTGGAATCTACTTTACCATCTATTTTGGGAGAAGCTAAAATGTTATATCTTTTGTTAAATCTCTAGTGATATCTCAGCCTGAAATTATTAAAAAAATTCACTAATTAGACAATCTGTTTCAATGGTAGAATTTAATATTTCCCCTCCTGGTGCCAATGGATTTAGAAAGAATCCACAAAAGAAACCTATTTTGGGAAAGTATTTCTCCAACTTTTTCACTGATTTATCTATGTCAGCACAGAGAAAATGATGTGTGCACCCAGGGCTCTGGGATCTAGATTTAATTGGCCCATAGCAAGTGTGAACTTTCTTTGAAGTCTCCCCTTTTATATTATAAATGCATGCACCTCTTGAATTTTATTCCATAATATATTGGTGTTTGTTATAATCTAAAAATGTTTAAAATTACTTCTCACTTCACTTTCTTAAATTTTTTATGCTAAAAATTGAGAGTCCCAGGAAGTTGGTCAATGTTTACTGTATTGGTTCACATATTCTTTCTGACACACTGGTGTGTGTACACCAGTTTGAGAATTTTTCAACTTAGCAAGGGTCCACAGTTTTCCCTGGCAGGGTGCTAGACTCCATATACCTATCCCTTCCATCTTCTATCAGCTCCCCACCCCAACCACCAAGCTCTCTGCCATACGCTATAAGGGCACATGCATCACAAAGTTCGTTAAGGATTTTTTAGTTAATTGGTTGACACAGTGCAAAGTTGCCTTGGTGTGATTATCACTTGAACTTCATTTCTCTGTTCACAGGCTTTTTATTGGTCTTCACATCAAGTTAGCAATGGGGTATCTTTAATATATTTAATAATACTATATGTAAAATGCAATGGGTCAGAATGACCTGATTGCATTAATAACCATAACCCAGTACATACTCTGTCTCCATATGCCTTCAATTTCTCTCATACTGTATTTTATTGAAAACATGTGCTTACATTTGTATGGACTGCTTTTAATAACAAATTAATGCATTTTATCAAGTAGATATGGTTGAAAATCAGTGGTCTGATGATGTTTTAATGTTTGTCTCTCCTCATCTTCTTCATGGAAATCATTTATTCAAACTCCTGACATCCTAAAAATGTGAAAATTATGAGCAAATCCACCACTATAAGTGCTGCCCTAATTTTCAAGTTTCACTTTTTTCAGGTAGCAAGGTCTGGGAAAAAGCACAGAGAAATGTATTGGGTTGGCTGAAAAGTTTATCCATTTCATACATATTACTGTATATATGTCAATCCCAATCTCCCAATTCATTCCACCACCATCACCACACCACCTTTTACCCCTTGGTGTCCACACGTTTCTTCTTTACATCTGTGTCTCTATTTCTGCCTTGCAAACCAGTTCATCTGTACCATTTTTCTAGATTCCACAGATATGCATTAATGCACAATATTTGTTTTTCTCTTTCTGACTTACTTCACTCTGTATGACAGTCCCTAGGTCCATCCATGTCTCTAAAAATGACCCAATTTCATACCTTTTTTATGGCTGAGTCATATTCCATTGTATATAGGTACCACTTCCTTATCCATTCATCTGTCAATGCACATTTAGGTTGCTTCAATGAAGTGGCTACTGTAAATAATGTTGCAATGAACATTGGGGTGCATGTGTCTTTTTGAATTAAGGTTTTCTTTCTGTATATGCCCACTAGTGGGTTTGCTGCATCTTATGGTAATTCTATATTTCATTTTTATAAGGAATCTCCATACTGTTATCCATAGTGGCTGTATCAATTTACTTTCCCACCAACAGTGCAAGAGAGTTCCCTTTTCTCCACACCATCCCCAGCATTTTTTGTTTGTAGATTTTCTGATGATGCCCATTCTAACTGGTGTGAGGTGATACCTCATTGTGCTTTGATTTACATTTCTCTAATAATTAGTGATGTTGAAGAGGTTTCTATGTGCCTCTTGGCCATCTGTATGTCTTCTTTGGAGAAATGTGTTTAGGTCTTCTGCCCATTTTATTATTGGGTTGTTTGTTTTTTTAATATTGAGCAGCATAGGCTGTTTATACATTTTGGAGATGAATCCTTTGTCCGTTGACTCATTTGCAGATATTTTCTCCCATTATGAGGGTTGTCTTTTTGTCTTGTTTATAGTTTCCCTTGCTGTGCAAAAGCTTTTAAGTTTCATTAGGTCCCTTTGGTTTATTTTGTTTTTATTTTCATTACTGTAGGAGGTGGGTCAAAAAAGATCTTTCTGTAATTTATGTCAAAAAATGTTTTCCTCTAAGAGATTTATAGTGTCTGGTCTTACATTTAGGTCTTTAATCCATTTTGAGTTCATTTTTGTATATGGTGTTAAGGAGAACTCAAATTTCATTCTTTTACATGTAGCTGTCCAGTTTTCCCAGCACCACTTATTGAAGATACTCTCTTTTCTCCATTGCATATCCTTGCCTCCTTTGTCATAGATTAGTTGACCATAGGTATGTGGTTTTATCTCTGGGCTTTCTAACCTATTCCATTGATCTGTACATCTGTTTGGGGGCCAGTACCATATTGTCTTGATTACTGTAGCTTTGTAGGATAGTCTGAAGTTAGGAAGTCTGATTCCTCCAGCTCCATTTTTTTTTTCCCTCAAGATTGCTATTTGGGGTCTTTTGTGTCTCCATACAAATTTTAAGATTTTTTGTTCTAATTCTGTAAAAAATGCCAATGGTAATTTGATAGGGATTGGATTGAATCTGTAGACTGTTTTGGGTAGTATAGTCATTTTCACAATATTCATTCTTCCAATCCAAGAACATGGGATATCTCTCCATCTGTTTGTGTCATCTTTGATTTCTTTCATCAGTGTCTTATTGTTTTCTAAGTACAAGTCTTTTACCTCTATTGGTAGGTTTATTCCTAGGTATTTTATTTGTTTTGTTGAAATTGTGAATGGGATTGTTTGCTTAATTTCTCTTTCTGATCTTTCATTGTTAGTGTATAGGAATGAAAGCAATTTCTGTGTATTAATTTTGTATCCTGAAACTATACCAAATTCATTGATTAGTTCTAATAGTTTTCTGTTGGCATCTTTACAACTATCTATGGATAGTATCATGTCATCTGCAAACAGTGACAGTTTTACTTATTCTTTTCCAATTTGTATTCCTTTTTCTTCTCTGATTTCATGGCTAACACTTCTAAAACTATGTTGAAAAATAGTGGTCAGAGTGGACATCCTTGTGTTCTCCTGATCTTAGAGGAAATGTTTTCAGTTTTTCACCATCGAGAGTGATGTTTGCTGTGGGTTTATCATATACGGCCTTTATTATGTTGAGATAGGTTCCCTCTCTGCCCACTTTCTGGAAAGTTTTTATCATAAATCTGTGTTGAATTTTGTCAAAAGCTTTTTCTGCATCTATGGAGATGATCATATGTTTTTTTTTCTTCTTCAATTTGTTAATATGATGTATCACATAGACTGATTTGTGTATATTGAAGAATCTTTGCATTCCTGGGATAAATCCCTCTTGATCGTGGTGTATGATCATTTTAATATGTTGTTGGATTCTGTTTGCTAGTATTTTGTTGAGGATTTTTGCATCTATATTCATCAGTATTATTAGTCTGTAATTTTCCTTTTTTGTAGTATTTTTGTCTGGTTTTGGTATCAGGGTGATGGTGGCTTCATAGAATGAGTTTGGGAGTGTTCCCTTCTCTGCAATTTTTTTGAAGAGTTTGAAAAGGATGGGTGTTAGCTCTTCTCTAAGTGTTTGATAGAATTCACCTGTGAATCCTGGTCCTGGGCTTTTGTTTGTTGGAAGATTTTTAACCACAATTTCAATTTCATTACTTTTGATTTGTCTGTTCATATTTTATATTTCTTCCTGGTTCAGTCTTGGAAGCTTATATGTTTCTTAGAATTTGTACATTTCTTCCAGAATATCCATTTTCTTGGCACAGAGTTGCTTGTAGTAGTCTCTTATGATGATTTGTATTTCTGTGGTGTCCACTGTAATTTCTTTTTCATTTCTAATTTTATTGATTTCCATCCTATCGCTCTTTTTCTTGATGAGTCTGGCTAAAGGTTTATCAAGTTTTTTTTATCTTCTCAAAGAACAAGATTTTAGTTTTATTGATCTTTGCTATTGTTTTCTTTGTTTCTCTTTCATTTATTTCTGCTCTGATCTTTGTGATTTCTTTCCTTTTGCTAACTTTGGGTTTTGTTTGTCCTTCTTTCTCTGTTCCTTTAGGTGTAAGGTTAGATTGCTTATTTGAGAGTTTGTTTATTTCTTGAGGTAGGATGGTATAGCTATAAACATTCCTCTTAGAACTGTTTTGCTGCATCCCATAGGTTTTGGGTCATTGTGTTTTCACTGTCATTTGTTTCTAGGTATTTTTTGATTTCTGCTTTGATTTATTCAGTGATCTCTTCGTTATTTAGTAACGTATTGTTTAGCCTCCATGTGTTTGTGTTTTTTTATGGTTTTTTCCCTATAATTGATTTCTAATCTTATAGTGTTGTGGTCAGAAAAGATGCTTAATATGATTTCAATTTTCTTAAATTTACTGAGTTTTGATTTGTGACCCAAGATGTGATCTAACCTGGAGAATGTTCCATGTGCACTTGAGAAGAAAGTGTAATCTGCTGTTTTTGCATAGAATGACCTATAAATATAAATTAAATCTATCTGGTCTATTGTGTCATTTAAAACTTGTGTTTCCTTATTAATTTTCTGTCTGGATGATCTGTCCATTGGTGTAAGTGAGTTGTTAAAGTCCCCCACTATTATTGTGTTACTGTGTATTTCCTCTTTTCTAGCTGTTAGTGTTTCCCTTATGTATTGAGGTGCTCCTATGTTGGGTGCATATATATTTACAATTGTTATATCTTTTTGAATTGATCCCTTAATCATTATGTACTGTTCTTCATTTTTTCTTGTAACATTCTTTACCTTAAAGTCTATTTTATCTGATATGGGTTTTGCTACTCCAGCTTACTTTTGATTTCCATTTGCATGGAATATTTTTTCCATCCCCTCACTTTCAGTCTGCATGTGTCCCTAGGTCTGAAGTGTGTCTCTTGTAGACAGCATATATACAGGTCTTGTTTTTGTATCCATTCAGCAAGCTTGTGTCTTTTGGAGCATTTAATCCATTTACATTTCATGTAATTATCAATATCTATGTTTCTATTACCATTTTCTTAATTGTTTTGGGTTTGTTTTTGTAGGTGCTTTTCTTCTCTTGTGTTTCCCACTAGAGAAGTTCCTTTAGCATTTGTTGTAGAACTCGTTTGGTGGTGCTGAATTTTCTTAGCTTTTGCTTGTGTGTAAAGCTTTTCATTTCTCCATCAAATCTGAACAAGAACCTTGCTGGGTAGAGTTATTTTGGTTGTAGATTCTTCTGTTTCATCACTTTAAGTATATCCTGCCACTCCCTTCTGACTTGTAGTGTTTCTGCTGAGAAATCAGCTGTTAACCTTATGGGAGTTCCCTTGTATGTTATTTGTCATTTTTCCCTAGTTAACTTTAATAATTCTTCTTTGCCTTTAATTTTGTCAGTTTGATTACTATGTGTCTTGGCATGTTTCTCCTTGGTTTTACGCTGCCTGGGACTCTCTGAACTTCCTGGACTTGGGTGGCTATTTCCTTTCCCATGTTAGGGAAGTTTTTGACTATAATCTCTTTAAATATTTCTTGTGTCCTTTCTAGCTCTCTTCTCCTTCTGGCACCCTAATAATGTGAATGTTGGTGCATTTAATGTTGCCCCAGAAGAGTCTTAGGCTGTCTTCATTTCTTTTCTTTCTTTTTTCTTTATTCTGTTCTATGGCAGTGAATTACACCATTCTCTCTTCCAGGTTACTTATCTGTTCTTCTGCCTCAGTTATTCTACTATTGATTCTTTCTAGTGTATTTTTCATTTCAATTATTGTATTTTTCATCTCTGTTTTTTTTTTTTTTTTTTGTGGTACGCAGTCCTCTCACTGTTGTGGCCTCTCCCACTGTACAGCACAGGCTCTGGACACGCAGGCTCACCAGCCACGGCTCACGGGCCCAGCCACTCCGCGACATGTGGGATCTTCCCAGACCAGAGCACAAACCCATGTCCCCTGCATTGGCAGGCGGACTCTCAACAACTGCGCCACCAGGAAAGCCCTGTTTGTTTGTTCTTTAATTCTTCTAGGTCTTGTTAAACATTTCTTGCATCTTCCCAATCTTTTCTTCCATTCTTTTTCTGAGGTCCTATATCATCTTCACTATCATTATTCTGAATTCTTTTTCTGGAAGGTTGCCTATATCCACTTCATTTAGTTGTTTTCTTCTGGGATTTTATCTTGTTCCTTCACCTAGTACATTGTCCTCTGCCTTTTCATCTTGTCTGTCTTTCTGTAAATGTGGTTTTCATTCCACAGGCTGCAGGATTGTAGCTCTTCTTGCTTCTGCTGTCTGCCCTCTGGTGGTTGAAGTTATCTAAAAGGCTTGTGCAAGCTTCCTGTTTGGAGGGACTGTTGGTGGGTAGAGCTGAGTCTTGTTCTGGTGGGCAGAGCTCAGTAAAACTTTAATCCACTTGTTGGCTGATGGGTGGGGCTGAGTTTCCTGCCTGTTGGTTTTTGGCCTGAGGCAACCCAGCACTAGAGCTTACCTGGGATCTTTAGTGGGGCTAATGGCAGACTCTGGTAGGGCTCACACCAAGAGTACTTCCTAGAACTTCTGCTGACAGTGCCCTTTTCCCTGGGGTGAGACACAGCCTCCCCCCGCCTCTGCAGGAGACCCTCCAACCCTGGCAGGCAGGTCTGGTTCAGTCTTCTATGGGGTCACTGCTGCTTCCCCTGGGTCCTGATTCACACATTACCTTGTACATGCCCTCCAAGGGTTCATTCTCTGTTTCCCCCAGTCCTGTTGAAGTCCTGCAATCAAATCCTGTCCAACTTCAAAGTCTGATTTTCTGGGAATTCCTCCTCCTGCTCCAGGGTCCGCAGGTTGGGAAGCCTGATGTAGGGCTCAGAACCTTCACTCCAGTGGGTGGACTTCTGTGGTATAATTGTTCTGCAGTTTGTGAGTCACCCACTCAGCTGTTATAGGATTTGATTTTATTGTGATTGCACCCCTCCTACTATCTCATTGTGGCTTCTCCTTTGTCTTTGGATGTGGGTTATCTTTTTTGGTGAGTTTCAGTGTCTTCCTGTTGATGACTGTTCAGCAATTAGTTGTGATTCTGGTGCTCCCACTAGAGAGAGTGAGCACACATCCTTCTACTCCACAATCTTGAAATAATCCCCATAGATTTTTTAAAGCAATCTCTACAAAAGTTTTCAGTATTCTTAATTGATATGAAGATACATATCATTACTCTACTATCTGACCCTTGCAGAACTCAAAGAATGTATTTTTGAATGACTGTTGGTAATCACAAGGGAACAAGAAGAGGAGCAGAAATTGGCATTCATTACTAAAGGTGATGGTCTCTCCAGATGATGTGTTCTAGGAAGTATTTACTAGGTTGTTTAGTGAGGAGAAGTAATCATCCCCCTCCCACCTTCTATGAGAAGCACGATCATTCCAACTAATGTATTTTTAGATCCAAATGGAATTTGAAAAAAAGGCATACAGTTACTGAACAGGTTGGTAATCTCAGTGGTGCCAAGAGAGTGAGTCATATTTTTAAGTTTTTTTGCACTGAACTGTTCAGTTTCAGAGTTAATACCTTCTTAACTCTTGCACCTTAGCTGGCTCACTCTCCTCATCCTAGCTCCAGTTGTGATCTCAATATACTTGCCATCTAGAATAGATATCTCTGTACAAGGAAGGAGACAGACTGGGGGAGGGTTCAAGACAGTGGAATTGGAAGATCCTGAATTCACCTACTCCCATGGACACAACAAATCTACAACTGCATATGTAGTCATTCCCTCTGAAATGGACCTGGAAACTAGATGAACAGAGTCTCTACAACAAAGCTTAAAAGGACTGCATTGAGACAGGTAAGAGAGGCAGAGATATTGTTTCACCAAAGATAAAACCTACATCCCAACTGTGGTGACTTACAATCAGGAATGATCACAAAAGTACAGTTTTTTTTTTTTTTTTCCCTGAGAAGCAAGGGAATTGAAATCCACTTTAGGCACCCAAACCTGTAGATATTGAACAAGAGAGACAGACCCCCCCCCCCCAAATAACTGGCTTTTAAAACCAATGGAGACTACATTCGGGAAAACTATAGAACTTCAGGGAATGGAAAACATGTTCTTAAAGGGTTCACACAAACACAGACCTCACTCAACATGAAAACCAGTACAAAAACACCATATCAAAAAGCTCATGAACAATAGTGAAGGGGACCCACTTGATAATCTTGAAGCTTCTTCCAGAAAGGCAGGAATCAGCTGGGATGTTCCCGAGGAACTGAGACCCTCATGGGAGTCATTTTTGCAACCTCAGGCTACCATTGTTAATGTTGGTGCTTGTGGGCGCCATTTTGGAATTCTCCCTCTAACCTGCTAGCGCCAATGGGCAAGCCCACTGAGAGCCCTGCTCACCCATGCACCTTGTCTGAGTCTCCTTATTGGCTGGGCAATAGTCCTACACACCAGCATGCCACAGCCTATGTGGCTGTGCCACATGGATGGGCTGGGGGCTCCTCTGACTGACCAGTGCACTGAATCAGTCATCATGCAGGGCAGCTCCCATCTACCAGTGCACCATAGCAACAGCCACAGCTCCACCATAAAGGGAAGGCACATGAAGCCCACATACTTGACACCTCTTGAGCACCTGGCTCTAATAGTCAGGTTGGATTGCCTCACAGGACATCTATGTAAGGTCACTTCTCCATGGCTGTGAAAGGTAGCTGATTTACCTAATACTTAGAAACAAATACAGAGATTTGGGCAAAATGAAGAGACAGAAGAATATGTTCCAATTGAAAGAATAAGACAAAACATCAGAAAAAGAACTAAATGAAACAGAGATGAGCAATCTATATGATAAAGAATTAAAAGTAATGACCATAAAGTGGCTTGGGAGAAGTTCACAATGAGAACTTCAACAGAGACAGAAAATATAAGAAAGTACCAAATGGAAACTCTAACTGAAAATACATTAGAAGGAGTCAACACTAGACTGAATGAGGTAGAAAAATATACCCATAAAATGTAAGACAAAGCAATAGGACTCACTCATAGTAGCAAAATGAAAAAAAAGAACTTACAAAATAAAGATACCCTTACCTAGACCTTTGATACAACATCAAATGGAATAACATTTGCATTATCGGGGTCCAGAAAAAGAAGAGAGAGAGAAAGGGCCAGAAAAATTATTTGAATAAATAGTGTCTGAAAAGTTCCTGAACCTGGGGAAGGAAACAAACATCCAGGTCCAGGAAGCCCAGAGAGTTCCAAATAAGATGCACCCAAAGGTACATACACCAAGAAACATTATAATTAAAATAGAAAAATTTAAATATAAAGATAAAATTCTCAAGGCAGCAAGAGTAAAACAACTTGCTACATACAAGAGAAACCTCTTAAAGCTAAAAGCAAATATTTTAGCACAAACTTTAAAGGACAAAAGAAATTGGTATGACTTCCAGTCATAAATTCTCTACCCTGCAATATTATCATTCATAATTTAAGGAGAGATTAAAATTTTCCCAGATAAAAAAAAAAGCTAAAGGAGTTCATCATCACTAAATTGGCCCTACAGGAAACATTAACAGAACTTCTTTAAGCTGAAAAAACACAGCATTAATTAATAATAACAAAACATACAAAAGTAAAATTCTTACTGGAAAAGGTAAATATATAAAAAAGGTGGTGGATCCATCACTTACAAAACTAGAATGAAGGTTAAAAACAAAAGCAGTAAAGTTAACTAAAATTGCAATAATTAGTTAAGGAATGCATAAAATGAAAAATATTTTTAAAAGTCACCAAAATTATAAAACATGGAGAAGGGAGTAAATGTAGACTGCTTTAGAATGTGTGAAAATTTAAGTTGATACCAATTTAAAACAGACTGCCATTTACAAAGGATATTATATGTATACATTATAGTAACCATTAAAAAAAAAAAAAACTCATACCCCAAAGAACATGAGAAAGGAATCTAGACATAACACTAAAGAAAACTATGAAACACAAAGGAAGAGAGAAAGAAGAAGAGTTAGAATCTACAAAAACAGCCAGAAAACAATGAATAATATGGCACAAGCACATAACTATCAATAATTATGTTAACTATAAATAGACCAAATTCACTAATCAAAAGACATAGAGTAGCTGAATAGATTTATTTTTTAAAAGACCAATATATATACCTACAAGAGATTCACTTTAAAACTAAGGAAAAACAGAAACTAAAAGTAAAGGGATGGGAAAAGTTATTCCATGGAAATGGAAATGAAAAGAAAGCTGAAGTACCTCTATTCATATCAGATAAAATATAACCTATAACAAAGACTGTTATAAAAAACAAAGAAATATATTATATAATGATAAAGGACTCAGCCCAGCAAGAAGATATAACATTTATAAACATATATGCACCCAACAAAAGGGCACCAAAATATATAAAGTAACTATTAATGGACTTAAGAGAAATCTTTAAAGCAATACAATAACAGTTTTGGACTTTAACATCACCCTTCCATCAATGGATAAATCATTCAGAGAGAAAATCAATAAGGAAACACTGAACGTAAATGACACATTAGAACAAATTAACTTAATAGATATATACAGAACATTACATATAAAATCAGCACAGTACATTTTTCTCAAAAGCACATGAAACATTCTCAAGGAGAAACCAAATGTTGGGGCACAAAGTAAATTTCAATAAATTTAAGCTATTCGAAATACATAAAGCATCTTCTTGACCACATTGGTATAAAACCAGAAATCAACCACAAGGAAAAAAAAAATGAGAAAAACTACAAAAATGTGGCGATTAAACAACATATTACTAAAAAAATTGGGTGATTGAAGAAATAAAATTAGCTAGATTAACAAAGATAAGTAAGAGAGCTTAAATAAATAGAATAGGAAATGAAAGAGGAGAGGTTACAACTGATACAGAAATACAAAGGATCATGAGATCACTATGTACAATTATATGCCAACAGAGGGGACAACCTAGAAGAAATAGACAAATTCTTATACTCATACAACCTTCCAAGATTGAATCATAAAGAAATAGAAAATTTGAATAGATTAGTTACTAGTAAGGAGACTGAAAGAGAAATAAAAAATCCCCAACAAATAAAAACCCATGACCAAATGGCTTCACTGGTGAATGCTATCCTATAAAACGTTCAAAAAATATATAATACTTATCTTTCTCAAGCTCTTCCAAAAAATTGAAGAAGCGGGAAACTTTTCAAACACATTTTATGAATCCAGCATTACCTGACAACCAAAACCAGACAAGGACACAACAAAAACATAAAATTACAGGCCAATATTTTTGATGAACATAGATGTAAAACTCTTCAACGAATTATTAGCAAACAGAATCCAGGAGTACATTAAAATGATCATACACTATGATCAAGTAGGATTTGTCTCAGATACAAGGATGGTTCAACATTTGCAAATCAATCAACATGATACAGCATATTAACAAAATAAAGAGTAAAAAAACATATTATCATATTGATAGATGCAGACAAAGCATTTGACAAAATTCAATTTGTGATAAGAACTCTCAAAAAGTGAATATAGAGGGAACATACTTCAATCTAATAAATATATAACAAATCCACAGCTAACATCATACTCAATGGTGAAAACCTGAAAACTTTTCCTATAAGACCTGGAATAGGACAGAGGATGCCCACTTTTATCCAACATGGTATTGGAAGTCCTAGCCACAACAATTAAAGAAGCACAAATAAAAGCCATCCAAAAAAAAAAGGAAACGGAAAACTAAAACTGTCACTATTTGCAGATGCCATGCTATTACATTTAGAAAACCTTAAAGACTCCTCCAGAAAACTATTAGAACTCAGTAAATAAATGAATTCAGTAAAGTTGCAGGATATGAAATCAATATACAGAAGTCTGTTGTGTTTCTATACACTAATAACAAACTATTAGAAAAAGAAATTAAGAAAACAATTCCATTTACAATTGTATCAAAAAGAATAAAATACCTATGGGCTTCCCTGTTGGCGCAGTGGTTGAGAGTCCACCTGCCGATGCAGGGGACACGGGTTTGTGCCCCGGTCCGGGAAGATCCCACATGCGGCGGAGCAGCTGGGCCCATGAGCCATGGCCACTGAGCCTGCACATCCAGAGCCTGTGCTCCACAATGGGAGAGGCCACAACAGTGAGAGGCACGCATACTGCAAAAAAAAAAAAAAAAAAAAAGAATAAAATACCTAGGAATTAATTTAACCAAGGAGGTTAAAGACCTAAAAACTGAAAATTATAAGACACTGATGAAAGAAATCAAATAAGACACAAATAAATGGGAAGATATTCTGTGCTCATGGATTAGAAGAATTAATATTGTTAAAATGGCCATACTGCTAAAAGCAAACTGCAGATTCAATGTAAACCATATCAAAATTCCAAAGCCATATTTCACAGAACTAGAAAAAAATAATTTTAATTTTTTATGGAAATAAAATATCCCAAATAACCAAAATAATTTTGTGAAAGAAGAACAAAGCTGAAGGTCATGCACCCTGATTTCAGACTATACTACAAAGCTATAGTAATAAAAACAGCATGGTACTCACACAAAAAAAGACACACATCAATATAAGAGAATTGAGAGTCCAGAAATAAATACACAAATATATGGACTATTAGTTTATAACAAAGGAGCAAAGAAGATACAAGTGAAGGGACAGTATCTTCAATAACTGGTATTGGGAAAACTGAACAGCCACATACAAAATAATGAAACTGTACCACTATTTTACACTAAACACAAAATTTACTTCAACATGGATCAAAGACTTGAATGTAAGATCTGAAACCATATTATTCCTAGAAGAAAACAGACAGCAACCTCATTGACACCTGTCTTAGTGATGTGTTTGTGGATCTAACTCAAAGGGAAGAAAAATAGAAGTGAAAATAAACAAATGAAACTACATCAAACCAAAAAACTTCTGAACAATAGAGGAAACCATCATCTAAATGAAAAACAACCTACTAAATGGGAGAATATATTTGCAAATTATATATCTAATAACAGGTTTTTATCCTCAATACATAAAGAACTCATACAACTAAACAACAACAATGAAACAACCTAATTAAAAAATGGGCAGAAGACCTGAATAGATATTTTTTACAAAGAAAACATACAGATAACCAACAGGCATGAGAAAAAAAAAATACTTAACCTCACTAAGTAGTAGAGAAATGCAAATAAAAACCACAATGAGATATCACTTTACACCTCTTAGAATGCTTATCATTGAAGAGACAAGAAATAATGAATGTTGAAGGGGATATGGAGAAAAGGGGATTCTCATAAACTGTTGGTGTAACTAAAATTGGTGCAGCCTCTATAAAACACAATATGGAAGTTCCTAAAATAATTAAGGGTAAGACTACCATATGATGCAGCAATTCCACTTCTAGATATTTATCCAAACAACATTAAAACAGTAATTTGAAAAATATATTGTAACATTATTTACAATAGCAAAGATATGGAAACAATTGTCCATCAGTGTCCATTAATGGATGTATGCATAAAGAAGATGTGGTGTGTATACACACGCACACACACACACACACACACACAGAATATTACTCAACTATTTTTATTTTTTTTACATCTTTATTAGAGTATAATTGCTTTACAATGGTGTGTTAGTTTCTGTTTCATAACAAAGTGAATCAGTTATACATATACATATGATCCCATATCCCTTCCCTCTTGCATCTCCCTCCCTCCCACCCCTCCAGGCGGTCACAAAACACCGAGCTGATCTCCCTGTGCTATGCGGCTGCTTCCCACTAGCTATCTACATTACGTTTGGTAGTGTATATATGTCCATGCCACTCTGTCACTTTGTCACAGCTTACCATTCCCCCTCCGCATATCCTCAAGTCCATTCTCTAGTAGGTCTGTGTCTTTATTCCTGTCTTACCCCTAGGTTCCTCATGACATTTTTTTCCTTAAATTCCATATATATGTTAGCATATGGTATTTATCTTTCTCTTTCTGACTTACTTCACTCTGTATGACAGACTCTAGGTCTATCCACCTCATTACAAATAGCTCAATTTCGTTTCTTTTTATGGCTGAGTAATATTCCATTGTATATATTTCCCACATCTTCTTTACCCATTCATCCGATGGCAGACACTTAGGTTATTTCCATCTCCAGGCTATTGTAAATGGAGCTGCAATTAACATTTTGGTACATGACTCTTTTTGAATTATGGTTTTCTCAGGGTATATGCCCAGTAGTGGGATTGCTGGAGCATATGGTAGTTCTCTTTGTAGTATTTTAAGGAACCACAATACTGTTCTCCATAGTGGCTGTACCAATTCACATTCTCACCAGCAGTGCAAGAGTGTTCCCTTTTCTCCACACCTTCTACCAGCATTTATTGTTTCTAGATATTTTGATGATGGCCATTCTGACTGGTGTGAGATGATATCTCATTGTAGTTTTGATTTGCATTTCTATAATGATTAATGATGTTGAGCATTCTATCATGTGTTTGTTGGAAGTCTGTATATCTTCTTTGGAGAAATGTCTATTTAGCTCTTCTGCTCATTTTTGGATTGGGTTGTTTGTTTTTTTGTTATTAAGCTGCATGAGATGCTTGTAAATTTTGGAGATTAATCCTTTGTCAGTTTCTTCATTTGAAAATATTTTCTCCCATTCTGAGGGTTGTCTTTTCGTCTTGTTTATGCTTACCTTTGCTGTGCAAAAGCTTTGAAGTATCCTTAGGTCACATTTGTTTATTTTTGTTTTTATTTCCATTTCTGTAGAAGGTGGGTCAAAATGGCTCTTGCTGTGATTTATGTCATACAGTGTTCTACCTATGTTTTCCTCTAAGAGTTTGATAGTTTTTGGCCTTTCATTTAGGTCTTTAATTCATTTTGAGCTTACTTTTGTGTATGGTGTTAGGGAGTGATCTAATCTCATACTTTTACATGTACCTGTCCAGATTTCCCAGCACCACTTACTGAAGAGGCTGTCTTTTCTCCACTGTACATTCCTGCCTCCTTTATCAAAGATAAGGTGACCATATGTGCATGGGTTTATCTCTGGACTTTCTATCCTGTTCCATTGATCTATCTTTCTGTTTTTGTGCCAGTACCATACTGTCTTGATTACTGTAGCTTTGTAGTATACTCTGAAGTCAGGAAGCCTGATTCCTCCAGCTCCATTTTTTTTTTCTCAAGATTGCTTTGGCTATTTGGGGTCGTTTGTGTTTCCATACAAATTGTGAATTTTTTTGTTCTAGTTCTGTGAAAAGTGCCAGTGGTAGTTTGATAGGGATTGCATTGAATCTGTAGATTGTTTTGGGTAGTAGAGGCATTTTCACAACATTGATTCTTCCAATCCAAGAACATGGTATATCTCTTCATCTATTTGTACCATCTTTAATTTCTTTCATCAGTATCTTATAATTTTCTGCATACAGGTCTTTGTCTCCTTAGGTAGGTTTATTCCTAGATATTTTATTCTTTTTGTTGCAATGGTAAATGGGAGTGTTTTCTTCATTTCACTTTCAGATTTTTCATCATTACTGTATAGGAATGCCAGATATTTCTGTGCATTAATTTTGTATCTTGCTACTTTACCAAATTCATTGATTAGCTCTAGTAGTTTTCTGGTAGCATCTTTAGTATTCTCTATGTATAGTATCATGTCATCTGCAAACAGTGACAGCTTTATTTCTTGTTTTCTGATTTGAATTCCTTTTATTTCCTTTTCTTCTCTGATTGCTGTGGCTAAAACTTCCAAAACTATGTTCAATAAGAGTGATGAGAGTGGGCAACGTTGTCTTGTTCCTGATCTTAGTGGAAATGCTTTCAGTTTTTCACCATTGAGGACAATGTTGGCTGTGGGTTTGTGATATATGGCCTATATTATGTTGAGGAGAGTTCCCTCTATGCCTACTTTTTGCAGGGTTATTATCATAAATGGGTGTTGGATTGTGTCAAAAGTTTCTCTGCATCTATTGAGACTATCATATGGTTTGTCTCATTCAATTTTTAATATGGTTTATCACATTGTTTGATTTGCATATATTGAAGAATCCTTACATTCCTGGAATAAACCCCATTTGATTATAGTGTATGATCTTTTTAATGTGCTGTTGGATTCTGTTTGTTAGTATTTTGTTGAGGATTTTTGCAACTATGTTCATCAGTGATATTGGCCTGTTGCTTTCTTTCTTTGTGATATTCTTGTCTGGTTTTGGTATCAAGGTGATGCTAGCCTCGTAGAATGAGTTCAGGAGTGTTCCTCCCTCTGCTGTATTTTGGAAGACTTTGAGAAGGATAGGTGTTAGCTCTTCTCTAAAAGTTTGATAGAATTCGCCTGTGAAGCCATCTGGTCCTGGGCTTTGGTTTGTTGGAAGATTTTTAATCACAGTTTCAATTTCAGTGCTTGTGATTGGTCTGTTCTTATTTTCTGTTTCTTCCTGATTCAGTCTTGGCAGGTTCTGGGTTTCTAAGAATTTGTCCATTTCCTCCAGATTGTCCATTTAATTGGCATAGAGTTGCTCGTAGTAATCTCTCATGATCTTTTGTATTTCTGCAGTGTTAGTTTTTACTTCTCCTTTTTCATTTGTAATTCTATTGATTTGAGTCTTCTCCCTTTTTTTTTTCTTGATGAGTCTGGCTAATGGTTTATCAATTTTGTTTATTTTCTCAAAGAACCAGCACTTAGTTTTATTGATCTTTCCTATCATTACATTCATTTCTTTTTCATTTATTTCTGATCTGATATTTAAGATTTCTTTCCTTCTGCTAACTTCGGGGGGCTTTTTGTTCTTTTTTCTCTAATTGCTTTAGGGTCAAGGTTAGGTTGTTTATTCAAGATGTTTCCTGTTTATTAAGGTAAGATTGTATTGCTATAAACTTCCCCCTTAGAACTGTTTTTGCTGCATCCCATAGGTTTTGGTCATCGTGTCTCCATTGTCATTTGTTTCTAGGTATTTTTTAATTTCCTCTTTGATTTCTTCAGTGATTACTTCGTCATTGAGTAGTGTATTGTTTAGCCTCCATGTGTTTGTATGTTTTACAGAGCTTTTCCTCTATTTGATATCTAGTCTCATAGCATTGTGTTCAGAAAAGATACTTGATACAATTTCGATTTTCTTAAATTTACCAAGGCTTGATTTGTGACCCAAGACATGATCTATCCCGGAGAATTTTCCATGAGCACTTGAGAATAGTGTGTGTTCTGTTGCTTTTGGATGGAGTGTCCTATAAATATGAATTAAGTCCATCTTGTTTAATGTATCATTTAAAGCTTGTGTTTCCTTATTTATTTTCATTTTTGATGATCTGTCCATTGGTGAAAGTGGGGTGTTAAATTCCCCTACTATGAATGTGTTACTGTCAATTTTCCCTTTTATGGCTATTAGTATTTGCCTTATGTATTGAGGTGCTCCTATGTTGGGTGCATAAATATTTACAATTGTTATATCTTCTTCTTGGAACGATCCCTTGATCATTATGTAGTGTCCTTCTTTTCTCTTCTAATAGTCTTTATTTTAATGGTTATTTTGTCTGGTATGAGAATTGCTACTCCAGCTTTCTTTTGGTTTCCATTTGCATGGAATATCTTTTTCCATCCCCTTACTTTCAGTCTGTATGTGTCTCTAGGTCTGAAGTGGGTCTCTTGTAGACAGCATATATGTGGGTCTTGTTTTTGTATCCATTCAGCCAATCTGTATCTTTTGGTGGGAACATTTATTCCTTTTACATTTAAGGGAATTATCAATATGTATGTTCCTATTCCCATTTTCTTAATTGTTTTGGGTTCATTATTGTAGGTCTTTTCCTGCTCTTGTATTTTTGCCTAGAGAATTTCCTTTGGCATTTGTTGTAAAGCTGGTTTGGTGGTGCTGAACTCTCTCAGCCTTTGCTTGTTTGTAAAGGTTTTAATTTCTCCATCAAATCTGAATGAGATCCTTTCTGGGTAGAGTAACCTGGGTTGTGGGTTTTTCTCCTTCCTCACCTCAAATATGTCCTCCCATCTCTTCTGGCTTGCAGAGTTTCTGTTTAAAGATCAGCTGTTAACATTATGGGGATTTCCTTGTGTGTTATTTGTTGTTTTTCATTTGCTGCTTTTAATATGTTTTCTTTCTATTTAATTTTTGACAGTTTGATTAATGTCTCTTGGTGAATTTCGCCTTGGATTTGTCCTGTATGGGATTCTCTATGCTTCCTTGACTTGATTAACTATTTCCTTTCCCACATTAGGGAAGTTTTCAACTATAATCTCTTCAAATATGTTCTCACTCCCTTTCTTTTCTCTTCTTCTTCTGGAACCACTATAATTCGAATGTTGGTGCTTTTAATGTTGTCCCAGAGGTCTCTGAGACTGTCCTCAGTTCTTTTCATTCTTTTTTCTTTATTCTGCTCTGCAGTAGTTATTTCCACTATTTTATCTTCCAGGTCACTTATCCATTCTTCTGCCTCAGTTAATCTGCTATTGATCCCATCTAGAGTATTTTTCATTTCATTTATTGTGTTGTTCATTGTTGTTTGTTTCATCTTTAGTTTTTCTAGGTCCTTGTTAAATGTTTCTTGCATTTTGTCTATTCTATTTCCAAGATTTTGGATCATCTTTACTATCATTATTCTGAATTCTTTTTCAGGTAGACTGCCTATTTCCTTTTCATTTGTTAGGTCTGGTGGGTTATTTTCTTGCTCCTTCATCTGCTGTATGTTTTTCTGTCTTCTCATTTTGCTTATCTTACTGTGTTTGGGGTCTCCTTTTTGTAGGGTGCAGGTTCATATTTCCCATTGTTTTTGGTGTCTGTCCCCAGTGGCTAACGTTGGTTTAGTGGGTTGTGTAGGCTTCGTGTTGGAGGGGACTAGTGCCTGTGTTCTGATGGATGAGGCTGGATCTTGTCTTTCTAGTGGGCAGGTCCACGTCTGGTGGTGTGTTTTAGGGTGTCTGTGAACTTATTATGATTTTACGCAGCCTCTCTGCTAATGAGTGGTGTTGTGTTCCTGTCTTGCTAGTTGTTTGGCCTAGGGTGTCCAGCACTGTTGATTGCTGGTCGTTGAGTGAAGCTGGGTGCTGGCGTTGATATGGAGATCTCTGGGAGATTTTCACCATTTGATCTTATGTGGAGGTGAGAGGTCTCTTGTGGACCAGTGTCCTGAAGTTGGCTCTCCGACCTCAGAGGCACAACACTGACTTCTGGCTTCAGCACCAAAAGCCTTTCATCCACACAGCTCAGAATAAAAGGGATAAAATGTGGAAAGAAAGAATTAGTAGAAGTAGAAAGAAAGAAAGAAAGTAAGAAAGAAAAAAAGAAAGAAAGAAGGATAGACAAAAGGAAAGAAAGATAGAAAGGAGGGATGGAGGGAGGGAGGATGGAAGGAAGGAGGGAAGGAAGGAAAAAGGAAAGAAAGAAGGAAGATAAAGTAAAATAAAATAAAGTAAGATAAAATATAATAAAGTTATTAAAAATAAAAAATAATTATTAAGAAAAAAATTTAAAAAAGAAACAAAAAACGGATGGATAGAACCCTAAGAAAAATGGTGGAAGCAAAGCTATACAGACAAAATCTCACACAGAAGCATACACATACACACTCACAAAAAGAGGAAAAGGGGAAAAAATCATAAATCTTCCTCTCAAAGTCCACCTCCTCAATTTGGAATGATTCGTTGTTTAAAGGAGGCAAGGAAGGAAGGAAAGAAAGAAAGAAAGAAAGAAAGAAAGAAAGAAAGAAAGAAAGAAAGAAAGAAGATAAAGTAAAATTAAAGTTATTAAATAAAAAAATATTAAGAAAATAATTATATTAAAAAAAAAACGGACAGATAGAACCCTAGGACAAATGGTGGAAGCAAAGCTATGCACACAATATCTCACACAGAAGCATACACATACACACTCACAAAAAGAGGAAAAGGGGAAAAAATCATAAATCTTACACCCAAAGTCCACCTCCTCAATTTGGGATGATTCGTTGTTTATTCATGTATTCCACAGATGCAGGGACATCAAGTTGATTGTGGAACTTTAATCCGCTGCTTCTGAGGCTGCTTGGAGAGATTTCCCTTTCTCTTCTGTGTTCGCTCAGCTCCCAGGGCTCAGCTTTGGATTTGGCCCCGCCTCTGCGTGTAGGTCACCTGCGGGCGTCTGTTCCTCGCTCAGACAGGACGGGGTTAAAGGAGCTGCTGATTTTGGGGCTCTGGCTCACTCAGGCCGGGGGGAGGGAGGGGGTGCAGATGCAGGGTGAGCCTGCGGTGGCACAGGCCAGAATGACGTTGCACCAGCCTGAGGTGCACCGTGTGTTATCCCAGGGAAGTTGTCCCTGGATCACGGGACCCTGGCAGTGGCTGGCTGCACAGGCTCCCGGGAAGGGAGGTGTGGAGAGTGACCTGTGCTTGCACACAGGCTTCTTGGTGGTGGCAGCAGAGGCCTTAGCGTCTCTTGCCCGTCTCTGGGGTCCGCGCTTTTAGCCGCGGCTCGCACCCGTCTCTGGAGCTCCTTTAAGCAGTACTCTTAATCCCCTGTCCTCACGCACCAGGAAACAAAGAGGGAAGAAAATGTCTCTTGCCTCTTCGGCAGGTCCAGTCTTTTTCCCGGAGTCCCTCCCGGCTAGCTGTGGTACACTAACCCCCTGCAGGCTGTGTCACGCCGCCAAACCCAGTCCTCTCCCTGCGCTCTGACGGAAGCCTAAGCCTCAGCTCCCAGCCCCGCCCGCCCCGGATTGTGAGCAGACAAGCCTCTCGGGCTGGTGAGTGCCGGTCTGCACTGATCATCTGTGTGGGAATCTCTCCACTTAGCCCTCCGCACCCCTGTTGCTGTGCTCTCCTCCGTGGCTCCGAAGCTTTCCCCCTCTGCCATCCACAGTCTCTGCCCGCAAAGGGGCTTCCTAGTGTGTGGAAATCTTTCCTCCTTCACAGCTCCCTCCCACTGGTGCAGGTCCCATCCCTATTCTTTTGTCTCTGTTTATTCTTTTTTCTTTTGCCCTACCCAGTTACGTGGGGAGTTTCTTGCTTTTTGGGAGGTCTGAGGTCTTCTGCCAGCATTCAGTAGGTGTTCTGTAGGAGTTATTCCACGTGTAGATGTATTTCTGGTGTATCTGTAGGGAGAAAGGTGATCTCCATGTCTTACTCATCTGCCATCTTCCCCTCCCTTCTGCCATCTTCGCCTCCTACTGAACTATTAAAAAAAAGATGAAATCCTGCCATTTGTGACAACATGAATGGACCTTGAGGGCATTGTACTAAGTGAAATATGTCAGATGGAGAAAGACAAATACCATATGATTTTCCTCATGTACATAATCTAAAAAAATAAAACAAATGAACAAACAAAATAAAAGAAAAACAAACAGTAACAAAGAACAGATTTGTGGTTACCAGAGGGGAAGAGGGATCAGAGTAAGCAAAATAGGTGAAGGGGGTCAACTGTATGGCAATGGATAGTACCAAGACTTTTGGTACTGATCACTTTGTAGGTATAGAGATGCTGAATTTTAATGCTATACACCTGAAACTTATATCTTAAAGAAAGGACAAGAGACATCTTATATATTTCAATCTGCCTAACCTGACTTCTCATAGCTCTCTGTGCATGGATATGAGTACTCTCATCTTTCACAACTGCAATACATTTGTCTAATTATGGTTCTACCAAATGAATAGGCCCCTTGCCATTCCTTTTACACATTTTTTTCCTTTCTTGTCTCTTGACTTTGTTTATGAACTTTCTTCTTCCTAACCTTTGAAATCCTATCCATTCACAAGACAAAGACCTTCTTCATTATTACTTCTTCCAGAATTACTTCCCTATAGCAGACACTGTGTTGTACCACCCAGTTTTCATCCTCCACCCAACTTACAAAATTTATTGTCTTAGCTGCTTAGAGAGTTGATGGCTTACAGATTCTCACTGAAACCTCCCTTCCACACATTACCCTTGGCAAAAGAAAGCCATCTTACCCAAAGTCTCATCATCTTCACAGGGATGTCTTGCATCCAGTGGCTGGTTAGTGCAACAGTTTAAGTCTGTCCCTCTTGCTCTAATTCAGGGCAATTCTGAAGGGCTATCCCAACTTCAGTCTCCCTCAAAGGCTGAGATTTATAATATAAATTCATTATGTCCCAATTTAACTTTGTACTTAATCCTGTTTTTAACTGCCCAACAGGTGTGGATTTAAGAATGCTCACAATAAAACTCTATTTCAGAAATCTGTTTCCTAAGGAGTTCTCACCTACAACAGTTGGTGTAAGAGTGGTCCAAGAAAGTAGAGTATGAAATGGAATTTTAGAGTAGAATCACTCACTAGCTGACTGGCAATGAGGACCTGATCACTGATGGGATACAGAGCACTGATAGTCTCTGTCATGTAGTAGCAGATTTGTTAAATATTTCATTGGTGCTAATATGGAATGGCATAGTGATGGAAAGCAATGCATGGACTAGGATAATGCATCATCCTTTTGATAATTTCAGAGGGAGATAATAATTCTAAGCACCATAGAATTTGAAGACTGTTGAGGGCAGTAGATGATTTGGTGAAAATCAATAAAATGTACAAGGTAATTAATTATCCATTAAAGGCTAAGGATGAAAGTCACAGGACCTCCTTAGTAGATTGTAAAAGGACTCTTATCTCCTGTGAACAGAGGACCAAGAAAGCTGATAACAAGGCTCTGGTCTTAAGCAGAATTGTAAAAGAATTCCAGAGAAGGGTAATTTTGCAACCCCTGAAAATCTGATATGCCAGGGTCAGGGTCCTGACTGGGAAGGAGACATGGAAAGAGGACACCCGTGTATTTATATTGATATACTCATAAATCATAAATATCCAAATTTCCCTGAGTTCTTTGGGTTTAAAATAGTGGCTTCATCCTCCCCATTATTGGTTAGAATCCTCTTTCTCCCACTCCCATCTCTCTTACTTGAAGGAAAATAAAAATCTTCTTCCTCAAAAAACAACAGATGAAGTACACAAACCCTTAAGATTTATCTCCTTACCCCTCTTGGTCACTGTACAAAAAATTGGAGAACTGTAGGTGGTGGGCAATATCCAGCTGGATGCCTATTTCTGTTAATAAAATTTTATTAGAATTTGGAGTAAGATGTAAACTGTTTTACTTTTTGTTCTCATATGTATGCCAAATATTTCTGATCCTTCTTTCTGACAGGAATAAATAAAAATACATGCACCAGTTAAATGACAGCATACCATATATCTGAACAAAGATAAGCATGGCAGCTGCATTTGGGAATAAAATATTATTGAGCTTGGGATAGTTTAATATTCTCCTCTAGGTTTTCTCTAGCCTCTGCAAGATCTACAATATGCAATAAATAAAGATATAGGAGAACAGCTATCCTGTGTACCTTAGCTCTTTGAGTGGCAATTTTTGATTTGCCATTTTGCCCTAGAGATGGGCAGTATTGGAAGCTGTCACATGACCTATGCTTTTTTTTTTTTTTTTTTCGGAACGCGGGCCTCTCACTGTTGTGGCCTCTCCCGTTGCAGAGCACAGGCTCCGGACGCGCAGGCTCAGCGGCCATGGCTCACAGGCCCAGCCGCTCCGCGGCATGTGGGATCCTCCCGGACCGGGGCACGAACCCACGTCCCCTGCATCGGCAGGCGGACTCTCAACCACTGCGCCACCAGGGAAGCCCTATGACCTTTGCTTTTATCCCACAAGCCAAGGAGCTAATATGGGTGTTCTTCCAACAACCAGTTATATTTTAAGTATACATTTGAGGACCAGAGAAATGACCATTGAGTGGGCCAATGGAGTCAACTGATCCTCTGTGACAAAAACCTGGTCGCGTATTCTATTTATTTTCCCGTTTGACCCAAATTTAATGGTGCAGTGGGGGCATGATGAAGTTTTCAGTTTCTGGGTATTGATGATAGATAACTTATGATCAACAATCTCAAAAATGTTTGTGTTTTTCTCTTCCATCATGTATGTTACTTATGTAAATGACCATGGATTTTTTTTGGTAAGAACTGGGAGAATCATCACCACATACCCTTGCTGTGGTATACCTTCCTCCTGGGAATCTAGTCCTCCTCTCAAACAATAAGTTCTAAGTTTGAAAACTGAATTAAATTCAGAACTTGACAAAATTCTGTTTTGTTTCTTTTTTTTACTTGTGTAACTGCCCTTAGCTTCCTGATTATACATTCTTATTTCATTTTGTTGTTTAAATTGAGAAATGTTCTTGTTAGTAGTCTGTTTACCTTGCACCTAGGGCTGCCATATTCTATTATCAACTCTGCAGCTTTTTGCAGATCAGTAACGCCTCCCCCAGTTGCTACACCTACATTGTTGTTCATTACATTTTTGCCCATATCAATCTGGTTTCCTTTTTCTCTGGAAGCAGCACAACCCCTGAAGCATACATCAATTTCATTTATGAGGCAACTTTGAGAAATATGTTAGCAATTTTATCAAACCAACTATGGATCGATTGAGATGATTTGCCAAAACCAACTTTTAAGATAATATTGGCATTTTTTTTTTTTTTTTTTTTTTTTTTTTTTTGCGGTACGTGTGCCTCTCACTGTTGTGGCCTCTCCCTTTGCGGAGCACAGGCTCTGGATGTGCACACTCAGTGGCCATGGCTCACGGGCCTA
This sequence comes from Delphinus delphis, assembly GCF_949987515.2. Lineage (NCBI taxonomy): Eukaryota > Metazoa > Chordata > Mammalia > Artiodactyla > Delphinidae > Delphinus > Delphinus delphis. The sequence goes on from NC_082695.1 coordinate 54,837,841, forward strand.
GCCGCTCTGCGGCATGTGGGATCTTCCCAGACCGGGGCACGAACCCGTGTCCCCTGCATGGGCAGGCGGACTCTCAACTACTGCGCCACCAGGGAAGCCCTATGTTAAGTTTCTGTTTTTTGTTATTTTCAGTATGCGGGCCTCTCACTGCTGTGGCCTCTCCCATTGCAGAGCACAGGCTCTGGACGCACAGGCTCAGCGGCCATGGCTCACGGGCCCAGCTGCTCCATGGCATGTGGAATCCTCCCAGACTGGGGCACGAACCCGCGTCCCCTACATCAGCAGGCAGACTCCCAACCACTCTGCCACGAGGGAAGCCCTTGACATTATTCTTTTTATTTGTTTTAGACCAGCATTGCTCTTTTTACCTACTGATATGCAAATTATATGTTAATTTTATTTTTGCCTTAGATCTGACACAGAGTTTGAATGTTTTATGGTCTGTTTTTTCCTTCCAAATGCCCATCTGTACCTACACAGATTTTTTCATAACAGGTGAGACAGTGCCCTCAGAATTAGACACTGATAGCAAATAATTTATCACATAGAACCTGATCATCTTGCCCATTGTCCTAATTACAATCATATTTTTGACAATTTATCAGGACTTGAAAAAAATTATAATTCCTTTTAATCATTACTTGTTACTTTTGGAAATGCATATAAATACTCTGCTTCATTGGTAGATAGCTGCCAGTTCTATCACCATTTGCTTTTTAGCTTCCCAAGGGTTGAATTGTATAGGCAATAAGACAATTTTTAAATTTTATAAAACATCTATTGACGAATAATACATACACAAATTTAAACATACACAAAAATTGTATATTAAAATACCCATTGATGACATCTAACATAAACTTTATTGCTAATAGTTGATACAAAACTGTGTAATTTACCAATTCTCTTTTTTCTTCCCTGGAGTTAGAGATGTAACCTTCTGAAGATCAGCTAACCCTTCAAAGTCCCAGTAGCTGGAACCAACAACATCCTGCCTCTTCCAATTAAGCTTTGGAACTAAGTGTCAGTGATGTGCTGGAGTCAGCTCATACCAGCTCAAAAGGACTAATTGTTAAATTTTCAGGAATTTTGCAAGCTGATTTTTGAACACAGCCAGGATTAGAAACTAAATTATATTAATTATCAGTTAAATAATCTATAATAAAAGCAAGGGTAATTAATACTCAAAATGTATCCCTTTCTAATTATTTTATTGCATTTTATGTTATCTATGCTCTTAAGTCTATTGTATCTGTTTGTGGAGTACTATACAATGGTGGGCTAATACCTATCTCTTCCATCTCTACCTTCAGAAATGTCACATTGACAGATTGAAACAAACCATGGTGGGAGTATTTACACCACAGAAATTGGCAAATGCTTCAAAGCAGGACTCTCTCTCTCTCTCTTCTTTTTTTTTGGAAACCTAGTTGTTAAACATTTAACAGCACACCATTGACTAAGCCCCTCCTTCACAAAGCTGCAAATCAGAAGCTAAGAAGCAATTTCATAATTTAGCTAATTGAGTAGAAAAACAGAGATTGTCCAGGTATATATAGGTGAACAAAACTGTTTATCACGGACATACCAACAAGGGAAGAACTAAGAATTATCTGGTAGTGAAAAACAGGGCACCTGGACAGGAAAAGGCCACATATCATTTTATTATAGAATGGTGAAACCACAGAGAACCTAAGGGAACTTCTTCAACATTTCAGTTTAACAGATGAGAAAACAGAAGTTTTCCTAATTTCCCAATAGTTGAACCAAAAATGATTCTAGCTTTAAATACTGCCATTTTCTTTTTCTATACTATGTTGTTCATTCAGAACATAATGTATTCAATTTTTTTCTTTCATCCATGTTTATTTACCTATTTTTTTAAACATATGTTGATGTCAGGATAAATATATGATAAAATGATATTTATATTTTGCCAATTAATTAATATAAGACTATTTCCCAAATCTTTGTTATTCATATAGTTCCTGTAGTCTGATTTTTCTCAACTATTTCTGTCTCCAGAATAAAACTTTATCCTTATATGGAACTATTGACTTTCTATTTAAATAATAATATGTAAATTTATTGAACACCTGATTAGTGTTGGGTTGAACAACTTGGTGAGTATTCATCATTTTACCTATTTTATACAGAAACTAAAGCTCATGGAATTTATGTAACCTTTCCAATGTGATGCAATTAGGTAGAGTAGGGCTGAGATTCAAAACCAGTTCTGCCTCACTCCAAAGAGTGTTTTTGTGTCTTCCCTCTCCCTACTATGCTACTTTATCTTATAGACATTTGTCTATAGAAAAAACAAAAAAATAATTTGCCATAGTTTTGTGAAATTTCCAGATCATATTTTGCCTTTTGGCATTTTAGATCACATCCAAGCAAAATTAAAATCTCAGTCATTTTCAAGGTCACTCCTCATTGTAGATATTTGTCATTGCCATGAACTATGTAACCCGGAGTAGTTAAACTGAACTACTGAACAACTGAAACTTAATGTTATCTTCTATAAGATAGATATCCTGGACTAAAGTAAGGAAACTGGAGACAGGGTAAAAGCACACTTAAGGTAATGAAATATGGAGTCATTAGCACTCTAACAATGTAATTATAAGGAGACGGGCAGCATGAAAAAAAAGAAAGAAAATTCTATTGTACTTTGGTACAGCCAGAAAATAAGATATTAGAGGCAAGGCAGAAGGGCTGGCAAATTTGAAACAAATTAAAGGCAATAACCTTAAATATAGTGATAATAGGTCTGTGAGATTCACTACTGTAGGACATGTTTAAATGAAATAACAGCGTGGACCATGGGGTAGATAATTTAATGAACAATAACCTTGCTGGTGTTTTGGCTAAAAAAGATACACAACATCTCATGGACCTGATCTGATCAGCCCAAGGACAAGGAGAATTTAATTTTCCCATGAACCAGATAAAGTATTCATCAGAGTAACTAGAGCTTGTTTTCTCATATTACCAGGAACTGCTTGTGAACTGGATTACCAGCTCAGGTATTAAACAGTACTTTGCAGTGGGACCCATAGGAAAGTGATAGAATCATGTCAGTGTAAGAGATCACTCTAATTTTATTCTCCAGTAGTGGGGGTAAATTGCATTGAACTATTCTAATACCCTCTTCTAGTTGACAAAATTTACTAAATAACTGGATCAAGGGTAAGATTTCAATTTATGACCTTAGGAAGATGAAGAACACTAACCAAAATGAGTGTTTTATGCACTAAAACCAAATAAACATCGAGGTTTATGTTATTCTTACTAAATGTATCTTCTGGATCCTTCCATCTTAGCACATAAAGAACCACGCTTTTATAGTCTTCTTAGTATTCATTATGTAAATAAAATGTTCATATTAGGGAAATGCTCAGTGGAAATAAAGGATATTTCACAACTCTTTTCTTTAACCATTGATAACAAACATTACTGCATATACATCTCTGTGAAAATATACAAGTATATTTGTATAATAAAGTCCTTTGAATGGGATTACTAGGTCAATGGATAAATTTCTTCTCAATATTGGTAGATGTTGCAAAATTGTCCAGTAAATTTGTTACCAAATTGTACTCCTACCAAAAAAAAAATGAGAGCACATGTTTCCCTAACTCCAGGCCAACTTTTTATTTGTTTTTCTGAATACTGAAAGTTGAAGGTAATTATTTTTTTTTATTATGCTGTTGTGTAATAGTGTATGAGGCCAGGCACCATTTCATATGTATAAAGCCACTTCTTTTTCTGTGACTTCATCATTTAAGTCCTCTCATTTTTTCCTATTTGGTAAAAACCTTTCTCTTATGGATTTATGTGTTCTTTAAAATTTAGTATATTAGTCCTTGTCTAGCCTTTCTAGGCATTAATTTTATCTATATATGCCTAAGATATCTTAACATGTTCCTATGCAATAAATGAAAGTTCCCAATTTACTGAGATATTGAAGAGTTAAAATTAGCAACATTTGGCTAATGTGAGTCTTTTTCTTTCTCTACCATCTGATAGAGATGAGATGTAAGAGTGCCAGCACCAAACATCAGCTATTAAAAGGATGAAATTAACCACATTTGGAAAGAGTAGAAGATTAATTTATTAATTTATTTACCCACTAACAGATTCATTCAATGAACATTTCCTGATTACTTACTGGGTTTCAGTCTTTTACTAGCTCTAGGGAGAAGACCATTTTTACTTTAGCATATTTAATCCATTTCTAAGCAGTTCTTAATCACAGAAAGCATGATTTTTAAAAAGTATACAGCTTCAAAATTTCTACATTTAATGAATGTTGCATTCTCCTTGTGTCCATTAGAAGTGTATTGAGATGCTCATAATAATTTAAAATAACAGTAGGAATTATTTTTCCTGAGGGAGATTATCACATAAAATACAGACCTAGGCAGTGCTGGGCTGGTATGGTAGGTTTTGAGTTACCAAAGTTCCTTTTGTCTTTCTGCTTTGCCAGCCTTATGCATGGCTTACATTTTCAATTCTCTTTATTATAGCTGCTGGATCTCCAGCTATCATAACTGTGTTCCAGACAGCAAGCAAAAGGAAGCAGGTGTGAGGAAAGTATCATCTGCTTTCAAAGAAGTCAACTTCTTTTAAAGAGCTTTCCAGAACATCCTACCCAATTGTTGTCATTTAAATCTCACTGGATGCTTTAATGAACAAGATTGTAGTAACCATTTTGAAAATGTATCAAATTATCTCATTGTATACCTTAAATATATATAATTTTAGTTGTCAATTATACCTCAATAAATCTGAGAGGAAAAACTCACTGGTCTCTTTATTAGCAAGAAAACTTAAGGTAATGGATTATTAATGTTGACATTGTTGTTTTACTGGCTTTCTTTTTCTTAACCTGGCACCCACATTCATAGTAAAGAAGATGAGAATGGACATTAAGTAGAAAACTCTGCCATGCCATAGATTGCTTAATTCTTAGGAGGCAATCTTCCAGTTTCCCTTTTCTTCAAAACACAAGCAAGAGTGAGAAGTTGTATGCTACTCCTAACTTTGATGCCAGAGCTAAGGCTGCCATGCCAGAAAGACCCACCACCTGAGATTCAGAGCAGGAGAAACTCAGCTTGAAGCCAAGGCCTTTGGAGCACCAGTCCTCAGTGTTTTCATATCTCACATCTTATTTCTCTTTATCCTTCCTCCCATGCCTCACACAAAATAAGACACTGAATTCAAGCCATTTTTTCTTCTCTTTTTTTCTGATAACCACAAAGGTTTAGATGCTTATTAATTCAAGGAATTTTCTGCCTCTCTTTCTTCAGGCTTAAATTTCATTCTTCCTAGTTGCTACAGCAAGATCAATCTTCTAAAACACCCCTTTAACTCTAAGGTTCCTTCCTTTCAAAAAGCCCTCATTAACTTTATAAGTCCTATTAAAAATGAACAAAAGACAAGTCTTATTCTTGTGTATGAGACCCTCTACAATCTAGTCTACCTGGTCTTGCCAATATGGCCCTCCAAAAGTATCTAGCTCATCCTCACTCAGTATCTCTCCTCCTGCTGATCCCCTTCCCCTCTTTTCCAATCCTCCAGGGGCTAGTTCAAGTTTTTCTTGCTGAACAGAAAAAGAATGATGTCAGGGAGCTTCCACCCCATGACATCTTTTCCATAGTAAAAGTCAGCTCTTCTGTCCCTGGACACTTGTCTACAGCACACATTGACATAATTTGAATTCCAGACATCTTTTTCATGTTTGCATTCATTGTTTGCATTATTTACATCTTCTACAATAGTTATGTTTAGTGTCAGAAGAAGCTCTAGCCAGTTATTTGAACACATAGTACGTTCTCATATCCCTTGGTTGAAACTAATATTTCTTTTTTCTCCTATATACAATATTTATTTTGTGATCAAAAGTCCCCCTTCTCATTATGCCTACCTCTCAATTTCTAACCAAAATTGTGTCTGGGCCCAAACTCCCAATCTGATGTTGCACAGAGCCAGAATGCATCTTCCATAGAGGTCAAGGCATTCCACAACTGGCTGACTATTAGCATAAGGCCTGGGATGGAAATGAATTATCAGCTTTTTTTAACTGGATGATTTCCACTGGGTTTTATTTTCTGTTTTCTTGTTAATAGAAATGCCCATAGGCAGTGGCCTCAGATCAAAAATATGGGCCTAATGGAATCTAAAAGTTCACGTTTAATTTTAAAATGAGACTCCCTTTAGATTCCCAGCATTACCAAAATTCATCTCAAAAGCAGAAAATGTCATTTTCTTTCCACCTTCAAAAGCAGCTGAACAAAATTTAAATACATCAGGTTATAACAAACAAGCTAGAAAGTGCACCACAACTGGGACAAGCTTGCACCCAGATCCAATTTTTATGACTGAGTTAGAAAGCCCTTGATAAATGGGGCTCGTGGTGCAATCCCTGCTGGTGCCTTAACTGGAGCCACTACAGCAGAAAAGACTGAAGTAATAAGTATGAGTGACATTTTCCCAAAGCAAGTTAAGTATCCCAATAGAAACCTAGAAGAAATTATTCTTAAATGTTCTCCCAGGCAGCTTGAGTCAACTTGACACCTCTTCTTTGCATGTGAATTCCCTGCATGACAAATCACATATACAGTTTGTGGGCTGAATCAGATGCTTTTATGAATGTTAATGGCACAGATTTGGAGATAAATCAGTGTGACAATAATGATTAAATTCTGTTTATTTCCTAGTTTGTTTAAAATTTCACCTCTAAAATGTAAGTTGAGATTATTTGAAGGAAATTTCCCCATTGGCCATGCTCATCTTTACAACTACAACTTGGTAAATAGCTAACGACAACAATGATCTGTATCTTTTCTAGTGGATTGTTTGAGCAGAGATCATGTTCATTGTTGGGGTGGATTGCTGTTCCTAGGGCAATGAGATGGGTTTAGTTTACCTTTTTGAACTTTCAGAAGGTTCATTACTGCTTGATCCTTATTTCATAGCTACTAGATAGGCTGACAGAATAAGTAAGGCTTTTCACAGAAAGGATAATCACTTATTTGGTAACAAACATTTTCTACCATACTTGTATTGATCCAGAAAACTTATTTAAAGTTAGACCGTAAACTTGAAACTCAACCCACTCAATTTTGAGATTTGTATAAGTCTGTGTTAAGAGATGAGTTTTGGAGCCGATTTCTCAGTGGTAAACTCTGAGCTCTACTATTTACTAGCTACATGACCTTGGGCAACTTTTTCAAGCTTTTTGTGTCTTAGTTTCTTCAACAATAAAATGAATATTAGAATAATGCCTGTATCATATTATTTTCTTTCCCTAGTTCCCAATGAAAACCTTCTACTGAAGATCAGTGAGGTCTACTCTCAGAGTTGCCTAAAGTCCACATTTGGAATACACTTATTTTGGTGTATAAGCCTCTGTTGATGTTATTTCTCTTGTCAGGAATTTTTTTCCTTTTGCCCCCCTCCTGCTTATTTATTCATTCTTATGTTTTAGCATCAGACTTATTAATTGACTTTTTCCCTGGCATTAACTGGAGGCTCTTGACTTGAGTCAGTCTTGTCAGTCCATTTATGAGACCAGTCCATATTTTAGTTCTTCACCTTGTGTTAGATGGAATTCCCTTGGATGACCTTGCACTTATCCATTGCCTCCATGATGATCCTATACTTGGAAGCATTGCTTTACCATGTTTGCTGTAACTGGGCACTCTGTTGTTCTGTGCACTTGGTCAATATTCAGTGACTTCTTATTAAGGATGATTCTTATGGCCCTGATAATTGCTCTGCTTTTCTGAAATTCTTTTACCCCTTTACCTCAGTCCCTTTTATTGTATGGCCATCTCCACCTGGCAAAGTGTTCTGTCTCTCTCCTATGGCTAACATTATTTAGCACAATTCAGTGAATATCTTTAACACTCATTATGTCCTTGGTAAAAAATAAATAAATAAATAAAAGCAGCAAATTCTCAGTTGCTGGACTTTCTATTAACAGAAACTGTTTATTAAATGGCACTTTGCACTTCACCAGAAAATTATATTTAAAGTTTTTAGGAATATTTTGTCATTGAAAGAACAGTATATGCATTTGGAATCTGTAAAAGAAACAATTATTTTCAGAATAGTTTTATAGTTACTGTATACTAATTCTAAATGAATTACTACTCCATGCATATATTGTATGACAAATATCTTAAAAACTAAAATCCTATATGAACAAGCTCTGTTCAGAGCCATGTGACATATTTGTAGCTTGCCTTGGATGTTCTGAGTCTCAAAAGTCTTTATATCACATTAAAACACACATTTATAAAATGAGGTAGACATAGATCATGATGAGGAAAAATTAAATCATGGAGTTCGTTGAAATGCTAAAAGATGCCACTCTCAAATTTTATGCTATATTTTCCTTTATCATAAGCCTGTATTAACATGCCCTTAATGTTACCACACAGTGTCCAGTTCAAGGGAAAAAAAATCTTATAGGAAAACAGCAGGCATGGTTAAGTTAATGAATGCTATGATGCACTTAGCTTATTAGTGGCTGTATTAGTCTGTTGAGGTGACTTTGGTTTGGTCCTTTATTGGTATACTTTACCTTTCAGTGTCCTGTCTGCATTTCTCACATTCCCTTTTCATTTTTGTTTCCCCCTCTTCTTTTTTTCATTAAAATATTTTTCCACTAAAATGAGACTGAAATGAAATGAAAATAAATTGTGGGAAGATGCATCCATAGCATTTATGTAAAGATAAGAGCCTTGGAGTTCAACACTTATCTCACATGAACAAAAATGTGACCAACATAAAGGACACTTGAGTAACAAATAGAGTGACAAGTAAATATAGATAAATTTGGGGTCTGATTTTTGGAATGATAACAAGGAGAACATTTTTATCCTGACTATAGAAAGAGTTCATCTCTTTTTGAGAATTTAAATTAGGACAAGGAAGGGAAAGAATGTCTGCATGTATTCAGATCAAGAAACAAAGGGAGATAAGATTTTGGAATAAAGTTCACTATTTAAAAGTTCAACTGGCTATGAGTCATCTGGCACAGTTACAATAAGCCTTTGTACTTGCCAAGTGGCTTTTGTACAAAGATCTCACAAGGCAAAGAACTGCAAAGAATACCCATTTTCATTTTAGAAAGATGACAACTAAATCAGAAAGAAGGGGGCAGAATAGAGGTAAGTTTTGAATTCTTCATTATTGCCTCTCAGTAACATTTTTTTTACACTAAAAAATTATGGGTATTTTATACATCATTAGAAGCACAGATTTGAAGTATAAAATTCAATGAGTTTTGAAAAATGATCACATCCATATAATCTTGACCCCTTTCAAGATAGAAAGTTTTTTTGTTTTTTTTTTTTTTAACCCAGAAATTCTTCTTGACTGGAAAGTTAATCTACATCCTCTTCTTGAGGCAACCACTACTCTGATTCTTTCTTTTGTCAAAGATTAGCGTCATCTGTTCTACAATTTAATATAAATTAGATCATTCAGTATGTACATTCACATTTCTGGCTTTTTCATTTATATATATAGCAACCTTTTTTAGAACAGTATTAGGTTTAAGGAAAAAAAATTAAGATAATACAGAGAATTCCCATATACTCCACACCTTCTTGCTTCTATTGTTAACATCTCATATTATTATGATGAAATTTTAAAATTAGAGAACCAATGTTGATACATTATTATTAAGTAAAACCAATTCTTTATTTACACTTCCTTATATTTTTTATCTAATATGCCATACAGGATACCACATTAAAGTTAGTCATCATGTCTACTTAGGCTTCTTGGTTAAGACAGTTTCTCAGACTTTCCTTGTTTAGGATGACCTTTACATTTTTGAAGATTAGTAGTAAGATATTTTGTAGAATGTTCTTCAACTGGAATTTGTCTGATGTTTTTATCATGATTAGACTAGAGTTATGAGTTTTGGGGAGGAACACCACAGAAGTAAAATGCTATTTTTGTTATACCATATCAAGGGTACAAATTATCAAATGACTTACCATTGTTGATGTTGACCCTGATCACCTGTCTCAGGTGATGTTTATTAGGTTTCTCCACTGTAAAGTTACCCTTTTTTCTCTTTCAGCATAACTTAAAGTTCATCGGTTTTGTTGCATGTACCAGTGGTCTGTTCCTTTGTATTACGAAGTAATATTCCATTACGTGATTAAATTGTAATTTTTTTAGTCATTCTATGGTCAATGAATATTTGTGTTTTTCCAGTTTGGAAATCTTATGAATAAGGCTGCTATGAACATTCTTGTACACATTTTATTGTGTGTTTATATGTTTTTATTTCTCTTGGGTAAATCATTATAAGTGAAATGGTTGGATCATAGGTTAAATGTATATCTAACTTCATAAAACAATGTCTAACCAATTCACAAAATAGTTAAACCATTTTACACTCCCATCAGTCAGATATGAACATTCCAATTGCTTCTCTAATTCATTAACTCTTAGTATTTTGAGCCATTTTAATTTCAGCCATTATAGTGGGTATATAGTGGTATGCAATTGCTGGCTAATTTTTATTTCCTTTCTGACTAATGTCATTGAGAATCCTTTCATGTACTTATTGACCATGTATATATATATTTTTTTTTCCATTTTAACTGCTCAGTTACCATGGAACTGCTTTTTCTCCTCTCCATTGGATTTCATTGACAGCCTTGTCAAAAAATCATTTTACTGCCTAAGAATGGATCAATTTCTGTGTTATTTATATTATTCCATTGATTTATTTTGGAAGACAATACCACACTGTCCTGGTTACTGTTGCCTTCCAATAATTTCTTAAATCAGGTAATATAAATCCTTCATGTTTGTTTGTTTTTTTAAAGATTGTTTTCATTCTTCATGTCTCCACATTTTCATATATATATTAGGATCTACTTGTTAATTTCTACTAAAATTGTGCTTGGACTTTAATTGGAAGTTTATTGAATCTGTTGAAGAATTCAGTTAGAATCAATATGAAAAAAATATTGTCTACCAAACAATGATATTATATAACTCTCCATTGGCTTAGGTATTATTTAGTTCCTTTTATCATGGATTTATAGTTTTTATTATATAATTTGTACCTACATTTTGCTTTATAAATCCTAAGTTTTACAAGTATTTATGGATTTTTTAAAATTTGATTTTCCTAGTTTTTGCTAATATATAGAAATACAAATATTTTTGTATATTCACCTTTATTCCTGAAACATTGCTAGATTTGTAGAATCCATATGATTTTTAAGCAAAATCATAATCATCACTGTTTAAAGATAGTTTTACTCTTATATTTTTTTCTTCCTCCCCTCCCCCCCCTTATTTTACTGAGTAGGACCTCCACTATAACGTCAAATAGAGGTATGAAAGGGACATCTTTGACTTTTTCCAAATATTAGGGACAATTTATGCAGTTTTTCACCATTAAGTAGATGCTAGGATTAAGATATTTGTAAAGGCTGTTCATCAGATAGTTGAATTTTCTTATATTCTTAGCTTGTTGAGAATTTTCATAACAAATGTGTGTTAAATTTTGCCAAATAGTTTTTCTTCATACATTGAGATAATCATACAAATTTACTCATTTATTTTTTTAATTTATTGAATTACATTGATTGATTTTTAAGTATTAAACTAACTTGCATTCCCATGAGAAATTTCACCTGATTGTGGTTATTCTCTTTACGTTATTTCATTCCATTTTCCAATACTTAAAAAAATATATATATGCTTATATGTTATTTCTGGTCTGTATTTTTCTTCTCTGATTATGGATTTCAAGGTTGTGCTGGCCTCAAAATGTGAGTAAGAAGGTGTTTCTTCTTCCTCTTTTTTCTGAAAGACTTGGTGTAAATTTTCTTTTATATTTTTCCTTAGATATATGTTAAATTTCAACAGACAAACCACTGAAGATGTGGTTTTCCTTTATGAAAAAGGTTTTTATTATTATAGATTCAATTTCTTTAATACTTAAAGGACTATTTAGATTTTCTATTACTCCTTGACTCTGTTGATAATTTGTTTCTTTCAATAAATCAAACCATTTCTTCCAAAGTATAGAATATATTGATATAAACTTAACTATAAATCCCATTATTATAATTTTAATGCCTACAGAATCTGTATTATCTGCTTTTTCAGCCTTAACATGGCTCATTTATGTTTTCTCTTTTTGTTTTCTAACCAATCTTATTAGGTAGTATAATTTTATGCATTTCTTTATTGTGTTTTTCTTTTTTTTTTTTCTATAGCACTGATTTCTGCTTTCTTCTAATTAGTTTTTATATTCTATCTACTCTGGATTTAATTTGTTCTTCTTTTGCTAGCTTCTTTTTTTTTTTTTTTTTTTTTTTTACATCTTTATTGGGGTATAATTACTTTACAATGGTGTGTTAGTTTCTGCTTTATAACAAAGTGAATCAGTTATACATATACATATGTTCCCATATCTCTTCCCTCTTGCGTCTCCCTCCCTCCCACCCTCCCTATCCCACCCCTCCAGGCTGTCACAGAGCACCGAGCCAATATCCCCGTGCCATGCGGCTGCTTCCCACTAGCTATCTACCTTACTACGTTTGTTAGTGTGTATATGTCCATGACTCTCTCTCACCCCGTCACAGCTCACCCTTCCCCCTCCCCATAACCTCAAGTCCGTTCTCTAGGAGGTCTGCGTCTTTATTCCTGCCTTACCCCTAGGTTCTTCATGACATTTTTTTTTTCTTAAATTCCATATATATGTGTTAGCATACTGTATTTGTCTTTTTCTTTCTGACTTACTTCACTGTGTATGACAGACTCTAGGTCTATCCACCTCATTATAAATAGCTCAATTTTGTTTCTTTTTATGGCTGAGTAATATTCCATTGTATATATGTGCCACATCTTCTTTATCCATTCATCCGATGATGGGCACTTAGGTTGTTTCCATCTCCGGGCTATTGTAAATAGAGCTGCGATGAACATTTTGGTACATGACTCTTTTTGAATTTCGGTTTTCTCAGGGTATATGCCCAGTAGTGGGATTGCTGGGTCATATGGTAGTTCTATTTGTAGTTTTTTAAGGAACCTCCATACTGTTCTCCATAGTGGCTGAACCAATTCACATTCCCACCAGCAGTGCAAGAGGGTTCCCTTTTCTCCACACCCTCTCCAGCATTTATTGTTTCTAGATTTATTGATGATGGCCATTCTGACTGGTGTGAGATGATATCTCATTGTAGTTTTGATTTGCATTTCTCTAATGATTAATGATGTTGAGCATTCTTTCATGTGTTTGTTGGCAGTCTGTATATCTTCTTTGGAGAAATGTCTATTTAGGTCTTCTGCCCATTTTTGGATTGGGTTGTTTGTTTTTTTGTTGTTGAGCTGCATGAGCTGCTTGTAAATTTTGGAGATTAATCCTTTGTCAGTTGCTTCATTTGCAAATATTTTCTCCCATTCTGAGGGTTGTCTTTTGGTCTTGTTTATGGTTTCCTTTGCTGTGCAAAAGCTTTGAAGTTTCATTAGGTCCCATTTGTTTATTTTTGTTTTTATTTCCATTACTCTAGGGGGTGGGTCAGAAAGAATCTTGCTGTGATTTATGTCATAGAGTGTTCTGCCTATGTTTTCCTCTAATAGTTTGATAGTTTCTGGCCTTATATTTAGGTCTTTAATCCATTTTGAGCTTATTTTTGTGTATGGTGTTAGGGAGTGTTCTAATTTCATTCTTTTACATGTACCTGTCCAGATTTCCCAGCACCACTTACTGAAGAGGCTGTCCTTTTTCCACTGTACATTCCTGCCACCTTTATCAAAGATAAAGTGTCCATATGTGCATGGGTTTATCTCTGGGCTTTCTATCCTGTTCCATTGATCTATCTTTCTGTTTTTGTGCCAGTACCATACTGTCTTGATAACTGTAGCTTTGTAGTATAGTCTGAAGTCAGGGAGCCTGATTCCTCCAGTTCCTTTTTTTGTTCTCAAGATTGCTTTGGCTATTCGGGGTCTTTTGTGTTTCCATACAAATTGCGAAATTTTTTGTTCTACTTCTGTGAAAAATGCCAATGGTAGTTTGATAGGGATTGCATTGAATCTATAGATTGCTTTGGGTAGTAGAGTCATTTTCACAATGTTGATTCTTCCAATCCAAGAACATGGTATATGTCTCCATCTATTTGTATCATCTTTAATTTCTTTCATCAGTGTCTTATAGTTTTCTGCATACAGGTCTTTTGTCTCCGTAGGTAGGTTTATTCCTAGATATTTTATTCTTTTTGTTGCAATGGTAAATGGGAGTGTTTTCTTGATTTCACTTTCAGATTTTTCATCATTAGTATATAGGAATGCCAGAGATTTCTGTGCATTAATTTTGTATCCTGCTACTTTACCAAATTCATTGATTAGCTCTAGTAGTTTTCTGGTAGCATCTTTAGGATTCTCTATGTATAGGATCATGTCATCTGCAAACAGTGACAGCTTTACTTCTTCTTTTCCGATTTGGATTCCTTTTATTTCCTTCTCTTCTCTGATTGCTGTGGCTAAAACTTCCAAAACTATGTTGAATAAGAGTGGTGAGAGTGGGCACCCTTGTCTTGTTCCTGATCTTAGTGGAAATGCTTTCAGTTTTTCACCATTGAGGATGATGTTTGCTGTGGGCTTGTCGTATATGGCCTTTATTATGTTGAGGAAAGTTCCCTCTATGCCTACTTTCTGCAGGGTTTTTATCATAAATGGGTGTTGAATTTTGTCAAAAGCTTTCTCTGCATCTATTGAGATGATCATATGGTTTTTCTCCTTCAGTTTGTTAATATGGTTTATCACATTGATAGATTTGCGTATATTGAAGAATCCTTGCATTCCTGGAACAAACCCCACCTGATCATGGTGTATGATCCTTTTAATGTGCTGTTGGATTCTGTTTGCTAGTATTTTGTTGAGGATTTTTGCATCTATGTTCATCAGTGATATTGGTCTGTAGTTTTCTTTCTTTGTGACATCCTTGCCTGGTTTTGGTATCAAGGTGATGGTGGCCTCGTAGAATGAGTTTGGGAGTGTTCCTCCCTCTGCTATATTTTGGAAGAGTTTGAGAAGGATAGGTGTTAGCTCTTCTCTAAATGTTTGATAGAATTCGCCTGTGTAGCCATCTGGTCCTGGGCTTTTCTTTGTTGGAAGATTTTTAATCACAGTTTCAATTTCAGTGCTTGTGATTGGTCTGTTCATATTTTCTATTTCTTCCTGATTCAGTCTTGGCAGGTTGTGCATTTCTAAGAATTTGTCCAATTCTTCCAGATTGTCCATTTTATTGGCATAGAGTTGCTTGTAGTAATCTCTCATGATCTCTTTTATTTCTGCAGTGTCAGTTGTTACCTCTCCTTTTTCATTTCTAATTCTATTGATTTGAGTCTTCTCCCTTTTTTTCTTGATAAGTCTGGCTAGTGGTTTATCTATTTTGTTTATCTTCTCAAAGAACCAGCTTTTAGTTTCATTGATCTTTGCTATTGTTTCCTTCATTTCTTTTTCATTTATTTCTGATCTGATTTTTATGATTTCTTTCCTTCTGCTAGCTTTGGGGTTTTTTTGTTCTTCTTTCTCTAATTGCTTGAGGTGCAAGGTTAGGTTGTTTATTCTAGATGTTTCCTGCTTCTTAAGGTGGGCTTGTATTGCTATAAACTTCCCCCTTAGAACTGCTTTTGCTGCATCCCACAGGTTTTGGGTCGTTGTGTCTCCATTGTCATTTGTTTCTAGGTATTTTTTGATTTCCTCTTTGATTTCTTCAGTGATCACTTCATTATTAAGTAGTGTATTGTTTAGCCTCCATGTGTTTGTATTTTTTACAGATCTTTTCCTGTAATTGATATCTAGTCTCATGGCGTTGTGGTCAGAAAAGATACTTGATACAATTTCAATTTTCTTAAATTTGCCAAGGCTTGATTTGTGACCCAAGATATGATCTATCCTGGAGAATGTTCCGTGAGCACTTGAGAAAAATGTGTATTCTGTTGTTTTTGGATGGAGTGTCCTATAAATATCAATTAAGTCCATCTTGTTTAATGTATCATTTAAAGCTTGTGTTTCCTTATTTATTTTCATTTTGGATGATCTGTCCATTGGTGAAAGTGGGGTGTTTAAGTCCCCTACTATGAATGTGTTACTGTCAATTTCCCCTTTTATGGCTGTTAGTATTTGCCTTATGTATTGAGGTGCTCCTATGTTGGGTGCATAAATATTTACAATTGTTATATCTTCTTCTTGGATCGATCCCTTGATCATTATGTAGTGTCCTTCTTTGTCTCTTTTAATAGTCCTTATTTTAAAGTCTATTTTGTCTGATATGAGAATTGCTACTCCAGCTTTCTTTTGGTTTCCATTTGCATGGAATATCTTTTTCCATCCCCTTACTTTTAGTCTGTATGTGTCTCTAGGTCTGAAGTGGGTCTCTTGTAGACAGCATATGTAAGGGTCTTGTTTTTGTATCCATTCAGCTAATCTGTGTCTTTTGGTGGGAGCATTTAGTCCATTTACATTTAAGGTAATTATCGATATGTATGTTCCTATTCCCATTTTCTATATTGTTTTGGGTTCGTTATTATAGGTCTTTTCCTTCTCTTGTGTTTCTTGCCTAGAGAAGATCCTTTAGCATTTGTTGTAAAGCTGGTTTGGTGGTGCTGAACTCTCTCAGCTTTTGCTTGTCTGTAAAGGTTTTAATTTCTCCATCAAATCTGAATGAGATCCTTCCTGGGTAGAGTAGTCTTGGTTGCAGGTTTTTCTCCTTCATCACTTTCAGTATGTCCTGCCACTCCCTTCTGGCTTGTAGGGTTTCTGCTGAAAGATCAGCTGTTAACCTTATGGGGATTCCCTTATGTGTTATTTGTTGTTTTTCCCTTGCTGCTTTTAATATGCTTTCTTTGTATTTAATTTTTGACAGTTTGATTAATATGTGTCTTGGCGTATTTCTCCTTGTATTTATCCTGTATGGGACTCTCTGTGCTTCCTGGACTTGATTAACTATTTCCTTTCCCATATTAGGGAAGTTTTCAACTATAATCTCTTCAAATATTTTCTCAGTCCCTTTCTTTTTCTCTTCTTCTTCTGGAACCCCTATAATTCGAATGTTGGTGCGTTTAATGTTGTCCCAGAGGTCTCTGAGACTGTCCTCAGTTCTTTTCATTCTTTTTTCTTTATTCTGCTCTGCAGTAGTTATTTCCACTATTTTATCTTCCAGGTCACTTATCCGTTCTTCTGCCTCAGTTATTCTGCTATTGATCCCATCTAGAGTATTTTTAATTTCATTTATTGTGTTGTTCATCGTTGCTTGTTTCATCTTTAGTTCTTCTAGGTTCTTGTTAACTGATTCTTGCATTTTGTCCATTCTATTGTCCATTCTATCTCCAAGATTTCGGATCAACCTTACTATCATTATTCTGAATTCTTTTTCAGGTAGACTGCCTATTTCCTCTTCATTTGTTAGGTCTGGTGCATTTTTATCTTGCTCCTTTATCTGCTGTGTGTTTTTCTGTTTTCTCATTTTGCTTATCTTACTGTGTTTGGGGTCTCCTTTTTGCAGGCTGCAGGTTCGTAGTTCCTCCTGTTTTTGATGTCTGTCTCCAGTGGCTAAGGTTTGTTCAGTGGGTTGTGTAGGCTTCCTGGTGGAGGGGACTAGTGCCTGTGTTGTGGTGGAAGAGGCTGGATCTTGTCTCTCTAGTGGGCAGGTTCACGTCTGGTGGTGTGTTTTGGGGTGTCTGTGGCCTTATTATGATTTTAGGCAGCCTCTCTGCTAATGGGTGGGGTTGTGTTCCTGTTTTGCTAGTTGTTTGGCACAGGTTGTCCAGCACTGTGGCTTGCTGGTCGTTGAGTGAAGCTGGGTGCTGGTGTTAAGATGGAGGTCTCTGGGAGATTTTCGCCGTTTGATATTATCTGGAGCTGGGAGGTCTCTTGTGAACCAGTGTCTTGAAGTTGGCTCTCCTACCTCAGAGGGAGAGCCCTGCCTCCTGGCTGGAGCACCAAGAGCCTTTCATCCACACGGCTCAGAATAAAAGGGAGAAAAAGTAGAGGGAATTAGTAGACGTATGAGGAAAGAAAGAAGGGAAGGAGGGAAGGAAGGAAGGAAGGAAGGAAGGAAGAAAGAAAGAAGCAAAGAAGGAAAGAAGGCAAGAAGGAACGAAAGGAGGGAGGGAGGGAGGGAGGAAGGAAGGAGGGAAAGAAGGAAAAATAAAAGAAAGAAGATACAGTAAAAATAAAATAAAGTATAATAAAGTTATTGAATTAAAAAATTCTTAATTAGAAAAAAAAAAAAGGACGGATAGAACCTTAGGACAAATGTTGGAAGCAAAGCTGTACAGACAAAGTCTTACACAGAAGCGTACACATACACCCTCACAAAAAGAGGTAAAGGGGGAAAAATGATAAATCTTGCTGTCAGAGACCACCTCCTCAATTTGGGATGATTCATTGTCTAAAGGAGGGAAGGAAGGAGGGAAGGAAGGAAGGAAGGAAGGAAGAAAGAAAGAAGCAAGGAAGGAAAGAAGGCAAGAAGGAACGAAAGGAGGGAGGGAGGAAGGAAGGAAGGAGGGAAAGAAGGGAAAACAGAAAGAAGATACAGTAAAAATAAAATAGAGTATAATAAAGTTATTGAATTAAAAAATTCTTAATTAGAAAAAAAAAAAAGGGACGGATAGAACCTTAGGACAAATGTTGGAAGCAAAGCTATACAGACAAAGTCTTACACAGAAGCGTACACATACGCCCTCACAAAAAGAGGTAAAGGGGGAAAAATCATAAATCTTGCTGTCAGAAACCACCTCCTCAATTTGGGATGATTCGTTGTCTAAAGGAGGGAAGGAAGGAAGGAAAGAAAGAAAGAAAGAAAGGACGAAGGTAAAGTATAATAACGTTCTTAAAATTAAAATTGATTATTAAGAAAAAAAATTTTAAGAAAAAACCATGGACGGATAGAACCTAGGACAAATGGTGGAAGCAAGACTATACAGACAAGATCTCACATAGAAGCATACACATACACATTCACAAAAAGAGGAATAGGGAGAAAAATCATAGATCTTGCTCCCGAAGTCCACCTCCTTAATTTGGGATGATTGGCTGTCTATTCATGTATTCCACAGATGCAGGGTACATCAAGTTGATTGTGGAGCTTTAATCCGCTGCTTCTGAGGCTGCTGGGAGAGATTTCCCTTTCTCTTCTTTGTTCTCACAGCTCCCAGGGGCTCAGCTTTGGATTTGGCCCTGCCTCTGCGTGTAGGTCACTGGAGGGCGTCTGTTTTTTGCTCAGACAGGACGGGGTTAAAGGAGCCGCTGATTCGGGGTTCTGGCGTACGGAGGCCGGCGGCGGGGAGGGAGGGGCACGGAATGCGGGGCGGGCCTGCGGCGGCAAAGTCCGGCGTGACTCTGCACCAGCCCGAGGCCCGCCGTGCGCTCTCCCGGGGAAGTCGTCTCCGGATCCCGGGAACCCGGCAGTGGCGGGCTGCACAGGCTCCGCGGAAGAGGGGAGTGGAGAGCGACCTGCGCTCGCACACAGGCCCCTTGGTGGCGGCAGCAGCAGCCCCAACGTCTCCCGCCCGCCTTGGGGTCCGCGCCTCCAGCCGCGGCTTGCGCCCGTCTCTGGAGTCAGCGCCCTCAGCCGCGGCTCGCGCCCGTCTCTGGGGTCCGCGCCCTCAGCCGCGGCTCGCGCCCGTCTCTGGGGTCCGCGCCCTCAGCCGCAGCTCGCGCCCGTCTCTGGGGTCCGCGCCCTCAGCCGCGGCTCGCGCCCGTCTCTGGGGTCCGCGCTTTCAGCCGCGGCTCGCGCCCGTCACTGGGGTTCGCGCTTTTAGCCGCGGCTCGCGCCCGTCTCTGGAGTTCCTTTAAGCAGCGTTCTTAAACCCCTCTCCTCACGCACCAGGAAACAAAGAGGGAAGAAAAAGTCTCTTGCCTCTTCGGCAGGTGCAGGCTTTTCCCCGGACTCCCTCCCGGCTAGCTGTGGTGTACTAACCCCTTCAGGCTATGTTCAAGCCGCCAAACCCAGTCCTCTCCCTGCACTCCGTCCGAAACCGAAACCCTAGCCTCAGAGCCTCAGCTCGCAGCCCCGCCCGTCCCGGCGGGTGAGCAGACAAGCCTCTCGGGCTGGTGAGTGCCGGTCGGCACCGATCCTCTGTGCGGGAATCTCCCCGCTTTGCCCTCCGCACCCGTTGCTGTGCACTCCTCCGCGGCTTCGAAGCTCCCCCCTCCGCCTCCCGCAGTCTCCGCCCGCGAAGGGGCTTCCTAGTGTGTGGAAACTTTTCCTCCTTCACAGCTCCCTCCCACTGGTGCAGGTGCCGTCCCTATTCTTTTGTCTCTGTTTATTCTTTTTTCCTTTTGCCCTACCCAGGTACGTGGGGAGTTTCTTGCCTTTTGGGAGGTCTGAGGTCTTCTGCCAGCCTTCAGTAGGTGTTCTGCAGGAGTTGTTCCACGTGTAGATGTATTTCTGGTGTATCTGTGGAGAGGAAGGTGATCTCCGCGTCTTACTCTTCCGCCATCTTCCCTTCGATCCCCCGCTAGCTTCTTAATGTATAAATTTACATCATTGATTTTGATCCTTTATTCTTTCCAACTGTAAACATTTAGAGATATAAATATTACTCTAAACATTGCATCACACAAACTTGGTATTTTGCTTTCATTCATTTTATTATTATTTCAAAATATATTCTAATTTCTTTTGCATTTTTTCTTTGACCTAGACTTTAAAATTTTTCAAACTTTAGGGATTCTCTAAGCCTTTTTTAAAAAATTGTTTCCAATGTAATTAGGTTTTGGTCAAATCATAAGTTTTGATTTTAATATTTTGATATTTGTTCTTTGGAACAAGAATATAGTCTATCTCTGCAGAATCCTCCATGTATACTTGAAAACTCTGACTCTTCTTTTTTTTGGGGGGGAGCTGTAATTCCTACGAACATCCACTTAGGTAAAGTTGGTTAATAAAGTTTTCAAGTTTTCTATATTCTTAATGCTTTTGTCTATTTTTCTATCAATTACTGAGAGAAGAGTGTTCATGTACCTAAGTATAATTATGCATATTTATATTTCTCCTTTTATTTAAAAAAATATTTCAGCCAATAAATTAAACTTCTATGAAATCTAACTTCTACTGAGAAACATATAAACATGTCACCTGTCTGATATTAATGTTATATTCTTTCAATTTATTCACTTAATTTGAAATTCTGTTATTAGGTGCAAAGACATTTAAATTATTATGTTAACAGAGCTATTCTAGCTTTCTTATGATGATATTATCATGGTATATCTTACCCCATATTTTTACATTCAATTTAACTGTGCTTTCAAATTTAAAATTATTTCCTGAAAATAATATAAATTGAGCATTATTTTTGATCTAGTCTGAAAATTTCTCTTTTATTTTCATTTTTAGTCTAATTGTTTTTAATGAAATTATTAATAGGACTTTGTTATCTTGCTATTGGTTTTCTATTTGTTTCATTATAGCTGAACATTTTAGTTAATTTTATGCACTATGAAAATTTCAAAGGCCAGAGATAAGAAACCTGTAATGGGTCCTGGTTGTTTTACTTAATAAAAAAACTCTCTTCCAAAAAAAAAGAAAGTCATTAATTTTACAGATGAATAAACCAGGGAAATTTATTTGTTGATTACACTTCAATAAAGCTGGGTAAAAAAGCAAATAGATTTTAAATAAAATAATTAATGATACAGAAAACATAGGTACTTTTTAAACAGAACAATGCTTCTTTCACATGTATTCAAACTCTTTGGCTGTCATTCTACTGATGTTCTGTCCCACAAAGGGACAATTCATTCTGGGTATTTCTATGCTAAAGATATTTTTAAAGTATTTAATTGATATCTATGTATCAGAAACTTTTATATAAGTTAATAAATGTCAATTTTTCTGAAATTAGATTATTAAAATATTATAATGTTGGTTTTTAATAATTAAAAAGAGATAGAATTTAAAAGTTTTAACACTTTTTTCTAATGAAATTTGACAGATCTTTGTTCCTTTTAAAGTTTGAAATATAGAGTAGTTGTTTTTTTGTTTGTTTGTTTCTACTATCATACAAAATGACATTTATAGTTTTGGGCACTGTATACCCAATAAAAACAGTATTTATATAAGCTAGAATTTTATAATTCTGTTTTTATGACAATTAATGGGTCCATTGATACAATTTAGAAGATGAAGATATACAATACCCTGCTGTGTCTCAGATAATCCCATCAATAAATCAAGCTTCCATGAAATCTAATTTCTATTGAGAAGCATATAAACATGTCACCTGTCTCATATTATTGTTATATTCAATGTTTCTTGTACTTTAAGAAGAATATCTTACTTTGAGTCAAGGACTCTTGTGCAAGTAATTTTATTTAGGAGATGACCCAGGAATCAGGAACAGTTAATAGAAAAAGTGAGAAAATCAATCTAAGTGTGAGCTTTTGAGATGATCACTGTGGCTCACAGGGATCAGAAGCATCCAATAAAACATAGAATGTCACCTGAAGTTTAGCTTCCTGAAGGATGGGAGACGAGAGCTTTTATACACTTCATATTTTTACATTCAAGTTAACTGTGTTTTCAAATCTAAAATTATATCCTTGCACTTCTAGGCTATACTGGTGCACAGAATGAGTTGGTTCCCATATCGTAGGGAAAACCCTGAGGCAGAACACCCTTGGGTCTAAACATTTATAGCAGGATGTGAATTTAAGCTGGCAGAGCTACAACCGAAATCAGAGTGGCAATAGCATATCTAATTCTAGGTCAACATAAAATTTTGATGTAAAACCTTGGAGAAAGAAATTAACTGTTAAATTAATTTAAAGACAAATGATTAAGAAAACCAAAATTGATTATTTTAAACTAATAAAGTTAGAAATGTTATATAAGACCCTGAAATTAGAATAAGAAAGAAAACTTACCCAGGACAGTACTTGCTTTTAAGAGGGAGAGATTACACGTCAGGCTATGAGGAATTCACCCTGCACCAGGACTAGCTGAATTTAGTAAATTCAAATTTTGGGAAAGCAACAGGAGGCTTAGAAGATTAGAACTGGAAATGAGATCAGTATAAATAGTTTCTGTTTTTGAAGATAAGTAAGAGGAAACTCTGGAGAATTCAGGTACAAACAATCAAGAACTTATCTTAGGGATTTTGACAAATCCAAGAAGAAAGGAAATACATTTGACCTTGAATAAAGTGGGGTTAGGGTCCCAGACCTTCTGCCGAATCAAAATTCTACATATAACTTATAGACAGCCCTCTGCATCCATGGTTCCTCTGAGCCTTTGACCTTCATCTGTGGATTCAACCAACCTTGGATCCTGTAGTACAGTAGATCTTATTACTGAAAAAAAGAGCTGCCTATAATTGGACCTGAGAAATTCAAACCTGTGTTGTTTAAGGGTCAATTGTAATTTGGAAATGTAATGAAAAGTCATTGGTGAGAAAAAGGAGAAAACAGGAGACAACTAAGGTATTCCATTCCAAAGTAAAGCTAAATAGAAGTGTCTTATTACATACAACATTATTAAAATTTAGGGATTGTTTCCTAATATATACCAGAATGAGTTATATAGATTTCAATCAATCACTAATGACACTGATTACATCATATAGATTTAAGATTTGAGAAAACATTTAGATATATCATCACATTTTTCAATGTGTATTGAGTATAACCAGCAATCAACAACCAGTAACCAACAGTATATTACATACATACATAATATACACTGCCATGTACTTTGTGTTATACTAAATAAATTTTGTTTAGTTTAGAGATCAATAGGCTAAAATACTTCAAATTCTCTTTGGCACTAGACATTTCTTAAAATATGTACAAATAATTTAATTATTAAATTTTCAAAGATAATATACACCATTACACTAAGCTACTAAGTAATGTACAGTATTAATGACAATGCATGCCAATAGTAAATAGATGTAATTTAAATTTTTGTGTATGTGACTGGCATTTGTAAATTAAATCTTCCATACTAGAAATGGTCCTAATTGCTTGTTATATCACCAGAAAGAATTGACTATACCAACCAGTCCTTTGCCTGTGCTTGGATATTAACTAAATTTTGAGTATGAATTCTATCTCTGACGCCATGAACACATATACCTTGTTTCCACGTGGTTAGAGTCATAGCCACTTTTTCATATACATTACAACTTTATGCATTCTGAATACATTCCTGGGTCACTATTTAATCAGAAACATTCATGTAGTGAAGTATCCCTCTGACTTTAAACATAAGTTCAATTTTAACAAGGGAAAAAATGATATCCTTGGGTAATTTAGCTGTTCCTTTGTCCTGATTTCCAGTAAGTGCCAAAACTCAGGAAAATGAGCCGGTCTCAATGTAACCCTGATGGAGGGTAAGACCATTATAACATTTCACTGCCCTCTACAGGATACAAATATAAGTTGTTTGAGTAGAACTTTCCTTTCTGTATATAATTTGAAAATGAGACTCTCTAGCAAGGATCCAGAATTTAAAACAACAGTGGCACAGCAAAGCGGGATGGGGGGGATTCAAATTGAGTTGGATGTTAATTAAACAATTAATGAATTTAATAATGTTAATTAATGAATTAATTAGCAAGATTTCCCCAAACTGAAGATAAACAGCAATAAAAATGCCACAGTATTATAAGGTGGCAATAATGCATGAGAGGTTTTATGAATCGTTCAAATGAGGGGAAAATAAAAAAGAGAAAGAGAAAAGAACTGGAGAAAAGGAGGGAAGATGTTATTGAAAATGAGTGGGTGTTATTGTTTGATCTCATTTTTTTCTCCCTTTTTGTTTGTTTAATTTTACTTGATTTGCTAACATGAAAACTGTCTGTAAAATGATGGATTAATTAGAAGAATATGCAAACTTTTTTTTTTCTTACATAGAAAAAAGAGTTTTATCCTTATAAGGTCCCATCCAAAGTCTTCATTCTGTATCATAGTTGGTTTTGAAAGTCATTTACATAATAGCTAACAAAAATGTACTCAGTAAAACGCCAGGCTTTCTAAACACAGGAGATAATTATGTTGGAAGAATGATATTCCATTGCCATCTTCATTTTCAAGATACATTCATTCTCCCCGTGCACAGCGTAGAACAACCAAACACATATTAACATATATTGCGTAGGTGTGCACCATTAAATTGACAAGGTACAGGGAGTTGGGGCTGATTCAGGGGGTTAAGGAAGAGCAAAATCCAGGAAAGAAAGATATACTGCATTCTCTTCGTGGCATATACGTACCACCTGAATGGTATTTTTTATTATCTCCTACACTGGGAACATTCTATTATTCCACTGGGAAGTCATAGCAGAAGAGATATAATTATCAGCAGAGTAATGGGGATGCTCTTGCTAATGGCCAGCTATTCAAATATCTCAATATAATCATCTTGCCCAATCTCTCCCCATTGCGTACTCTTCTGGAGAAACTCATCAGTTTTTCCACTTACTCCAGCATAATAAATTCATTATGCATTTTCTTTGTGAGAAATTAAGAGGAATCACAATATAATGTGTTGACATTTGAAATTCTGTGCAGAAAAGTTTAGGCTGGCAATTTAGTTTATTCGCAAGCTAACAGGGAGAGGCTGCTTATTAAATTAGTTCCCTGTGTACAGAATGTGTATTTTCTTTGTAAACCTTTGCCTATGTATGTGAGTTGGGAGTTTTTTTTACCCTTCTTTATAAATCCCATCTTCTCAAAAGAAAAGATAATATGTTCCAAATTGAAGCACTGTGTTCTTTTAGATTTTTTTTTTAATGGTCAAAATTATTGACACCAAAGATGAGCATTGAGTGAGAGACCCTTGTAAAAAGTGAAAAAAGTAAAATAAAATAAGTGAGATGTTTCCTTAAAGAAAAGCCATCAAAGTGTGTATTCTTTTCCTTCAACATTAAACCATTCATTCTGGCCATGCTCAAGAAAGATTAGATTGAAGATATTCTTCTTTTTATTTGTTCAAATCTAAGTTTCAGTAACCATTTCCATATTTTATACCTCTTATTTTTCTTTTTAAAGTTTCAACTCATTTTCTCTAATAAGACTTGTAAACTTCTAATAAAACAGCCTTTCCACTTTGTCTAGAGAATGCCAGCTATCTGGGTAGGTGATAACATGAACAAGTTTTAAAAAACTGCCATTGGAATCACTGGATTGGAAGGCAGTTTAGCTCTCCTTTCTTCCTATCTTAGAAACTTGGTTAAGTTCTAACATTTGTGGGTATGAAACCTGTGTCATCTGTTGACGAGGAGCAAGAAAATGAAAAAAGTATGCCTCATTTTGATTACCTTCTTGTCATGTCTTACAGTCTTGCTTTTATTTGCTTCCTCTAAAGTGTTTCATATCCAAATAAATATTGTTAATGTAGTACCCTAAAATTTTTTGACAAAGACAGGTTGGGAAGATAAATTCAGGGGGAGTATCCATTTCTCTAAATTTCTCCAGTCCTTCCTGAACAGCACACAGATTGGAACTGCTGCATCACCCCGATGAACTCATCGGAGGCTGCTGGGAAGGGGTATAAGGGAACGACAACAGGACCTCCACTTCAGCAAAAGAAAATAGAAGTCAACCTGAGAAACTAACATGCATCCAGCACAATTTCCCTGGAATGTGTGAGAGCCAAAGTCCTGCCACACTCTCTGACTCCACCAACACTTAATCCACCCCTACTCCTCATCTTCTGGGACGTACCTGGATTCTCTCCATTTCTTTTACTACCCTTGACTGTTAAGGCAACACCTAGCCTTTCCAAGTTCTTCCTAAAATTAGTCTAAACTTTTACATTCTCATTTCAATTACAGTTCTCTTCCAATATTTTTACATTAATGTTCCATTGAGTGCCATTCTTCTTCTTTTCTTCCACTCTGCATATTATCATCAATAATAAAATCCACTGCTACTACTTCAACTTTCAAATAGTTCTACTGCTGTAACTTCTGTAATATTGGATTTGCCACTGTGTTTGGGAAATGATCTCTTGATCTAAAATGTGAAGTTTTCTTTAAGAAAGATGGTTACATCTTTCATAATAAATCCCTTACTTAAAAAAGATATTGTCTCAATTTATGTTTAGAGATCTTCCATAAGCTAAACGGAACTGAAAAGGAAATAAATGGAAGGAAGTTCCTCACAACTTCCAAGTTGTAGCAGTGAAATTTCTCTGTATGTGTGTTATTAATAACCGATTGTGATGCATCAGGATTTTCAAATTCCAATTCATAACCTATTTTTTATTATGCAGAGAAAAGCTAAAGGATTCAGGGGATATACAAGTGACTACAAAGTTATATATTTGAGACCATGCTCATCAAAAAAGAAACTCTGGTTTATAGTCTGAAAGGCAGTATGTTATTATAGCAAGAACACTTGATCAAAAGACAGAAGACTGAGTTCTACTCTTAAATCTAGTTCTAGTTAACTAGCTATGTGACCTTGAGGCTGTGAATCATAAGGCCTGTGATTCATCCATAAAATGAGGAAGTTAGATTTGATTTTGTCCAATACCCCTTCTAATTTGAAGCAACTCTAATTGCATTATTTGGACTTAAAGTATCTTTCTGAAAATCAGACTATTAAAGGACAGTAGGCATAAATTATTATCCATAGTAATTTCATTTTAAATGATTCATTTTTAAGAAGTTTCTGATAACAGGAAAAGAAGAGGTAATATAATTACTTAGGAGAAGGTTCAGTGAAAAAAATATGGCAAATGGGATCAAGCAATCCATCATTAGAGATTTGTTGAATGTCTACTGCCTTAAATATTATGAAAGATTAAAAATATTTAAAATATTTGAAATGGTCTCTTTCCTTAATGACTTCTGCTTTAGGGGAATGGTGAAGTATAACCCTTTATAAAAATGTGGAGCTGTGAAGTGGCAAACAGTATAGTTTTATGAGGATATACAGTAGAGTTTTAGATAATGACATAAATGAAACAGTCTTATGGGAACAACTGGGATCTGATACAAAGCTTTAGAATGATTGGTGGTACCAAACTGAATATAAAACAGGGTATTTTTCAATTTAGGCCAAAAGACAGGGCACCCTGTTCCAGACTTCACTGAGAGGTTATAGGCACATTCTCAAATGCTGTGTTCAATGACACTGGGCATGTGAAGGACAAGCCCTAAACACAACTTAAAACCTTAAAATGCTCCAACATATTTTGAAAGAATTTATGACAATGAATACCAAAATGTTCACCAAAACAGAGTATCTATCAAGACACCCAAACCAGTAGACTTTCTTTTTTTAAAGACTTTACTATGAAGCTGTTTTTTGGCATGATGTAGAATATGCTTCCTTTATTTACAGATATGGGTTCCTGACCAGGGCAATTATAGAGAAATATATAGGTTCACAGTATTTACTCTCTCACATACTTTTAAACTGACATTAAAAGTTTTTATCATAAGCTTATACTTATGATACAGAGTACAATATAAATGCATTAAAAGTACTGACATTTAAATATAAAATTGTTAAATCATTCTATTAAATGTATGCAATATAATCTAAATTATATGATTTGAAAGTTGCCATCATTATGAAAAGAGTGGATGATATTAATTTCCATTGCAATATTAGATTTTTCAGTTTCTTTTCTCTCCATGAACTTATATTTCCATTCTACATCCCCCACAGTATCTTATCATTTAATATATTTTTATGCTTGAAAGTAATTTATTGATTATCTTACCATCATTCTCTGCAAAAAAATTGTGTATGTAAAATGTAATTTAATATTTTATTTCTCTGAATGTGAAACTCCAAGAATTAAAAATTCTTCTCAATTGAGTTATTATAATTGAATTAATACACAATTGATCAAAATAATATAAATAGATCACAAATTTTGATAAACAATATTAAACATAAAATGCAGATGCTCATTGGAAATGCATCTCTTAATGAAATAGATGGGTATGGGTTTTATTTTTTTCCCCATTAGTTCATGAATTCATGGATGAATATTACTCATCACTACCATAAGACAGTGTTTATCATCAATTTTCCTTATTATTGTCTTTTTTAAAAGGTGTGAGTACCATTTAAGCTAATGTGGAATGCAGGGCTTACATAGAACAATCAATGTCAAAACAATCACCCCAATAATAATCATCCTTTTGTTAGAAAAAATTTAGCTTTATTGTTAAATTTAAATAAAAGTGTTCATACCTATCTCAACTTCACAACATCTCACTCTGAATTTTTATTAGGATAGATACATTAATGGATGAGAGGTAAATAAACAATAGATAGATAATTAGGTGGATAGAAAATAAAGTCACAAAGTCTTGATATGAGTTTTTGGTCTGGATGAAATAAGGCACCACTGCATTTAATTCCTCCCTTAAGTACTCTTAGCTTTGCTCTCACAGGACCCACCTTTTGTCACAATGTGCTCTTTTAGGGTAGTTTGGTGTTTGGAAGAGTCAAAGTCATTCAAAGAAAATGATCACATCCTCTATCATACATCAGAATTTAGAACATTTCAGCTTAAGCCAAAATATCACCATTTCCATTCCCATACTTTGTCCATAACAGAAATATGTACAAAAGAGGGATAACAAGAAAAGTCTATTCTCCTCCTTTAGGGATAACAATATTCTCAATTATCTCTAGAAGGTTTTAAATTCTGTGTGATGTGCCATGAAGAGTATAGTTTTCTTGTGGGAGAAGAACAGTTGGCAAATACGAGAACTGGCCTCAGGTACTTTCTTGGGAAGATCCATTTTAGAATGAAGAACACATATACAAAATTGAGGATATGAAAATGTATTTCCTAAAATTATTGGTGCCAATTATCCCTAGGAAAGATATTTGTGTATTCTCAGTATGAAACCTGTTTCAGAAAAGAAGATTCCACATCATCTGCTAAAATAGATTCTACTTCCATGCTGATGATCTTGGTTTCCTTATCTCAGCATGAGCCCATCTCTCCTTATGGATCCCAACAATATGCCATGTGCTCCAAAACTATTATATAATCAAATCCTTCCAACTCATCCATAACTTTGAATTTAGATTATCATATACAGTTTACAGCTATTTAAAACTTAGGCTCAAAGTAAATTGTTCAAGATTTTATTAAAAAGAAAAGGCAAGTGTGAACTGCAAACAAATCTGCCTAACACCAACAATATGCACCCCAAGTCCTCTGCCACTCTAAACAATGAAAAGGTTATATTTTATAATTTTTGAGGAATATACAGCTCTAATATTCTAAGATCCTGAAAGAGCAGCCAGTACAAAGCTCTTAGTGACACTGGAATTTTGGCCTAAAAATAAAACCAATACTTGACTCTATTTGAAAATATTAGCTCACGTTTCTGAAGTTTCTTACTCAACTTGGTCATCAAATTTTGAGTAATATTAACACTTTCTGCTTTAGGAAATTAAAAAAATAATCACACTGCTGTCAGATTTTTTCCACCTGGCCCTCTCCAGTTATGCTAGTCAATAAATCTTTTTTTTTTTCAAGTGGAATTTTAAGTTACATCACCATCTGATTCCCATGGATGTTGGTTTCTTAGAATAGTAAAGAATGTGCTGTTGGAAAATCCTCTCAATTGGGTATGGATGTGTGAGAGTATAAGTGTGTTGACAGAATTTGGGAAGTAGGTGAGGAAGAAAACAATTGTTTAATTTTTGTCCCCTCATCTAAAAATATATATTTTGCCTTGAGAGTCTCTTACAGCAGTCATTTCTATGCTCTGCTCTTTTCAGAAAGAATGACACACTAATTTTCACTTCAAAGCCTGACAGTTTGTAAACTTGCCTTGCACCATTCATTTTGGGAGCCATCTTTCAATGTCTTTCAGGGAGAAATTAACAGTAATTTTTGTTTGGTTTATGAAAATGGAAAAACATTTCTAAAAAATAGAAAATAAAGAAAAGAAAAATGGAGCTTTAACTGGTTAAAAACAAAAATGCTCAATTCAAGTGTGTTACATGTTTACACTTACAAAAGTTAAAGGACAACAACATGAGATGACCTTCAAGATAGTGGATGAGTAAGACGTGGAGATCACCTTCTTCCCCACAAATACATCAAAAATACATCTACATGTGGAACAACTCCTACAGAACACATACTGAACACTGACAGAAGACCTCAGACTTCCCAAAAGGCAAGAAAATCCCCACATACCTGGGTAGGGCAAAAGAAAAAAGAAAAAAGCAGAGACAAAAGAATAGGGACAGGACCTGCACCTCTGGGAGGAAGCTGTGAAGGAGGAAAAGTTCTACACACTAGGGAACCCCTTTACTGGTGGAGACAGGGTGTGGTGGGGGGGAAGCTTCAGAGCTACGGAGGAGAGCGCAGCAACAGGGATGGCAGAGGGAAAAGTGGAGAGATTCCCGCACAGAGGATCGGTGCCGACAAGCACTCCCCTGCCTGAGAAACTTGTCTGCTCACCCACTGGGGTGGATAAGGGCTGGGAGCTGAGGCTTGAGCTACGGAGATCAGATCCCAGGAAGAGTACTGGGGTTGGCTGTGTGAACACAGCCTGAGAGGGTTAGTGAGCCACAGCTAGCCAGAAGGGAATCCAAGAAAAAGTCTGGACCAGCCTAAGAGGCAAGAGACCATTGTTTCAGGGTGAGTGAGGAGAGGGGAATCAAAGCACCACCTAAACGAGCTCCAGAGATGGGCACAAGCCACAGATATCAGTGCAGACACCAGAGGTGGGAACAAAATGATAAGACTGCTGCTGCTACAGCCACCAAGAAACCTGTGTGCAAACACAGGCCACTATCCACACCACCCCTCCCACGAGCCTGTGCAACCCACCACTGCCTGGATCCCATGATCCAGGAACAACTTCCCTAGGAGAACACACAGCGTGCCTCAGGCTGTTGCAATGCCATGGTGGCCTCTGCCACTGCAGGCTCGCCACCCATTCTGTACTCCTCCTTCCCACTGGGCTCTGTGAGCCAGAGCCCCCTAATTAGCTGCCACTTTAACCCTGTCCTATATGGGTGGGGAACAGACACCTTCAGGTGATCTACACACAAAGGCAGGGGCAAGTTCAAAGCTGAACCCCAGGAGCTGTGTGAACAAAGAAGAGAAAGGGAATTTTCTCCCAGCAGCCTCAGAAGCAGCAGATTACATCTCCACAATCAATTTGATGTACACTGCATCTGTGGAATACCTGACTAGACAATAAATCATCCCAAAATTGAGGCAGTGGACTTGGGAGCAACTGTAGACTTGGGGTTTGCTTTCTGCATCCAATTTGTTTCTGGTTTTATGTTTATTTCAGTTTAGTATTTAGAGCTTATTACCACTAGTAGATTTATTTACAGATTTGATGCTCACTTCCATTTTCTTGTTTATATATATATGTATATATATGTACATATATATTTGTATATATATATAGTGTTTTTTTCTCTTTTTCACATTTCATGAGCCTGTATGATTATTTGTGTGATTTCTGTCTGTATAGCTTTGCTTTTACCATTTGACCTAGGGTTCTGTGTGTCCGTTTTTTGTTTTTTTGTTGTTTTATGTGTGTGTGTGTGTGTGTTTATTAGTATAGTGTTTAGTACTTCTTATCATTGGCAGATATATTTTTTGATTTGGTTGCTGTCTTCTCTCTTTCTTTTATTTTATTACATTTTATTTGTAATAAATTTTTTATTTTAATAACTTTATTTTGTTTTATTTTTCTTTCTTTCTTTCTTTCTTTCTTTCTTTCTTTCTTTCTTTCTTTCTTTCTTTCTTTCTTTCTTTCTTTCTTTCTTTCTTTATTTTTCTTTTCTCTCACTTTGCTTATCAGCCGTATGGCTGACAGGGTCTTGGTGCTCCAGCCAGATGTCAGACCTGAGACTCTGAGGTGGGAGAGCAGAGTTCAGGACATTGGTCCACCAGAGAACCCCCTAGCCCCACATAATATCAAATGACAAAAGATCTCCCAATGATCTTCATCTCAATGCTAATACCCAGCTCCACTCAAGGACCAGCAAGCTACAGTGCTGGACACCCCAAGCCAAACAACTAGCAAGACAGGACCATAAATCCACCCATTAGCAGAGAGGATACCTAAAATCATAATAAGGTTACAGACACACCAAAACACACCACCAGACGTGGTCCAGCCCACCAGAAAGACAAGATCCAGGCTCACCCTTCAGAACACAGACACCAGTCCCCCCGACCAGCAAGCTTACACAACCCACTGACAAACATTACCCACTGGGGGCAGACACCAAAAACAATGGAAACTATGAACCTGCATCCTGCGAAAAGGAGACCACAAACACAGTAAGTTAGAAAAATGAGAAGACAGAGAAACACAGCAGATGAAAGAGTAAGGTAAAAACCCAACAGACATAACAAAGAGAGAGGAAATAGGAAATCTACCTGAAAAATAATTCAGAGTAATGACAGTAAAAATGATCCATAATCTTGGAAACAGAATAGAGAAAATAGAAGAAACATTTAACAAGGACCTAGAAGAACTAAAGAGCAAACAAATGATGATGAACAAGACACTAAAGGAAATGCAAAATTCTCTAGAAGGAATCAATAGCAGAATAATTGAGGGAGAAAATGGATAAGTGAGCTGGAAGATAAAGCAGTGGAAATACCTGCCGCAGAGCAGAATAAAGAAAAAAGAAAGAAAATAATTGAGGACAGTCTCAGAGACCTCTGGGACAACATTAAACTTACCAATATTGGAATTATAAGGGTCCCAGAAGAAGAAGAGAAAAATAAAAGGGACTGAGAAAATATTTGAAGAGATTATAGTTGAAAACTTCCCTAAATTGGGAAAGAAAATAGTCAATCAAGTTCAAGAAGCACAGAGAGTCCCTTACAGGATAAATCCAAGGAGAAACATGCCAAGACACATAATAAGCAAACTATCAACAGTTAAATACATAGAAAAAATATTAAAAGCAGCAATGGAAAAGCAACAAATAACATACAAGAGAATCCCCACTAGGTTAACAGATGAACTTTCAGCAGAAACTCTGAAAGCCAGGAGGGAGTGGCAGGACATATTTAAAGTGATGAAAGGGAAAAAAAACTACAACCAAGATTACTCTACCCAGCAAGGATCTCATTCAGATTTGATGGAGAAATTAAAATCTTTACAAACAAGCAAAACCTAAGAGAATTCAGCGCCACAAAACCAGCTTTACAACAAGTGCTAAAGGAACTTCTCTAGGCAGGAAACACAAGAGAAGGAAAATACCTGCAATAACAAATCCAAAACAATTAAGAAAAAGGCAACAGGAACATATATACTGGTAACTATATTAAATGTAAATGGATTAAGTGCTCCAACCAAAAGACATAGATTGGCTGAATGGATACAAAAACAAGACCCATATATATCATGTCCACAAGAGACCTACTTCAGACTAGGGACACTTACAGACTGAAAGTGAGGGGATGGAAAAAATATTCCATGCAAATGGAAATCAAAAGAAAGCTGGAGTAGCAATTCTCATAACAGACAAAATAGACTTTAAAATAAAGACTATTATAAGAGACAAAAAAAGGACACTACATAATGATCAAGAGACAAATCGAAGAAGAAGATATAACAATTGTAAGTAAGCACCTAACATAGGAGCACCTCAATATATAAGGCAAAAGCTAACAGCCATAAGGGGAAATCAAAAGTAACACAATCATGGTAGGGAACATTAACATCCCACTTTCACCAATGGACAGATCATACAAAATAAAAATAAATAAGGAATCACAAGCTTTAAATGATACATTAAAAAAGATGGACTTAATTGATATTTATAGAACATTCCATCCAAAAACAACAAAATACACTTTCTTCTCAAGTGCTCATGGAACATTCTCCAGGATAGGTCATATCTTGGGTCACAAATCAAGCCTTGGTAAATTTAAGATACTTGTAACGGTATCAAGTATCTTTTCTGACCACAATGCTATAAGCCTAGATATGAATTACAGGAAAGAATCTCTAAAAACTAAAAATACATGCAGGCTAAATAAAACACTACTAAATAACCAAGAGAACACTGAATAAATCTAAGAGGAAATCAAAAAAATACCTAGAAACAGGGCTTCCTTGGTGGTGCAGTGGTTGAGAGTCCACCTGCCGATGCAGGGGACACGGGTTCATGCCCCAGTCTGGGAAGATCCCACATGCCGCAGAGCAGCTAGGCCTGTGAGCCAAGGCTGCTGAGCCTGTGTGTCTGGAGCCTGTGCTCTGCAATGGGAGAGTCCACAACAGTGAGAGCCTAGCATACAGAAAAAAAAAAAAAAACCTAGAAACAAATGACAGTGAAAACAGGATGACCCCAAACCTATGAGATGCAGTAAAAGCAGTTCTAACAGGGAAGTTTATATCAATACAATCCTACCTCAAGAAACAAGAAAAAACTCAAATAAACAACCTAACCTTACACCTAAAGCAATTAGAGAAAGAAGAACAAAAAAACCTCAAGGTTATCAGAAGGAAATAAATCATAAAGATAAGATTAGAACTAAATGAAATAGAAATGAAGAAAATAATAGCGATGATCAATAAAACTAAAATCTGGTTCTTTGAGAAGATGAGCAAAATTGATAAACCATTAGCCAGACTCATCAAGAAAAAAAAGGGAGAAGACAAACCGACAAAATTAGAAATGAAAACATAGAAGTAACAACTGACACTAAAGAAATCCAAAGGATCATGAGAGATTACTACAAGCAACTATATGCCAATAAAATTGACAATCTGGAAGAAATGGACAAATTCTCAGAAAAGCACAACCTCTGAGACTGACAGAGGATGAAATTGAAAATATAAACAGACCAATCACAAGCACTGAAATTGAAACTGTGATTAAAAATCTCCCAACAAACAAAAGCCCAGGACTAGATGGCTTCACAGGAGACTTCTATCAAACATTTAGTGAAGAGCTAACACCTATCCTTTTCAAACTCTTCCAAAATATAGCAGAGGGAGGAACACTCCCAAACTCATTCTATGAGGCCACCATCAGCCTGATATGAAAACCAGTGAAAGATGCCACAAAAAAAGAAAACTACAGGCCAACAACACTGATGAACATGGATGTAAAAAGCCTCAACAAATACTAGCCAACAGAATCCAAAAGCACATTAAAAGGATCGTACACCATGACCAGATGGGATTTATCCCAGGAATTCAAGGATTCTTCAATATATGCAAATCAATCAATGTGATAAACCATATTAACAAATTGAAGGAGAAAACCCATATGATCATCTCAATAGATGCAGAAAAAGCTTTCAACAAAATTCAACACCCACTTATGACAAAAACCATCCAGAAAGTAGGCATAGAGGGAACTTAGCTCAACATATTAAAAGCCATATATGACAAACCTACAGCCAGTATCGTTCTCAATTATGAAAAACTGAATCCATTTGTGCTAAGATCAGGTACAAGACAAGGCTGCCCACTCTCACCACTATTGTTCTTCGTAGTGTTTTAGCCACAGCAATCAGAGAAGTAAAGGAAATAAAAGGAATCCAAATTGGAAAAGAAGAAGTAAAGCTGTCACTGTTTGCAGATGATATGATACTATACGTAGAGAATCCTGAAGGTGCTGCCAGAAAACGACTAGAGGTAATCAATGAATTTGGCAAAGTAGTAGGATACAAGATTAATGCACAGAAATCTCTTGCATTCCTGTAACTAATGATGAAAATATGAAAGAGAAATTAAGGAAACAAACCCATTTATGATTGCAACAAAAAAATAAAATACCTAGGAATAAACCTACCTACGGAGACAAAAGACCTGTATGCAGAAAACTATAAGACACTGATGAAAGAAAGTAAAGATGATAGAAACAGATGGAGAGATGCACCATGTTTTTGGATTGGAAGAATCAACATTGTGAAAATGCCTGTACTATCCAAAGCAATCTACACATTCAATGCAATTCCTATCAAACTACCACTGGCATTTTTCACAGAACTAGAACAAAAAATTTCACAATTTGTATGGAAACGCAAAAGACCCTGAATAGCCAAAGCAACCTTGAGAAAGAAAAACGGAGCTGGAGCAATCAGGCTCCCTGACCTCAGACTATACTACAAAGTTACAGTAGTCAAGACAGTATGGTACTGGCACAAAAACAAAAATATTGATCAATGGAAAAGGGTAGAAAGCCCAGAGATAAACCCACACTCAAAAGGTCACCTTATCTTTGATAAAGGAGGCAAGAATATACAATGGAGAAATGACAGCCTTTTCAATAAGTGGTGCTGGGAAAACTGGACAGCTACATGTAAAAGAATGAAATTAGAACACTTCCTGACACCATACACAAAAATAAACTCAAAATGGATTAAAGACCTACATGTAAGGCCAGACACTATAAAACTCTTAGAGGAAAACATAGGCAGAACACTCTATGACATAAATCACAGCAAGATCCTTTTTGACCCACCTCCTAGAGAAATGGAAATAAAAACAAACAAGTGAGACCTAATGAAGCTTAAGAGCTTTTGCACAGCAAGGGAAACCATAAACAAGATGAAAAGAGAACCCTTGGAATGGGAGAAAATATTTGCAAATGAAGCAACTGACAAAAGATTAATCTCCGATATATACAAGCAGCTCAATAGCAAAACAAAAACAAAAACAAAAAAAAACAAACAACTGAATCCAAAAATGGGCAAATGCCCTAAATAGACATTTCTCCAAAGAAGATATACAGTTTGCCAACAAACACATAAAATGATGCTCAACATCACTAATCATTAGAGAAATGCAAATCAAAACTACAGTGAGGTATCAATTCACACTGCTCAGAATGGCCATCTTCAAAAAATCTGCAAACAATAAATTCTGGTAGGCTGTGGAGAAAAGGGAACCCTCTTGCACTGTTGGTGGGGATGTAGATTGATACAGCCACTATGGAGAACAGTATGAAGGTTCCTTAGAAACTTAAAAGTAGAACTACCATACAACCCAGCAATCCCACTACTGGGCATATACCCTGAGAAAATCATAATTCAAAAAGACGCAACACTATTTACAATAGCCAGGACATGGAAGCAACCTAAGTGTCCATCAACAGATGAATGGATAAAGAAGATGTGGCACATATATACAATGGAATATTACTCAGCCATAAAAGGAAATGAAATTGAGTTATTTGTAGTGAGGTGGATGGACCTAGAGACTGTCATACCGAGGAAAGTAAGTCAGAAAAAGAAAAACAAATGCCATATGCAAACACATATATATGGAATCTGAAAAAAAATCACTCTGAAGGACATAGCAGTAGGACAGGAATAAAGATGCAGAGGTAGAGAATGGACTTGAGGATATGTGGAAGGAGAAGGGTAAGCTGGGACGAAGTGAGAGAGTGGTATGGACATATATATATATATACTATCAAATGTATAATAGATAGCTAGTGGGAAGCAGTCACATAGCACTGGGAGATCAGCTCCGTTCTTTGTGTCCTCCTAGAGTGGTGGGATAGGAAAGGTGGGAGTGAGACACAAGACGGAGGAGATATGGCAGTATATGTATATTTGTAGCTGATTCACTTTGTTATACAGCAGAAACTATCACACCATTGTAAAGCAATTACACTCCAATAAAGATGTTAAAAAGAAAAAAAAAAAAGAGGACAACAGCACCCAACTTGGTGGAAAACAGAAAAATAATACAATACAGTTCAAAACAGTTTTTTTTAGACAAACTCTACAAGCATGCAGTTGTCATATAGACAATAGAATTGTTCCAAACACACACACACCTACGCACACTGGATGCTTACTATTTTGTTCCAGAATTGAAAACAGCCTAAATTTTTATAGGCCATTTTTAATAAATTTTATTTAAAATTTTAGTGGAGTTTTAAACTTAATTACAATATGTCATTTTCTAAATATAAATGTAAACACATTTTAAAAGAAGATGAATAAAAACACACATCTTATCATATAAAAATTTCTTTATTGCTGTTTTCTGATATTTTTCACAATTTCCTTTTCATGCTATTCTAAATATGCTTCTTAACTGAAACCAATATTGGTCTTTCGGGCCACACACAGAATTACTTAGGTATTAAATCACACTCACCCCTATCTTAGCTTCTTTTCTCCCATAACCTTCTCTGAATTTTTGATTCCAAAAGGTACTCTCCTTCCTCCTCACTACTTTGGTCCCTTCTATCTGTCATGACCTGACATTTGTTTTATTTGAAATATACTTTGTAAAACCCAAATGAGTTCCTATGCAGTAGATACTGGTAAGAAATAGGCTGGAGATCGAAAGTAAATTATACATGGTCATATTATTTTGACATTTTTGAGATAGGATTTAACTCCATAAAATTCAGACTACAGAGGTTGTTCCCCATCCACTGTGTGACACTGTCTCTTACCAGAGACTTCTCACATTGACAATTAGGAGACCATAAGATCACAGAATTAGGGGTTTGAATATCTTGATTTTATCTTCAACTCCATTGCTGCATTTGGTCCTGGTAAAATTAATATCCTCAAGATCCTTAGTTAAAAATCATGCCCAATGATATTTAAGCCCGCTTCCATTTCTTGCTATTGCTATCTTTATTACAACTCAAGGAGTGGTAAAGGCTTACTTACATTGGCTAAAATTGAGGGAACATGCACATTGATTTGCAAACAACATGTTATTTACTACACGCAACATTACTTTAAGGAATTATTGACTTTAGAGATGACGAATCTGACATTACTTACCAAGGTGGCATAACTCAGAAATCAGAATGAGAATCCACACAGAGCCTTATCTAACTAGAGTATCCAGAATCTTACTCATAGCTTCCCCCTGCCTTGTTTTAGGATTCCTCAAGAAACAGGAGTTCAGAAAAGGAAAAAGTGTTGGATATCCTGGATGGCCCATGATAGAGTACAAATTGAATGGCATCTTAGGGATAAGCTATCTCATTAGCAAGGGTGAAAAGCAGGGGAAAACCTATTTGAGTAATGGCTTGTTCTCAAGAACAAGCCTAACATGTGTGAGACCAAATTTAGGCTGTACATAATGGAGTAGGAAAGCATAAACCAAAATAATTTAGAAATAATGTAAAATTCTGGCCTTTTAACTTTTTGTTTATTTCCTCTTGTCATCTCCTATTCAGTGAACTTGTAACAAAGAATGACAAAGTATCACTCTCTACATCTCAGATTATATGTACATTAGAAGTTATAGCAAAATTTGTGCAATATTTATGGAACCAAGAGGTAACATGGAAATACAGAGAAGAGAAAAAGAAAAAATACAACAACTAAAGAGAAGGCTGAACAGAAAGTGAATCTTGGGAATCACATAGGCTAACCTTGCTCAGAGAATGTGATCTTCATGATCTGCAAGTTTTCATCAGAAAGATAAAACTAAAAATAAAATGCGTGGGTTAAGTGAGTGGGATATATAGCTTTAAAAAAAAGAAAGCAAGCGACTCAGAGCTTAAAGTTTTAGAAAACTCTGCCACAAGATCTGAAAGAATAAATTACATCAAGAGCTGTTTTAGTGTTTTCCTTATTTGGGGGAAGTGCAGTGTGGATTGATTTGGACTGACCTGTACTTAAAAGCCTGGGTATTCTTGGAAACAGAGCAGTTCTATTGCTTTATCCTCCTCCTCACACACAAATACAAAACAGTAACTTTTATACAATCTGACTTCTCAACTCCTGTCTTTTTATTTTCTCAACACAACAAGACAGCCCTCCATCCCAATCTTGCTCCGTATGACCTTCCCACCATCCCTGGATTTC
Source organism: Delphinus delphis (assembly GCF_949987515.2). NCBI lineage: Eukaryota > Metazoa > Chordata > Mammalia > Artiodactyla > Delphinidae > Delphinus > Delphinus delphis. The sequence goes on from NC_082695.1 coordinate 54,878,633, forward strand.
CTGTTTTTCTAGCTTCTTTTTTTTTCTACTCAGAGAGTTTAAATATATGGAGGCAGGGCTGGAGATTTTAAAGCCAAGGTTGTGAAGCTGTTAAATCCTGCAGCTCCACCAATTGTTCAACATTAATTTTTAGTTCATGCCAATAACATGATTCAGTTGGAACACAGCTACCATGACTCCAAAGTACACATTGTAGTGTTTAAACACACACACACACATGTACACTCACACACACACACACACACACGCACACAAAAGCTGCCAATGAAAGAATAAAACATTTTGTTTGATTCAAATTGAAGCAGCATTCTACTGGATTGTGAAAGCCCACTGTTGAATTCTAAGAACACTGAGTAGCAAATAGAAATGCCAGAAGAAGGGGAAGAAAACAGGAGGAGGTCACATAAACACTTACGTGTCCACTCAACATGCCTCGAAGAGGGCTACACAGAGAAATTCTGATAGCCAATTTGTACCGTTATCAGATACGACATATTGAGCACAAATTCATGATGCTGCAGTAGGCAACGTCCTAGAAAGCTCTCTGTGAACAGGGAACTGCATCTTCATGCCACTTGGTTGATTTTGCCACATACTTGAAGAAGTAATTAGAATTTTTCTAAATAAGACTTTGGTATTCCTATGTGGGGTGGAGGAGGGAAGGATTGGGAGTTTGGGATTAGCAGATGTAAACTAGCATATATAGGATGGATAAACAACAAGGTCGTACTGTATAGCATAGGAAACTATATTCAATATCTTGTGATAAACCATAATGGAAAAGAATATGAAAAATAATATCTATATGCATAGCTGAATCACTTTTCTGTACAGTAGAAATTAACACAAGATTGTAAATCAACTATACTTCAATAAAATAAAATTTAAAAAAGACTTCTGTATTTCCATGAACAAATCTTTTCTATCTGCATCTCTTTCTCCTTTTTTATTTCTTTTTTAATTCTCTATTACATTTGAGGAAGTACCAATCCTCCAAGGACTAATCCCCAGCCCCTTATGCCCCAGATCCTAACCTTGTATTTTTGGTTTTATGAAAGATAAAATATTATAGAGGAAATCATTCCTTATCTCATGTTCTTTTCTCTGCCAGATCATTCATGCAAAATGTTCTGGCCCCCTGACGTCCAGTACTGTAGCCAGGAACCACATGTGGCTGTTGAACACTTGAAATATGACTAGAATGAATTGAAATGTACTGAAGAACTACACAACAGATTTCAAAGACAATACTAAACAAACAAATGTAAAGCATCTCATTAGTAATTGTTTATATTGTTAAATTTTAAAATGATAATATTTTGAAAACACTGGATCAGTAAAATATATCATTAAAATTAATGTCACCAGTTTCTTTTACTTTTTTAATGTGACTAATGTAATATTTAAAATTGCACATGTCTTTTTCTTTTTTTGTTTACATTTTGGTGGGTTATCTTTTGCTTTTGGTGGCAAACATCCTCCAATAGCTTCCTGAGAAAACTTTCATGACAAATTTTCTGAATCCTTTTATATCTAGTCATATGCTTATGTGTTTGTTATTTATTTGTCCTTGTCTCTACTTTTCTCACTATCTAAAAAATTTCTCCAAAGATAGTCTCTGTTCACTTGGTTTCAAAACTGTCTACATGCTAAGGACTTGCAATGTTAAGTCTTTAGGTCATAATTTTTTGCAAAATTTGAGATGACTACATCCACATTCTTATCAGGCATATTTACTTAAAAGTTATTCCATAGACATCTTACGTATAACTATAATCCTTTACACACACATGTGAGCTCAGTTATGTAAACATATACAGACTTGTTTGAGTCTTCTCAGTCATAGCAAGTGATATCATTGGAGTATTCAGTTTCTCAAGTCAGACATCTAAGATTCTTCCTTGATTCCTTTCTACAGACCACATAACTGCAAATCTTGATTTTTCTGCCTCCAAAATGTTTAACCAACCTGACCATTCATCTCCATTTCTAGTGGAATCAGTTTTGTTTGAGCCTCCACAATTGTGTTCCATGACTTTCTCCTCACTGGACTTCCTGTTTTTACTCTTATTCCTTTCCAATCCATTTCCTGCAGCCAGCAGAAAGAGTAGACGATGTAAAACATAATCTTATGGTGAAAATCTTTAACCACTCTCAAAATGAAGTACAAACCCATGAACATGACTTATTTGGCTCCTCATGATATGATAACATCCAGCCTCTCCAATCCTTTCTCATACCACTTACAACCTTGCACACTCTGTTCTAGCTCCTCCTGGAAATCAGTCATTCATTAGCCTCTTTTAAAAATTTCCAACCTCTTTTCTGCCTCTGGGTTTTAACCCTTACACTCTCTAGGCTCTGCCATAGATCTTTGCATGACTGGCTCCTTTACCCAAGGCTTCACTTGGATATCATGTACTCAGAGAAGTCTCTCTTTGCTGACCATCCAGTCTAAGATTGCTCCCACTACTGCAGTATTCTCTATTTCCTATCACAAAGCTCTATTTTTCCTTTACAGCAATTTTTGCAATAGTTTTCTTTTATTTTAAGTAAATAAAAGTTCATTGTACAACACCTTCTCTGCAAAATACTAGCTCTAATATGGCAAAGACCATAACTGTATTATAGATCACTGTCTCCTGGCCCATGCAAAATGCCTGCCATATAAGAGATGCTCATTAAATATGGACTGAATAGGACTTCCCTGGTGGCACAGTGGCTAAGAATCTGCTTGCCAATGCAGGAGAAATGGGTTCGAACCCTGTTTCTAGAGTATCTCACATGCCGTGGAGCAACTAAGCCCACAAACTACTACTACTGAACCTGCATGCCACAACTACTGAAGCCCACATGCCTACAGCCTGTGCTCTGTAACAAGAGAATCCACCACAATGAGAAGGCCATGCACTGCAACCAAGAGTAGCCCCTGCTCGCTGCAACTAGAGAAAGCCTGCATGCAGCAACGAAGACCCAACACAGCCAAAAATAAAAATTTTAAAAAAACAAAACAAAAAAATGGACTGAATAAATAAGTCTGTACTTACTGGTCCCTAGGAGTTTTTTTTCATCCCATAAATTCAAGTTTTATAATTATTGGCTAAATATAGCAGGTGTCATCATCTTTTAATGCTTCTCTTGAATAGTAGGAAATATGGAGGAGAATTATACATTTGCATTTATCATCAGCATATTCATATACTGAGAAAGTCTCAGCAGAGGGATGAATATCTTAAGTCTGGAACATCGACTAAGTTTTTTATTGTGAAAATACACTTTTTTTCAACAATGGAACCACAAATCTACTGTCATTGGCAATGGGCATTTAATCCTCAGACCATCATATGAGAGATGAGGAGGAGAATATGGGTATCCCATTATAACTTGTCCATATATCACTATGGAAACCTCTCACACTATGATTTTCAGTCATTTACTTCTGTACTCCTTGCCCAGCCATTAAAAAAAAAAAATCCCTCAAAAAAACAATGAAAATAGGATGAGAGGATTTTTAATGACAGAATTGAATGCTTGTTACTTGAGTACTATTTACAGATTCAATTTTGAGAAATGAATAACCCAACTTGAAGAATTTGGCTAGGCAAGAGAAAAAAAGGAGAAAAATGGGTCTTTGGTGGTATATAAAAGCAGTACATCATAGCTTCAGCTCATACCAAAGACAAGAAAGCAATTAATCAAGAGTAACTTATAGAAATAAAATGGATGTGTGCTAAACTTGTATAAATGCAAGCTTTGCTTGATGGCACTCCCCATTAAGAAACAGAAATTGGAAATTTGAAATACCATATTATAACTTCAGTGAAATAGCTGTATTTTTA